>NW_012123376.1:8719499-8940237 GCF_000951035.1 Colobus angolensis palliatus | reverse complement strand
TTTGCACACAGTAGGTGTTCATATCATGTCTCATGTCTCTAGAATTAAATCTACTCCCGGGGTACTTCTGTTGTACTGGCAGGCAAACATGAAGGCCCAGGACAGCTTGAGTTAAAAGCAAAACTGCTGGAAGACATTACAACACTGAAATACTACAGGGTTTATGGTGTTGCCATGTGCTGAAAGCCTTGGGACACCAAAAATCTGAGTTACCCTTGAAAGGTAAATTACTTTGTAGATATGATTGCATTGTAATCAGATATTTCTAATAAGCTAAAATTTAAAAAGGTTTGCTCTCTTTAACATTTAGCCTTCCTTAATCAGTACTTCTTGTTTTAATGAAAAGTGCCTTTTGTTAATACTATACTTTCTGTGCTTTTAAAAACATGTGCATAAATCTAGGAAAAAAAAAATCGAACATCATAGGACAAATTAGTTCCTGGGCCCAGTACTTTGTTTTAAAAATCATCTTGAGTATATCATTGATACAGTTCTGATTCATGTTTTAGGGGGATGTATTAAGGACGATGTTTCTAACAGCAGGAATGTGTAAACTGTGAAAAATTAACAAATCATCTGCTATATAATATTTCACACTTGGACATCTGTAACAATAGGGATAAAACCTATTCCAATCATTGTGGAAAGGTAACCAGATTCTTCTTCCCAGCAATGAACAGTTTTTTCAAGGGGCAGATTATTATAGTTCTCGCCTCATTGTTGGTGGAGCATAAGCCCAGGAGGCGTATGTGTATATATCAAGAACTTATTAGCACCTTTTGTAAGAATCTGTGCCCGAGGATGGCAGTAAAGGAGCAAGGTGCTTTTAAACAAGGCACCAAGCACTTACTGGTAGCTTTCTGAATATTCCCATGTCTTCTTCAGAGTTAACTTTTCAAAAAAAGGAGATATTTACCTTGCCAGTCTAAGCAATAACTGCCAATTTGGGAAACTCTTGTACCTCAGCAGTTTAAGAAATCTAAAGAGTCTGTAAGAAAATAATATGTTCAGGAAAAAACACAAAATTTATAAACATAAATACTTTTTTCCACCATGTTCTACAGAACTGCATGCAGCCAAATATTTCTGCAGATAGACAAGACAAGATATCGAACAGTTAGTGTTTGTTCTGTTTCTTGACTTCTGAGAACAATGACTTCAGAATGAACAATAGTAAATTTGGAGGGAATCATAGAGAATGAAAATCTTATCTAGTTGACCTTAAATGTTTCTCACAAGATTTCCTGCAGGTTCTCCTGAATCCCAGGCTGACACTGTGTGGGGTGCACAGTACGACACAGCATACTGAAATCCTTTGGTTTTAAAAATAAAAATGTATCATTTTCTTCACTAGAGATTTGCTCTTTGTAGGCATGTCTTCAATCCTAAGTTTGGTTGCCAGAGATACTTGGGATCTGATAGCATTTATTATGAAGGGTTCCTTAAATATGTCTAAGCGGTTCATTGCTGTTTCCTCTAATCTGTCTGAACTCTCCAAACACTCCTGAGCAGGTAGGGGAAACAATGCAGTTTTGCTACAATGAAAACTGGTGATCCCACCTACTCAGTTCGTACCATATTGGTATTTTAGTTTATATTTGCAAATTTTTATCTGTTATAAGAATGACTCTTATTTAATGTGATCTCCACCAGGTATTTATAAGAAGCACTAATAATTTTGTTCTTGGCATGCTCATGAAAATTAAACCTAAGCAAGAATGAAAAAGAGTGGAACCCAGTGTGTAGTAAAGTTATCACAAGCTTACTCATCTATAAGCAGTAGGCAGCTACATATTGTTATTGTACAAAGCACTTCTAAAATATGTTGTTATTTGGCTCAAACTTAATGGAAGCTTAGGATGCGTACTTTAATGATTGGAACAGTGACTCTGTCTAGCGTAAGATACAAAACTAATGAAACTGGCAAGTTGTCTTCTTTAAGCCAGCAAATTCTCTGCTCTAAAAATCATGTCTGTCTGACAAGCAGGAGTGTATGTCTCACAGCAGATCCTAGAGCATTTACATTCTCTCAGATTTCCATATTTCATATTTGCTTCTTCTTCCCTAGAAACAAAACAACACGTATTGATTCAACATCACCCTGCTGTCTATTTTAATTGAAATCTTCAGCATATACAAACATGTCAAGAGTTAGTAATAAAAAATACGACTAAAAGCTCAACAAGAAATAGATATAGATCTTTGGGGGGATTCAAAATCTTATTCTTTCACTTGGGTTTTGAATTGTATTAATGGCCACAAATGAAGACGCAGTAGCACAAGGGATCAGACTCTGCTCAGCTAATGTTTAGAAATTCCATAAAGATAATCCACGCCATAATATTTACCCACCAGACTGCCCTCAGCAGTGAAAACACCTATTACAATAACATTTGGGTTAAGCCATGTTTTACTCCAGCAGATGCTTGTGAAATACAAACACACTAATGAAAGGGAAGAAATCATGGAGCTAGTTTGAAATCAGCATTGATTCTTGATGTCATCTTTTTGGGAGGTGGGTTTGCACAATCTGAAGTAAGAATTCAAAAAAGCAGAAGTACCAGGAAAAGGAAAAAACAACACAAGATTTTTTTTTTTTTTTTTTTCTGAGACGGAGTCTCACTCTGTTGCCCAGGCTAGAGTGCAGTGGTGTGCTCTCAGCTCACTGCAATCTCTGCCTCCCGGATTCAAGTGATTCTCCTGCCTCAGCCTCCCAAGTAGCTAGGATTACAGGTGCGTGCCACCATGCCTGGCTAATTTTTTTTTGTATGTTTAGTAGAGACAGGGTTTCACCTGACCAGGGTTCCACCTGGTCAGGCTGGTCTCGAACTCCACCCACCTCAGCCTTCCAAAGTGCTGGAATTACAGGCTTGAGAAGAAATTTTTAACAAACAGTGAAGGGCTAATAAGAAAAGACTTAAAGGAAGCTGGTCATTCTTCAAAATTTTGGCAAGCAGAAACCATCCTGACTTTCAGTTTCTCTCTCTTCTTCCTTACATATATTAAGCTATCACATGATTTGCTAAGTTACATCTTTGGAAGATGTAACGAATACATTACACAACTAATTGGAAAGTTGAAAAACTTTTATGTTGAGAAATATTCGGATAATAATAGCCACGATTTATGCTATGTTTTAAGTGTTCCCGGCAGTGTTAGCTATTATATGATATTATTAAAACTTACCGCAGCCACGCAAAACTGACATTATTGTCCACATTTCATAGGTGGAAGAAATAAAACTCAGAGAAATTAAATGACATCCTCAAAGTCACTCTGCTATAAGTGATACAGTTGGAATTAGGCGCTTGTGTTTCTGCATCCAAATCCTATTTCTAAAATAATTATTTGGTGCTGTTAAACTCTGGGAGATATCAATAAGCAACATGAATGATAAGGGCAAGCAAGCAGGGAGTAGAGCATATATAGCCAGGGGCTCAGTAAGAGGGGGTCAATGGGGACATCCTGAAAGTGGCATTAAGGTGAGAGTATAAGTTAGCCCTTTAATAAGGGGTTAGGAAGAGGAAAGGGAAGATGATTTCAGGTAGGGGAAATGTGTGCCCTCAGGCTAAGCAAGAAATAAGAGGTTAATGGGCTCCAGGAACTTGAAAAAGGTGAGGTCTGCAGGGGTCAGCTCTCAGATCACCTTGTAAGCTTAGTTAAGGACTTGGGAGGTTATCTGAAGGATAAGTGAAAAATCCATGAGAACTTTTACTTGGAAGGATCCTATTTGCATTATAGAAGATCATTCTAGCAGCAGCTGAATCAAAAAAAAAAAAAAAAAAGCACAATTGTAGGTTGCATTAGAGCGCATAAAAACCCAGGTGCACACAAGAAGGTAGGAGGGAGGTGCAGCCATTCAAATGAAATGCCCTGGTAGAGGTGGGGAGTTAATGTGGGTTGACTTTGAGAAGTGAGAATTTTATATAGATTATATATAAGTATATAAATTAATGAGATATGTATTAGGCAGAAAGAAGCGATTTATTTGATGGTGGAGGCGGAAAGTGGGAGATCAAAGGATGATTCAAGGTTTCTAGTTGGAGAAGGTGGTTAATGCTATCCACTAAGATAAGCTACACAGGCAGAGCAGTAGATTGTCCCATTTTAGAAAGAATGAATTTGATGTGCTGCAGATATCCATATGGTGCTGCCCATATGGACATGACAAGGAAGCTGTTCCATCAGAGCTTGGAAGTGAGTTAATGGTCTAGAGACGCAGCACATAGCCTGAGACAGGGTGGAGAGGTTTTTTGCTATGGAATGCCTTGTTTCGGAGAAGCCAGTGGGAGCAGGAGATAGCCCAAGATGGATGAAATAAAGATCAAAACAGTGGAACTTACATTGAGCACAATCTACAAGTGAAAAAAAAAAAAGGGAATTTTAATTTCCATCTAGGTTATCCAACCCATTTTCTTAATGGAGGGGGGCAGAGGAATTTGTGGCAGAGCTTTGTCCAAAAATAAATGCCAAATAAGTGCCACACATATGCTTAGAACTTTACTTTTGCTCTATCCTCCAGGAACTGCAGAATGGAAGACAGAAACATAAGGATAAGAAAGCCACAAATAGCACAGAGGAAACAGGACGTAGGACAAGAAACAGCAAAGTGTTAGAGAATAAAGAAAATAAGGTATGGTACGGTTGATTGAGAAATTCCAGTAAGCAGTATAAAAAACACAAAGGATACTGGAAGGGGACCATAGACTAGAATAAACATAGAAGACATTAGGGTACTCATAATATGCAAAGAAGACAGTAGGAGAGAGAGAGAGAGCCTCTTTATTCTCCAGACCACAAGCTATCTCAAAAGGAGTGACTTTAGGCTGATTTAATCTCCTTCCATATTTGTGCACTCAAACAAACTAAGAAATACAAAATACCTTAGTGATTCACTGGTAGAATAAGGTGTATGATTTGCCTTGTAAGACAAGTTGTCATTTACATTAGGCATATTAACAACACAGATGACACAATATAAATTTATAATTTCAGTATTTATCCAGGCCCATGTTGGAAGCAAAAATCTCATGATTACTTGAATAATACCTAACATTTAATGAGCATTTACTATATATCAGATATTGTTCCAAACAATTTACAACAATTAACTCATAAAATCCTCATAAAAATCAATATAAGCTAGATATTATTATCACACTCTTTTCAGTGAAAGTGAGTTCTCAATTATGAAATGTTCTACAATTATGGAAGCTCTCAGTCACCAGTGTAAGGACACACACTGCCAATTTCTGACCTCCTCCCTCACCACATCCCCAAGTTGGGAAAACCAACAACCCAGTATATATATGGGTGAAATAACCAGCAAAAAAAGGAAGGGACAAACCGTTACACTACAAAAAAAAATCTGACCATGCATTTAGAATAATTTTGAAAATCTCTTCAAAATACGAATAATAGTTCATACCGAGGACACTTAGTTAACAGAAGAGTTAATTTAAACATCTGCTCTTTTGAAATTGTATTATTTTTATTTTCATGTTTTTAATTTGCAAATAAAGATCTAAATGTATTTTATTATTTACCTATATACACACATCCACAGACAAGCAGACAAAGACCTTTTGTTATTTTGTCTTGGAATGTGTGAACTTTTGTACACAGTGGCTCAGAAGATTTTGGATTCATTATAGTTTGATCTCCTACATATTTTGCTTTTGTTTGAAAATAATTTATTGAAGAGCCATAAAAGCCCTAACAAGCAGCCTCAAAATTAGATAAATTAGTATTGGTAAAGCTTCAGAGTTTTTCTGTCTTTCTTTTTCTAATGCACGTATAATGGACATATGCAAGTTTTTGACAATTATTATATTAACATTCAACATCTCAGAAAAGAAATATGTTGCAATGTTTAAAATTGTTGAGAAATTTTTTGAGAATGTTATCATCTCTGTTGAGATTGATTATAATCTATTATAATCAACGTTGAGAAATTTGTTACAATCAAAGCAGTTTAAAGAGTTAAACATAGAAATAACAGGGCCAAAATCAACCTGAGAGAAATCACGATCCTTAATCAGAAACATTTATGTCCCTGCATCTGTCATACTATCCAGCACTCTGACTTGTAGGCAACGGATGGTCCAAATATACATATCTCAATGGGGAAATGAGAAAATGTGTTGGGCTGGGCAAATATAGAATAAGCACAACTCTATTTGCTTAGAACATTAGAAAACCATATGATTTTAAATTTATCTTGAGGGTCTAAATTCTTACTAAAATTCCTGCTAAAGTTCTCACTATTGTGTTGGTTCTTTTATGAAACTCAATTTCCATTTTATGGATTATATTTTACTATTTGCACTTAAAAGTCACTGAACTTTTTTCATTCTATCTGGGTTTTTCCCTTTTGGGGAAAATATTGCACATACTAAAAAATTATTCTTGTTTGCTAAGTAGGTTTTGATATTATTATAGTACATTTGTCAAAACATTAAATATGAGAGTAATAGATCCTATAGGACACATTGGTCAAAGTGAACTCTGACAGGCTCCAGCTTATAAATGTGAAGTTATTTTTCTAAAATTCCGGTACAGTTGTGAAGATTTTAAGATAGTTATATGTATACTTGAACAGGTATTGTAAGCAGACTCAGTAGTCATACAATTCACATTCACTGAGTGTCTTTAAGCGGACAGTACTCCCCTGAAGATTTTTGGTTTGACTCAAATAGAATTATGTATCCTAGACCTCCCTTGGAGGGTGGATTTATATCCTAAGACAAACAGGCTGTGTGCAGTGGCTCACACCTGTAACCCCAGCTCTTTGGGAGGCTGAGGCAGAAGGATCAGTTGAGGCCAGGTGTTCAAGAAAGACCAGACTAGCCTGGGCAACACAGCAAGACTGCATCTCAAAAAATATATATATATCTGGGCATGATATATGAGGTAAAGTCACAGGATGCAATGAGCCCAGGAATAACAGGTTACAGTGAGCTATAATCACACCACTGTATAGTCTGGATGAGAGAGTAATATTTTGTATCAAAAAAATAAACCTTAAAAACACTAATAAAAATATTGTCTGAATACAAACAGTGCAATAATTATAGAATACAGAGGGCTAGGGATGGTGGGTTAAGCCTATGATACCAGCACTTTGGGAGTCTGAGGAGGAAGGATCACTTGAGGCCAGGAGCTGAAGACCAGCCTGGGCAACATAGTAAAACCCCGTCTCGATGAATTAAAAACAAAATAAAATAAATAAATAGAATATTTTAGAAGACAACATGCAAAAATGTATAGATTTGCTAAAATGAAATATTCAAAATTGAGTGTTGTTATTTTAAAAGGTGAAGTTGCATATATTAAGCTATTTTAAGAGGTCTTATCAATTATCATAAGGTGGTTAATGTACTAAATGAGGCCAGGGTTACAATTTACTTATTTAAGAGTCAAGTGCTTATTTGTGTAGAAGAATGTTTGGCACTTAAAAAACAACACTGAAGGCCTAATTAACAAAAATGTGATTATTTCTGGATCTGATCACTCCATCTATTCTATTTAGCTAGCTGACCTGATACCATCTATCTATGTATCTCTATGTCTATTTTTGTATCTCTGTGTTTGTTTTAATTTCCTGCTGCCAATAAGATGCATAGTCAATTATTGATTATATTCACCAAAAGAGAGGACAGAGGTTTAATATTACAGATGATAAAGAAGCTTTCTTGATAGAAGTCTGTCTCAGGGGAATAATTTAGGGATGACCCCCTAGCCTCCTTACAGTTACTTGCTTTTCCTGAGAGACAACAAAATGTAAACTGAGAGGAACATGTTCTGAAGTTGTAACCCCTTTGCTCAAATCATGGCTTTATAATAATATATAAACCTTGACTAATTAACCTCTCCATTCATGTATTTCCTTCTCTGCAAAGTGAGGATAAAAATGGTAGCTTGGTTATGATGTATTATGACAACAATATTGGATAATATATGTAAAGCATTTAGTATAATGCCTGGTACTTAGTGAGTGTCAGTGGATGCTTTATCATCATCATGATCATCATCATCATCATCTACCACACCATCATGAAGACAGGAAGGATAGCTTCAACTCAAACTTTTAAGACAGTACTGATAATGTATGTACAATTTTATATAAACTTTGCAAAGAATTTTGGATACAAAAATGAACAATTTTTTATCCTGTGTCTATATTACTGCCATATCTGTCATCTCAGATTCATGACCATATAGGGACTTAATTCTAAATATATAGATTATAACTATGAATTGAGTATACTTGTCTTTTTACTATTTCTGGTTAAAGATTGGCTTATTTGAAAAACAAGTGTGCTCAACTCAGAACACATTATTTTGAAGTGCCTCCCAGGGGTTAGGAATACACAAAGCTTAACAAAGTTACCCTATAAATTCTGATTTCAATCTCCAGATTGAAATGCATGATAGAAAACATGCTTTCCTTAGAGTAGTGGCTGCTTGGTTGATGAATGGAACTAACTGGGCCTTAATCTGATTGACATGAGCTTGGGAAAGAGGTGCTGAAGCTGACTTCACACCAAAGAGAAGCATGACCTTTAGTCTCAGTGATTGTCCATCTCACTGGCATGGTTACTTAGTGAGTGGAAGGATAACACACCTCGGATTTCCTAGAATTCAATATCATTAATATACTATATGGCAACTTTTTTTCCTGGGGAGGCATGGCAAACAGATCATAGGCTTTAAACACAAAACAATAGCTACAGTATTATCTATCACACATAGAAAATCACCTATATGTCACAAACTAGTTGAGGAGTGAGAGTGAAAATCAGGTAAGACCAGACATAATAAAGATTGACTTTGAATTCAGAAAGATCTAGGTCTGAATCCTGGTTCTACAAATGACAATTAATTTGACTGTGACCAAATTACTGAATGACTCAGAAATTCTGGTTTCTTTTTCCTCTAAAATAGACATGATACTTAGCTTTTAAATTTGCTCTGAGAATCAATACTATGACCATCAGAACCATCCATCATAAGCCAACTAGTAAAATGTGGTGGTCTTCCTTTCCTTTTGCTTCCTTGCAATTTTATATTGTTGTTGATCTTTTTTTCTGACTCACAGTGTTATTCTCCGAAACTCTGTAGTTATAAATGTGCGATTAAAAATCTAAAAATTAAATTTTTCTTGCATGTTCCCAATTTATATCCAATTTGAATAGCAGCATGCCTAAACAATAGTTTTAAATTTACAAGAAGGCATTATGTCAGAGTTCTTATGTGTTATATTATCTGATATTTTCTGTTTTTATTAAAGCATTGTAAAAGAATGTTTGCTATGTCATTAGAAAAGGAATTTTCATGACTTCAGAAATTTTATCTCAGTATGTAAAGTTTATTTGTTCAATATAGACATATATCTTTGTGTCTATGTGTATATGTACATACACACTCACATGCAAACATATACATCATCCAAGAAGTTCTAGGCTTTTAAACAAGAGCTACAAAACCAGTGTCTTAGCTTCTCTGCAGGATATGATTGAACACTCCTTATCTTACTGTAGTGACCCTGTGTTCTCCTGTGCCAAGTGTGCAAGTCCCAGCTGTGAATTTAAACCCAATCTCATTTTAAGTTTCTATTGTACTCAGCATGATCCTCATTTTTCACTGCATTGCCCTCATCGGGGCCATGGTCTAGTCTAGGACACTGCCACTGATAAACCAGGAGCTGTAATTGAACTTATAACTACACATACTTTTCCTCCCAACACAAAAGTATTCCTATAAATGAGAGCGAATAGACTTTCATGCTTTGAAGAAGGTGGGTAATCTTAAATAGCAATAACAGCATGCCCGTGATCAATGTCAAATAGAAACACTGTGTAACTGCCTCACATCTGACTCTCAAACAGGTACAAGTAATTTTACTCACACGTTAGTACATCTTTGAAAACCACTTTTTAGATGGAGACGGAGATCACCTGGCACAGGGAAGTCCGTATCCTGAAATTAATCAAATACAGCTACACTGCAAATATATGCCTTCTAATAATTGTAAACACATGTGCTCTCCTTGTTTTTAGGTGTATTTTTTGAACAGAAAAGTCTTTCAATATCTATTGAATAAAGACTGCTTAAGGGGCATTTTAGTAGATAACCACAGCATAAGTTAGGGCATTCCAACTGCACCTGACTTCAGGCTGCCCTCTTCTTCCTCTTCTTACATAGCTGTTCCCTGGGAGAGTCTGAGCTCTCACAGGACCACTCAAGTATCCTGAATCAAAATTTCAGGCTTAACTTCGTCCTCTCCTTCCTGTTCTTTCTCCTTTTTTGTAAAACAGCAAGCACATTTCCACGGTTGTTCGTATACAACTTCTTGCTACCCAGAAACTTTCATTCTTTCATGCAATAGACATTGGCTCCCTACTGCATGCTAGTATTATTCTAGGTGCTGAGGACGAAACACAAAGTTCATGATCTCTGATCTCATGAATCTGACATTTCGATGGGGAGATAGGAGTAAAAAAAAAAAAAAAAAAATTTCAAATATATATATATATATGCTGTCAAATAATTATAATTGTTATAAAGAAAAATACAGCAAAGTATGGAATGCAACATGTTGTGGAGGGTGATTGCAAATGAAGTGGTCAAAGAGGGCAGTGACTGGGATTATATAAGAAGGAGTATAGTCACGCGGCTGTCTTGGGAAGACAGTCCAGGCACATAGGGCCCAAGTCTGCTTTCAAGACACTAATGAAGCTACTAAACACGTGCCTAATCATATGGGGTAACACAGGAAGCTTAACAGAGCAAACTGTCTTGAATGAAGAGATGCTTTTATTTCTATTGTGACACTAATTTTCTAATTTTTAAAAAAATTTACAGAAATTAACTTTGAGGCTATCAGTTTCTCAGAGGTGTTTACTGCCTTGATGGCATCCATAACAACAACATTTTGTATCTATGTATTTCTGTTGTTTTTTGCTTTGTTTTGTTTTCTGCATGAGAGCCCACCACTTCACTAGATGCTCAAAAAGTTTAGCAAACACTGTTTGCAAAATGAAGAAATGCTCTTTATTGAGTATGAGCTGTGTATGGGGTATGAGTATGAAGGGGTGTGGCTATGAATTCAGAGAGACTTGGATAAGAATTCTAGTTGTACTATCACTATCTGTGTGACTCTGGGCAGGTTACTAACATCATTTGATCTTCACTATGACAATTCACAAAGGAGAGCAAATAACATATGGCTGGAAGAATTTCATGAGGTCAGGCAGACAAAGTGTCTGAGCCTGGCTTGGCACTCAATAGGAACAAAAGAGATCATCCACGGTGAGTATTTCCCACGCTTTATTCTGTATCATTTTTACAGCCACCCTATGCTCTATGCATTATTACTCCCATTTTACCCAGGAGGAAATGGAATTTCTGAAAAGTGAGGTAATTTTCCCCACACTCTCACATCTTGGAAGTGGAGCGTTAAGCTTCATCGCTAGGATTTCTTCAACTATAAACACCTGGCTGTGTTTGTTTGTTTCCTATTTTTGTTTTTATAATCTGCTACGTCACGTCACAAATAAATGATAACTATTCTTTTTTTCACCTGTCTGTCATACCTAATCACTCTCTAAGACCTGAGTATTGTTTTCACTTTTTTAAAATGACTCTTTTATTAATCCCTTCTTTTCCATTCTCACTGCCAGTACCACAATTCTGACAATTATCTCCATATAATAGAAATATGATGGCATTTTAAATCAGCCTCTTAGCTCTCATTTCCTCTACCTTCCCCAAATTAGTTTCCTTAAATCAATCTCAGAGCAATAGTCACTGATTTAGACCCAAGTAGGGCATCAAATTAATAAAGACCTAGTTCATCTACTCCATCCTTTCCTAGGTGATGTGAACTGGATATTTCCCTCCACAATTCCTCATGACTAGGAATCTATGAAGCTTTTGTGCTGTATTCTCTTTAAAGGCTTCCTTTAAGATCATTTAAGCTAGAACTTGTATGCATAACATCTTTGTGAAGGAAGTAAGAGTACTTTATCTGACAAATAAATTCTGATTTGTCTTATTTTTAAAAATCATGATTAAAGAATGAAATAAAGCTACATTTTCAATAGCTGATGAGTTAAGTGACTTTTAAAACTTTAATTACTGCTTTTGTACTCATATGAAGTTAGATCATGTCAGAAGAAACATGGAGAAAAGATAATATGTGTTGTTTAGTAGCAGTAAAAACAAAAACAAAAACTTAAACCTTTTCTTTCAAATAAGTAACATTTCCCCGCCACACCAAATCTCCCACTGTTTCCATCACCCTAATTTAAGCAGTTGAGAGATACTTCTGGAGATCATACCTTGGGTTTCTTTCAATCACAGAAGTTATCAACAGGCTTTATTTTTTTTCTGTTTATTTGACTGCCTCAACTGAACTGCTAGGTGTTTGAAAGTAAGAACAATGTTTCAACCATACCTTTCTGTCTCTCTCTCTCTCTCTCTCTCTATATATATATATATGTGTGTGTGTGTGTGTGTGTGTGTGTGTGTATCCAGCACAGTTACAAAATAATTGCTATATTCAAGTGCACCGAAGCTGTGGTTTGAAAACTGGCAAGAAGCACATTTGTAATGACATCATGACTTGTGAAAAAAGGATTGGTTTAAAAATACATGTCCTTTTCAAAAATTTTACTTTTTAGTGGTGTCATTCCTGGACCTTTTGTCTTTAGAATATTTATAATAAAGCTATTTGAAACCCAAATCAATTAACTTTCTCGTTCCCCTTCATGTCTCTTACCCCTCAACAAACTCTCAAAAAGAAAGGTGCCTTTTAAAAAGTGCATTATATACTTGTTCTTAGTGGGTTTACAGATAAAGAAAAACAACCTTCCTATTGCCTTACATTCTCATTTTCAGGTAATTATCTGAAACAGACCTTATAAGAGCAGAATTCACTTTCTTGAATCTTCTTTTGGGCAGAATCCAAAGGCAAAAGGACTAAAATAAGGAAATCAATTCCTGCCAAGGAGTGCCTCAAAAGCTACAGCTAAATGAACTGATGTAATCTCAGTACAGGGCTAGTAGGCGGTAATGGCAGGGAATTCTCATTACTCCTGAATTTTGAGGAGGAAGGAAAAAGAGTAAAGCACTCTAGCAGTTTAAGCTGGTGGAAGTCAAAGATTACTGATAAGGCATGGGCCGAAGAAGTGCTCCCTTGAGTCAGCTTGGGCAATGTGTCTTACACTTTCACCTGATCCCACGTGACAGCAAACCAAGGTACCGCTATCAATCTTATTTGCCCAGATAGTGAAACACAGGCAAGAAATTGGAGAGATTAGATAGATAGATTAAAAAATGAAAAAATACAACACATTTAAGCTTGTGACCTGTGTCCCAAATCCCTCAACATATTACAGGAAAAATTCCAGAATTTATCTGAATGAGCACAAGCATGCTACGGAGTCATCTGACAGAAGAAAAGCCTTCTCTGCAGTTCCCAAGTATGGTAAGGGAGAAATCTGCAGAGGATGCAAGATTTCTTCCACAATGTTAACCATCTCAGATAATATAAAAGGCAAGCACATCTCCTGGTATTTCACTGTATGACTGCATATTGCATATTGTATATTGTTAGCTCACATTTGCAGAGACTGATGTATTTTGAAAAGGAAGAAAAAGAGAATAATCAGGAACTGTGAACAATTGTGTGTTCTGTACAACATCTGGAATACTGGTCTTAAAGAACTATTCCTTTGTTCTTGAACTTGTAAAATTGTATACAGACATATTTCATACAGCAATCTATGGAATTATAAAAAGTATTCTGAAGTTAGAAGATTTGGGAGTGAATTTGTGTCCTATGATGTAGGATGATGTAGATTTGGTCCTTTCTAATATGTTTCAGGAAAATAGGATAAATCATTTTCTTTCTTTTAAGAGGGAGGAGAAGCAATCCAGAAAACATGCATTAAAGCTTCCTAATCAAGATCAGCTTTAATTGTTTAAAAGTGCTAAGTAGAGCCTAAGAGGTGAAATTATGATGGTATTAGTGTACTAATTACTTAAAGGTTATGCAAATCAGAATAGGCTGGATTATGCTGCAGAAAATAGCCCCAGATTCTTAATGGTTTAAAGCAAACAAGGTGTATTTCTTACTCATACTACAAGTCCATCTCAGGTCAGTGGGAGGCTCTATTGTGAGTTGTACTCACTTTGTGGTCTTAGCTGATGGAGCAAGTACTATCTGTAACATTGCTGGTTGCTATGGCAGAGGGAGGTAGAGAGTTCTGGACAATCTCCCATAAGCAATTACATGCTTCAGCCCAGCAGGGATAAACCTCATACCAGCTCACAATTCACTGTGTACCATTCACAAGGGACCATCCACCACAAAAAAAGCCAGGAAGCAGAAATACCAGAAGCAACAGCTACCATTTATTAAGGGCCAACTACATGCTAAGCTTGGGGAGGTGCTTTAACTACTTTGCATAATGTTAATACTTACAAAAACTCTTGCAGGTAAATATTATTAAAATTCTATTTAGCTTACTAAATGAATCTGGGGCTCATAGAATTTAAGAAGCTTTCCAAAGCAAAAAAATAAAAAAAAAAAAAGCTACCACATTCTGATTCTGATAATGGTCACCCTCCTTTCCTCTATACTATACTGCCAATTTGCCAACGAAGTCTCACATGCTTTTTAATTCATTACTTTACAAACAATAGCAAAATGCCTGTTTCATGCATAGAGCCATTTGGGTTTGATTTTATAACTTTATATAACAAAATGTCTGTGAAGCAAATTAATGACATAGAGCTAAGACATGGTTTTAATAGCTTATTTATAGAAAAGGAATGAGCAGCCTTAAAACAAATGTGCTCAAAGTAGATATTATTTCTATTTCCTACAACACAAAAATATACAACAAATAGGTTGCAGAGTGACAGGTACTATGAGGAATTGATATGATATTTATATAGTGTCAAGAGTCCAGACTATATGAAAATTGTAGAGAGAGCAAGAACATTTTGCATAAATTATTTAACAGAAAAAAGAAATAGGATACTCCACCCTATGAATCCCCTCTTTGCTTCTTTTCTTTGCTTGGATAGTTCTCCTGGCCTCATTGTTAACCTCAGAAAATTGTCCCATCTGGTCCCAACTGTTAAAGTGCTGGAGACCTCTGTTGAGCAGCATCTTCAAAATTGCCAAGTGTTCTAACTCCCTGATATTAGAAAACAGTAGACTGGAAAATTACAGGAGATTGGTTTCCATAGACCGTTGTTTACAACTGTAGCTTGTAACTAGACAGCTCCAACTCATTCTATGGCAAGTGGTTTCTCGGAAAAATCTCTAGATCAGAAAAATCAACCTGTGCAGTGAATTTTAAATCCTATTTATTCCTTCCGAAATCACTGTGTTTTATAGAGACAATCAGCCTGCGTACCCGTACAAGAGCCTAAAATATTTTCTAGATTTAATATAAACATTACAAACAGAGGAAATTATTTAAATGGTAATAAAATAATAAGGAATAACTATTTTTAAAAACCTAATAATCAGTTAGTGCTTTTATCATATCAAATGCATTAAACTTCTCTGAAGTCTTTTCATCATAATGTACTAAATTAAATATCTGTTCCTTGTAGAATATGATTCTGCTAAACTAGATTAAAATCAAATCGTGGACAAAATCAATTTTACTTACAATAATCCTAGCCTACTGAGACTCCAGTTTAGTAATCATAATAAATGTCTCTCCTCTTCATATTTCTTCTGCAGTTTTGGACATTCCCAAAGGATAGAATTTGTTGACATTGCACATGTTTTTAATGTATTTTATTAGAGTACTATGAAAAGAAGCAAATGACACATTTCAACAATCCCTTAGGGCATTCAAAGGGGTAAAGTATATGTATTTTTGTATCTGTGTATGTCTGTGTATCTGCCTGTGTGGAGATGATAGATAGATAGATAGATAGATAGATAGATAGATAGATAGATAGATAGATAGATAGATAGTAGATAGATGATAGATAGATAGATGATGATAGATAGATAGATAGATAGATAGATAGATAGATAGATAGATAGATAGATAGATAGATAGTAGATAGAGAGGTAGACAGATATATATATAGATATATGGAACCTGAATGAACCTAAGGGATTATTTGATTTAAGAGAGAATGCTAAATATTTAAGCTGTCTTGGGGGAATTATGGTGACATTGAATCTTAGGATTACTTCTCACATAAAACTCAGAGGATTTGGTATCTTGTCAGAAAACTAGAGTGAAGCATGCTTACATGATGTTAATCATGCATTCCATCATTCTTTTATTGCAAGCCCGCTAAATGGTGACAAGTCAAACTGAAAAGAAAAACGAGCCTGTTCTCTGCCATGGCTGAGCATTTTTTTAAAAGCACACTTTAAGAGTTTAGCTTTGGTCATTTGCCAAAAAAAAAAAAAAAGTGTTATTTTATTAGTCTAATTTTAATAGAATACATGAAAACAAATACTTGTTTATCTTCTACTTAAAGGTGCAATTATTCTTTCCCAAATTTTTTTCAATTCTCTAAAATTACATTCTAGTTTTAGATATCAATTAAACTTCAACTCCAGTAAAACCCAGTGAGATAGAACTGAACTTGGAAGCTGATGAATCATATCATAATCATACATGTTAGAAACCTGTAAAGGCTAAAAATTCTACTAAATACACCATAATAGTATAGTTTAGAGGATACTTGTACAACTTTGTTAATTTTAATTTTGAGCTTCAAAAATTCTGCTGGTAAATATTGTCTGTCACTACCACCGGTTTTGAAATGAGGAAAGTGAATCAAATAAGTGGCAGGAAAATTATAAAGCCTTATGGTTAGTAGGGGTAGAACAGGTTTTACTTCAAGGCCAGTTTTCTTTCACTTGAAATGAAATATAAGAATTTTGCTATTGTTACTCCTTTGGTGGCACTTTGATTTTACATCTAAGAAAGTTAAGACTATGCTTAAAAGGCACATGCTAATTAGAATATTTAGCAATCACAGTGGGAAAGAAAAATCAGTACATGTTTTGAAAGACTAAGATTAAAAGATATCATGATTCAAAAAGAGTCAGTCTCCTATAGTGCTAGTAAAAGTAAAAGCAGACTCGAATTTTCTGGATAATACGGCTTTAAGAATCACATGCTACAATATGTGTTTCCTTCACTAAACACCCCTGCCTTAAGAAATTTAGTTTTCAAAAATGATATAATATGTGTGCTTGATGATGTGAGAGTTCGGGGTTGTTTCTCATAGCATTTTTTAAATGGAAGCGATGTATTTGTGCATGTTTAGCCTATCAGCTCAGTGGAATACTTAACAGTCATTAAACAGCAGACCATACATTTGGGTCAGTCATTTTTTTTTTTTTTTTTAGACGGAGTTTCACTCTTGCTGCCCAGACTGGAGTGCAATGGCGCGATCTCGGCTCACTGCAACCTCTGTCTCCCGGGTTCAAGCAATTCTCCTACCTCAGCCTCCCGAGTAGCTAAGATTACAGGTGCCAGCCACCACACCCGGCTAATTTTTGTATTTTTAGTAGAGGTGAGGTTTCACCACGTTAACCAAGCTGGTCTCAAACTCCTGACCTCATGTGATTCGCCTGCCTCAGCCTCCCAAAGTGCTGGGATTATAGGCGTGAGCCACCGAGCCCGGCCTGGGTTAGTCAGTTTTAATATTCAAAGAGAGTAGAGAATGCGTAGTTTGATTTAAACTAGATATGGAGAAACCTTCTATTGTTTTAAATATATGACTAAAATAAATGCTTAACAATTTTTAATGAGGCCTTTCATACAGAATTTTTTTTTTTATTATATTAGTTTAAAATTCTAGGGATTTTATCAGTGTTTTCTTACTGCAGGAATAGCAGATATAGTTGACATGAAATTTAATAAGTCACTTCTTATTTTTCCACATTAGCAAACATCTAATAATTTTTCCCTGTATAACTAATTCCAGTATGTCCAATTTGGTTGCAACTTGTTCAAGGTCATATATTTCCCTAATCAGATTATAAGCATATGCACTTACAATTTTCCCTTAATATTATATTCAGAACAGACACAACATATCCATAGGAAATGCACGAATCTATATCCTTAATAGCATTGTTGCCTATTAACGGTGTTGAACTCTGCTTCTAAGAGTGATAAATGACTAAGGCCTGGAAACAACCTAGGGCTGTCAGCTTGCTGCGGTTATTTGATGCTTTTCCTATTCTCTTTTAAACCAAGAATTGTAGCTGAGACCTTTTCATTCCTATTTCTAGCCATCCGACTACATTCTTCATTTTCCTTCAATTTAATTGTGGGAGAAGGTGTCTGTGTTAATAAGCAAAGAACACAATTGGCAAGTTTGACACTGGAACCACTCAGTAAGAAGTATGTATGCCACATAGATAATTGTAAATACTAACTAATAATTTAAAAGTCACAAGAAATAGGCAAAATAAATTCTAATAATATATTTTACCTTAAGTATCAAAAATTGTATCATTTTGACATGTAATCCATATAACATACTATGAATGAGATTATTTCCATTTTTGTGTACTGTCTCTTGAATTACTTAGAGAACATCTCAATTTGGACTAGTCAAATTTCAATGCTTAGTTGCCACCTGTGGCTCACAGCTACCCTATTGGATAGCACATACTTTATTAGTATGAAAAAGTCATCTGTCTTCCCAAAGTAGACACTATGTAACCATGTGATTTTATTTTTTAAACACTTAATTTTTTTTAATTACTAAAGCTAATAAAACAAAACAACAGTAAAACAAAAATGTGAGTATATTAACAGAAAGCTTGACAGCAGCGAAGTGGTCTTTGTAAGTCACTGATATAGGTAAAGAATTTGGGGGGTTTAAATGTTGATCATCGTGGGGAATAGTGACGGGGGTGGGGGCAGTTTCATCCAAGATGTACTAAAATATTAAAGATTGATAACTAGTTTGGTGGATAGGATCAGGTATATGTAAGTGTTCTTGGTCAGAAAAGCCTTCAGTTAGATCCGGTAAAGGTCTGGCATCTTAGGTCACTCAAAGTTCACAGTACTTTATCATTTGCATTTGGTTAGAATCAGTTGTGATGACAGCACGTAGTTTTGATAGCTTCTAGTCAAATTCCTCTAAACATAGCACATTTTTATTTTACAATAAAATAACTTCAGAAAGCAGTGTAAAACAAGTACAATAAATATAAGGCAATGCTAAATGCTTTCTAACTATACAGGGTACAATCACAAGCAATAGTATTAATAAGATCAGTATATATCAAAATAGTATCACATTTAAATGTTCTTTTAAAATATCTCAGTGTTAGGTAAATGGAGTTTATAAAATATGGTTTCTATTTATTAAAAGTTTGTTTATTTAATAAATTATTAAGTTATTAAAAGTTTATTTTATTAAAAGTTTATTTTTTATTAAAAATTTATTTTTTCAAAAAGCAATGATCAACAAAAGTTAGCTTTCCATGCCACACGACATATGCATTACTATAATCTGGATATGTAAAGGTGCCTGAAATGTGGTCTCTATCCTCAAGGAAGAGAAATAGGAGGAAAGAGAGCCAATGTTTAGTCTGTTTAGAAAATTAGGAGCTACTAGTTATTATATTTAATCATAATACCTTTAAGAGTGAATATTGGTATCTACATTTGTCGTGTGAGGAAACTGAAAGTCAGAAATATTACATAGCCTGTTTCTGTTTCAACAGGTAAATGGCAGTCAATATTAGAGCAGGTGTGTTTGATCCCAAACACCAAACTCATTTCTGAACAGCCTGTTGCTTGCAGTTGAGAATCCTGTAGCACAAAACTTAAAGCAGAAAAAATAAAGCCAACAGAACCCTTTTTCAAACATTTGCCAAAGTGACACATTTAACTCATCAACTATTTAGGTAAAAACAATGAATACAACAACTTTGAATCCTAAAATTATCCTGTTATGTGAAAATATAAGGAACAAGGACTAATCCTAACAGAATGTGTTCACATGTTACTTTCTTGCCATCCAAGTTATTAAATACAAAATAGTAAGTCTTTGAATTAAAAACTGTCATCCTATCTTATTAGAAAGGTCTCTAAACAAAAATCAGTTGCACATAAATCTTGAGTCTTCCTGACATTTTTAAAAACTTCCCTGACATTTTAAGATTGAGAATGCTTTTATAGTAACATTTATATTGAAAGGAACACTGAATAAAACCACTTGCTTCAGATGTAATTCTCACTTTTTAAGGCATATAATAAAATGCATTTAACCTACATTTTCATAAAACTTTATCATATTAATACTCATTTTCTAATAATTGTCTAGAATGACTATAAATATGCTTTTTCAAAAAGAATTTTTATTAAGGAAAGGAACATCATAAATGCTAACAGTATCGTTCTGCAACCTCTGAATTCCTCTGAAACCCCAAATAAACAGAGTGGAGTTGAGTGTAGGGTCAGTCCTTATTTTCTGCATTAGTGTTAGGTGTTGGAGAAAATAATACTCAAAAGAAAATAAATTTGAAATTCTATTCACCTGTACAATTATTTTAAAAAATCAACTCAAATGTTTTTAATTTAATAATCTACTAACAAACAAAATTTTAAAAAATCCTTTACATAAAAACCATAGGGTAATAGGATTATGTCAGTCTCAAAAGCATCAGACCAGTTACAAGGCTGCTTAATTCCCTCTTGCTTCCCAGTCCATGCTGAGAATGAGCAGCTTGATCTCGTGCTAGTGCTTTTCACGCTCTATAACACACCATCTCCTTTCTGTCTGAATTTGCTTTTTGCAGACCACAAAACTTCTTTATGGTAAAGAAATCATTACATTTATTTACTGTGAGGAAATTTGCTCTAATTAAATTGTTGAATAAACAGTACTAACGGGAACAGATTTAAGCAGATTAATTGATAAAGAATTTTTGGTACTAATTGCTCTGCTTCTCATAAAAGTCTTGGGATTGTCAAATGTTGAGTGTAGTCATGGGATGATGTTGGACAAGCGAATATCATTCATCCTTTGTGTCACATCAAAGAAAAACTAAGAACTTTTTTTACACAATTCATTAATCTCCCCTGTATCTTTTCATATAGAGTGTTTCAAAATTAATTGAAAGATTCTTGATTGTTATCAACCCTGCTACTAGGACATGCAGGTTAATGTATTACATTATTAATATAAAAATATATTTTAAATAAAATAGAGTTATTTTACATTTAGAGTTTTTTAAATGCCTACATATAGCTACTTTGTTTTATTATGGACTGAATTAAGATTTACCTCCTCGATTGTGTGTTCCTACGAAAAAAAGCTAAAGACACCAATCATAAAATTTAACCTCCATCTGATGTTAATTGTTGACGAGCATAACTACTGTAAAGAAAAAGAGGCTCATTTCACCCGCACAGGTTCGAAAAAGAAAGTTCATTTAAACCTGTCAACAGCTATTAAGAGGTTTCTGAAATCAGTAACAGTAAATGTAAAGAGAAGTAGACAGCTTTTCACTGTTAAGTGTGAGAGGTATCAACATCTTACAGTTGGCATGAAAGTGGCCTTTATTACTTTTAAACTTTTCCTCTTTAAACTCACAATTGTTTCAGTAATCTACCTGCTGTGTTTGTTTGTAATGATTACAGAGAACAAGCAAAACAACTATTTTATGTTGAGCCTTTCCTGTTTCATCTAAGCACTGCAATTCCCACTGATTAAATTATACAGAGGACATCTAGAATCATTAGATTCAGTCTTAATGTATATTTCCTCTGTAAATTATGCATCTTAATAGCTCTCTTTTTCACAAAAAAAATCACTGGGATCTGTAGTAGGCATTTCTAATTATTGGTTCAATTTAGTTCTTGAATGTAAAATCTAATAATTATGTAAGTTGATTCTTTTTTTTTTCTGAAAACATTGGTACTCAAAGTTTATATTTAGGCAAGATCAAGATGCAGATTCTTGCCCCACCTTCTAGAATTCTAACTCAGTAAGTCTGGAGCAGTTGTCTGTATTTTTATCAAGCTCCTGAACTCTAAGTAGTCTGGCATATATTTTGACAAAATGCCTTTCTAGCAAATTGAGGCAATAATCTGAATACTCAGATTTACATATTCATTCTCACTAACTTCCCAAACTAGAGGCACTATCTCTTCAGAAATTTTCTCTAAGGAAAATCAACTCTCCCTTCCCCGCGCAATCCCTTAACCCCCAGTCATAACAGAAAAAAGCAGAGAGAGACAAATTATTTTATGACAATAGAATAATTAAATGTAATAGTTTAGTGACCCCTTTTTTTCTCTTTCATGCTTAACCACTGGAATTAATATTTTATTAAACCAAATAAATGTTCACCACCATTTAAATCACAAAAGAAGAAACATAAAAGGCTAAACTCATTAAATATTATAAAAAGTCAATGGATATCACTATATAATGTAATTTTTGACTCTGAAATTGGCAAAATTTTAAAATTTGTAAACCGATAATTTCTACCCTTGGCAAAACCTTGGCAGGGATATAAATGTATGCAATGGTGAAAGTAATTTGGTAGTATCTATCAAAACTAAAGTTACCATAATATTTGTCTAGCGAGCTTACTTTTAACAATTCTTTTCTATGTAAATAGAACACAAGTTTATTGAAAGTGTATCAATAAAAAATTCAGAGAAATTATTCAGTACTAAGAGAATGCTTTAGGCTGGGCACAGTGACTCACACCTGTAATCCCAGCAATCTGAGAGGCCGAGGCGGGTGGATCACCTGAGGTCAGGAGTTTGAAACCACCATGGTCAACCTGGTGAAACCCTGTCTCTACTAAAAATAAAAAAAATTAGCTGGGAGTGGTGGTGGGCACCTGTAATCTCAGCTACTCTGGAGGCTGAGGCAGGAGAACCGCTTGAACCTGGGAGGCAGAGTTCGCAGTTAGCCGAGATTGCGCCATTGCACTCCAGCCTGGGCAACAGAGGGAGACTTTGTCTCAAAAAAAAAAAAAAAAAAAGAATTCTTTAAATGAAATGGTTCAATAACCTGTTACCTCATAAATCTCAGAAAAAAAAAAATACCAAAGTTACAATGTGGTTTATGCAATTGAATGTTTGATAACTGAAAGCTGTAGAGTTCTGCATAAGGCTTATTTTTAATCATTAAGCGATATAATTCTGAGCAGGCTAGGAGTAAATACTGATCTGTCTGTAGGTGTTACAGAACACAGAAACTCAGAACACAATGCCCCAAAATATGGCACCTCTGCACTGAGTATTTTACACTGAAGGAAATTGAGAAAACCACAGAAGCAGAAAGGTCACTCTCTGACCATCTATCACCATTTCCCCCTAAGGCCACAAAAAGAATTTTCTGTTCTACTTCCCCTGAAAGTAGGTCATAAAACCCCTATTCTAGAAGAGTTTTACCCTATGCCCAGAGGAAAGGGATAAGACACCCAAACTCTGAAAAGTTAGAACAGCCTTTACTGAGGTCCCTGCATTTTTCCCATTCGATTGTACCCTCTTGACTGCCAATCACACTTCTGCATGACTGTCCTTAAAAACAGTTTTCCCTGGGCCTTTGGGTCTTTATTTCCAAAGACTTCCATGTCATTAAATATTTTGGTTACATATATTCGTTATGCTTTTCTTTTGTTAATTTTTCTTTTTTATAGGGATGTCAGTCATGAACCTTCTGATGGGTGAGAAAGAGTTACCTCATTTTCTTTCCTACACTTAATCTATATGAAGAAATTAATCCAAAATTATTGACAGTGGAGAGTGAAGTTCTCAATGCTGAAACCCAAGAAACAGAGAAGAAATTTCTTATGTAATATACTTTAAAAAAATAGTAGAGGCATTATGGTAAATATTTCAAAATTTCTACAAGCACCATGTGTTCTGTTATATAATAATGCATGAGTAAACACTAAAATTAAAAATAAATCTCAGATATATGTATTACATTAGAAATATCTGTTACTGCTGGAAAGTTTCAAAAACTGTATACAAGATGATTCTCGTAGACTAACAACTGTATTTTTGTTCTTCCAACAAAAGAAAACTTTTGAAATTATGGTTGACCACATGCAGGAATGAATTGTATATTTTTGAGAAGAAAACAGTTTGGTGCTATACAAGCACATTTAAAGATGTTCAATTGATTCCCTGAATTTCATTTCTTCTTAGTAAAAATATAAAAGTCTTAGGCTTTATACACCCTATAATCACACAAGGAGCTAGTTAAAATTGCAGCTTGCATGGTATATATGTCCAAATAGTCTCGGGTGGAGCCTAAAGATCTGAATTTGTATAAAGTATCCATTGTCATTCTTATGTAAATAGTCTGGGAATTACAGTTTGAGAAATGGTAACCCAGAACAAAACTAAAGTGAATGGGTCTGGAAAATTGTCCCAAGAAGTGTTTCTGACGCTTCTACTACAAATATAATAAATCTTCAACAATATTATAATGAAACTTTATATATCAAGAATCAAAACATTCCAAAATTCAACATAAAGGGAGGGTTTAAGACATCCTGAAAGTAATCAAAGTAATTTATTTTTACACGAGGCTGCTTAAAGTTGACCAATTGAACTGTGGCAAATAAAAAATAGAACTTTTTCACACATACACACAAAAAAATTGTGAATCATTTGCTGACATCCTAAACCTTTATAATTTATTTGCTTTAACCAATCTCTTATATATGTGCAATAAAATGTATTTTCTAAATGTCCATAGTTTTGAGATTCAAAATCTCAAAATTTTGAAGATCTAAAACTTTTGAGGATTTTTTGAAGTTCTCCTGGTATGTATACATTCCAGTTTTAATTGATAGCATTACTTATATTATACAGCTTTACATCAAAGGAGTTTCCATGTTTGGTAACTTTCACTTTTTATGATACTTTTTTTGAATGCTAACTAGATGTCTATTACTTTTATTTTTAATAAATAGTAAACACTCCGGTTTTCAACATGAAAAAATACTTTTATTTCTAATAAAATGAGGTACTTCTACTCAATGTCTACCTCTTAAATTGCTTTAGGAGGTTTTAGTTTCCAGTGGTAATGCTTGGGGCCTTTACTTTCTGGATTTCACTGCCATTTTGCACTATAGAAGCAAGACTAGGTCCATATCCTTTTTAAATCTCATTGAGATGAAATGCTATGTATGTATGTATGTATGTATCTATCTATCTATCTATCTATCTATCTATCTATCTATCTTACTGCTATAGACTGAATGTGTTCTCTCAAAATTCATATGTTGAAATCCTTCCCTAAGGTAATGGTATTAGGAGATGGGGCTTTTGTAGGGGACTGGGTCACAAGGCTGCCCTCGTCAACGGGATTAGTGCCTTTGTAAATGTGAAGAGGGAGCACTCCCTTGCTCCTTCCCTAGATGAGGACACAACAGATATCTATGAACCAGAAAATGGAGTCTTCACCAGACACTGAGTCTCTCAGCATGTTGATCTTGGAGTTCTCAGCCTCAAGAACTGTGATAAATAAATTTTTGTTGTTAAGTTATCTGCTGTATGATATTTTTGTGATAGCATCTGGGATGGACTAAGACACTGTTTATCTACCTATCTACCGCCCCATAATAACAAAGGCTATGGAGTAAAATTCAATACAAAATAGTTTTGTCTTGAAACCAATCCAAGAGGATATTTATTTCCTGAAGTACCACTCAAGAAGTTGTTTCATGTATAATGTTATCTAGGGAAAGAAAACTCAAGACCATAACTGGTTTCACACAAGTGTAAAAATACAAAAGTCAAGTAAAAATAAGAAAAAACTTTGGAGGACATATTGTTGCCTAATATGTTTTAATGTATGATTTATAATCTCTAACCAAACAGGAATTATGTAAGCATATAGAATTATTAGTATTAATAAGCAAAAAAGTTATAAACTCACACACAAAAAAGAAATTTTTAAATAGATTTAAGATTCTCAATATATATTAGTTTATTCTTACACTTGAGAATATAATTGCCTGGTACCCTATCAAGCACTCTGTAAACCTGATCTGAAAATAAGATTTGCTCTTCCTAAGTTTAGACATTTTTTTTAGGTGCCATCTGTTGTCCCAGTGGAATATGGATCAATTGTCATGTGTACTTCTGTTTGCAGTCCCTCAGTACATTAGTGTGATAGTGACATAAAACAATGCAACTCCTTGTTTAAAATAAAATGCTTAGAAGCAGATATCCAAATGATAAAAACCATTTCAGGACACCAAGGAATATAATCCACCTACATCCATCATTTTCAATGTTTCTTTCTTTTGAAATTGTTTTGCTCCAAACATAGGCCACATAAATCCAATACATATATTTTGAGGAACAGAATTATTGTTCTTATCGAAGGTGCATAAAAGGGAAGGTTATACTGGTTAGTTATAAAAGAGATAAATAAAAAAAAGGAAACGAACTGAGAATATTCTGATCTGACATAAACATAAAGTGAAAGAAACTGACAAATGTAGTTTCTTATTAATGCTCACCAAGTGGGGTACAAGAGAATTCTAGGGCTTTCCTTTATACTCCTGTCATACATTTAACTTTCTACTTAGATAATATAATATTTGAATTAATTAAATTAATTGTTTCAAAGAAAAATGTAATTTTAAAAATCTTTATCTCTTAAGAGTGGAGAATGGAGAACCTAGGATTTCAAACTTGCTTTGCCATTCCCTGCTACAACCTCTCCCTGGCAATAATTCATTCTTCCTGGAGGGACTGAGGAATCATGATGGTTCTTTTTCTTAATTATGATGGGCACTTTTTAGAAAGTTTCTTAAAATTCTACTATCTCTTTTCACATCAAGTTAAAATTCCATGACTTCTTATTTCTATGTCCTTCATTCTATACTTTTACATATAACTGAATACATTCTCCACTTTAGATGAAAACTGCCACAAGATCTAGTGTTTTTCTTATTAACCAGGGTAAAACACTCCATTTTATTATTCTAATTACAATTGTTCAAATGTACTTTATTCAATAATTAAGAATATAATGAATGACTAATAATAATAATACTGGTATACCATAATCAGTCAAAACTGTAAGACTATTACTACCTTGTGGAACATTTGGTAGTCCCATTATGCAATTGTATAAATTTAGAAATTGGAAAAATTTGGGAAAAAATTGGCAAAAATATTAGAATGCAGTGATATGAGTACATTATTAGATTTAATTTTCATACTAAAGCTTTAATCAAAATTAAAATAAACAAATGTTTATAGTTTAAAGCAAGCACTCCACTTACAACATCTATCCTTTCATCCATTTCAAAAAATAAATGATTAGTATGATCACTAAACAGGAGTATGGGAGTGGAGGTGAAAGGCATGTTGAGCACTTTCTATGTGCCAGACACTGCCCTAAATATTTTACTGTTATTATTTCAGTTACAGATCTTAAAGACAGTAATAAATGTAAATCTCCAATTGGGAGTGAGTTCCTATATGTAGATTTAGCATAGTAGAGCATTTGAATTTGTGAGAATGGATGAGGTTTAGTAAATTTATGAGACGCTATCTATGCCTTTTCAATATGTGAATAACTATAAACATTCATTATTAATTGGTAAATCAAATAGCTGTATAATAAAGCTGAAGAAGAAGTTTCATTCAGTAGAAAGGGCTACTCAGCTAAAGAGAAGAGAAAAGTTTAAATCACAAGATTTGCAAAAATTAAGTGTCACAGCAGGTAACATAAGGAGGGCCGTGGGAGGACAAAGTGGTAATATGGAAATCTGTGATGTGGGCTCTCTGTCAGGAAAGACTTCTCCACTGAAGCATTACTTAAACCAAGAGGTAAACCATGAGGAAGGGAAATCACATTTTCAACAAATGAATCAGCATCTGCAAAGTCTTCTTTAATTTCTATGAAAACTACTAATAGAAGTTATAATAAAATTTTGTGAAACAAAGCTATTTTTCTGAAGACTACTGGAAGAAGAATGATATATTTTATTTATTCCAAACAGATCACCAGCCCCACTTAATGGAATGCACAATATAGTTTAATTTTCCTATTTAAAGTAACATAACACATATGGTTATTACCATTGCTCCAAACTTTGAGAAGTAAATATGGCTAGTAATGACAGGGAAGCAGTTTTTAACATCTGATTATGTCTGATTAATATATACAAAATCTGAACTCTTCCCACCACGCTCATTGCTAACATCTTCTGCCTGGTATTGACATAATTTTGCATAAGGTTGCCCTGTTTCTGAACTTGCTCACCTATGGTCTCTCCTCAAGAGTAAGCAGAGTGAAGATTGAAGACAGATCACAGCATTCTTCTGTTCAAAAAATGACCTTTAATTTTATGCACTGTCTTAAAAGATACCACTCCCTAATCAAAGCTCTCACTCCCTAATCAACATTGACCATTAATCTCTGGAATTGTTTTCTGTTATCCTCCCCGTCACTCTCTTTTCTTCAACTCTCTGGCCCTTTACTGTCTGCTGAGCATGTCAGGCATGCTTTTATAGGGCCTTTGCCCTTATTGGTTCCTTTGTTATTTTGCCTCAGATAGTCACTGGCCTGCTTGTCCAACTATTTGTTTTTCAACCATCATTTTGTTGAGGTGTCCCTTATCATCCTATTTAAAAAACAATCAGTCTTCTCACCTCCCTGGCACTCCTTGTTCCTCTACACCTTCCGCTTTCTTTTCTTACAAATATCACCACTTGATGTTGATAATCTCACTACATTCAAATGTAAATTCCATTTTTGTCTCTTTGTATCACTGATGTTTAAAATAGTATTTGACACATAATAGAATATGTATTCATTGAATATATGAATAAACAGATGACATCAACATTGTTTAAGAAATCTAGACTTAAACTTGGGAATCACTTCTCTTCCCATTCTTTCAATTTCCTTATTATCTCACCCCAATATATGATTCTGTTGTCAATCTGTTGCCCTGACATTGCATTTCAACCACTACCACTAACATTTGGGTCATTATTTTTCGGTTGAATTACTACAGTAGATACTAAGTGGGTTTATGCAGCCAACATGCCCAACTTAAAAAAAAAAATCATATGTATATGGATTTAGATATAGTCCTAAATGATGATTCTTTCTAAATGATATTTCTACATACAAGTCTAAAACTTTTCCATCTTTCCATTTGATAAAGTTTGATTTGATTCCTAGTCATGCCATTTCTGGCCTCTCATGTTGTGGTTCCAACTTCTTCTGTCTGTTATATTCTACATGTTCCAGCCAAAAGAAACTACCTGGCTTTCCTGCAGATGGCTGAGGTGTCCATGGGTATCTACCACTCAAATATCCTTCAAACCTATTGCAGGAGTCATAGCTGGTCATCGACTTCAGTAGCCACCCATCAATACCAAAGCCATGCTTCACCTGAGCTGCTTCCCACCAAAGGCTGAGTGACCAAGGGATTTGTACTGGTACCTTGACTCCCAGCTGCACAATCAGCTGGTCAAATTTTTATTAGACCTGCACTTAGTCCTGAGCCTCTTTCTATCCAATCCTTCCTTGCCCACCTCTTCTTTTATAAGCATGAAACCTGCATTAATCTCAAGACTCACCCTGTCTCCTTCAGCTCTTTCCCCTTTATTCTTCAATGAATGCCTTGTAGGCCTTTTACCATCTTTGTGTCTGCTTCTGTTGGAGGATTCAAACTGACACACAGTTCCTCAAAAAAGTTTCATGTTTTTCCACTCTGTCTTTGCTCTTCCTACAATACCCTCCTTCTCTTTCTGCCTTTCTAAACCTTACATGGATATAAAATGGCAAACTCAAATCCCAGATGTGCCTCATTATATACCCCTTCTTTAATCTTTCCAACTTGTGAACTTTTATAAAAAGTTCTTTACTTATAGCTCTTCCTAAACAATATTCCATGCCCCCACTGGACTTTAAGTGCTTTGATGGTATGAACCGTGCCTTACTATCTTTGTAAGGAAGAAACACAGCAACTTGGAACTTCTAGAAGTTCAGCATCTATTTAATATATTAAATTCATTAAATAAAGTAACATTTGTGATCTAGAGCCCCTCTTTACATTTATATCTAAATCTTTCACAACATTGCAATAAATCAGAAAGCAATTCACTGTTACAGTCCTGCAGTGGCCAGTCTGGATCTGGTCTACAAATAAGAAACTAAGAAAATGGCAGTTTGTAGTCATGAACACAACCTGAGAGTCATGGGTGGTTAAAGAAGTTCACAGGTAAGGCCAGACACGGTGGCTCATGCCTGTAATCCCAGCACTTTGGGAGGCCAAGGAGGGCGGATCACAAGGTCGGGAGTTTGAGACCAGCCTGAACAACATGGTAGTAGTGTGTAGTATAATTACTATGACCTGAAATATACTAAATACACTAAAGAATAACGAGTAATACAACGGAGGATTTTTGTAGAGTACAAAAAGCATGCCATTCAGGATACATTTCAGCACATAAAAAAAGAAAAGTTACATTAAAATATTATAACAATCAGAAATCTATAATTATCTACCACTTACAAATATAATAAGCTGTGTGAAATAATATAAAACTACATAAAATAATAGTTTTTAAATGTGAGGACTATGATCTTCTTTTTCTCTTGCCCAAATTGCTATCTAAGGGACCTGGGGGGTCATGCCCTACAAACCGTAAAATCTCATCAGACGGGTTTTATGAACCCTGTATAATGTAGCTTACTTTCCAACCTGACTCTGATATACAGTATAACATGGTAGATAGCAGATGCTGAAGGAAGTAAAAAAGATTTTATCCCAAAATATATTTCTTTAACATATTTTGAAATGGCTGCCACAGGATCATCAGACTAAAATGACCCTGCAAAGCTGTCTTTCGTGGAAAAATTTGCATCAGATTAACGTTCCATTAATGTAGTCAGACCTCTCCCTTTCTAGACTTTTTCAGATCTGGAGAGATGAACTGAGAGCCTGACACCTTTGAAGTCTGGAAAGAGACATTTTCCATCTGTTCTCTCTGAGGGCTGCCACCCACGAGGCTTCATTTACATACTAAGAACCTTGGTCTCCACAACCCCCTTATCTTAACTGAAACATTCCTTTCTACTGATTTCAAGTTTTAGACATTAGCTTAGCTCTCCCAACCAATTGTCAACTAAAAAATCCCTAAAACCCACCTATGATCTCCCCAGCCCTCTGCTTTGAGATGTCTGGCCTTTTTTTCCTTTCTTTCTTTCTTTTTTTTTTTTTGAGACGGACTCCCACCATAGTTGCCCAGGCTGGAGTGCAGTGGCGCCATCTCAGCTCACTGCAAGCTCCACCTCCCGGGTTCACGCCATTCTCCTGTCTCAGCCTCCCAAGTAGCTGGGACTACAGGCGTCCACCACCGTGCCTGGCTAATTTTTTTTTTTTTTTTTTGTATTTTTAGTAGAGACGGGGTTTCACCATGTTAGTCAAGATGGTCTCGATTTTCTGACCTCGTGATCCACCCACCTTGGCCTCCCAAAATGCTGGGATTACAGGCTTGAGCCAACGTACCCGGCCGAGATGTCTGGCCTTTTTAAGACCAAACCAATGTACACCTTCCTCATAATGATTTATGATTTTCTTGCAATTCCTGTCTCCCTGAAATTTATAAAATCAAGCTGCAATCTGGCTGCCTCAGGCACATTTTATTGGGACTTCTTGAGATTGTGTGACCCAGGCCGTGGTCACTCATATTGACTCAGAATGCACCTCTTTAAACATATTTTGGCAGAATTTGGATTTTTCTATTATCAAATGTATTTTCATGTATGGAAGATAAACAATATTTTAGTAAATTAATAAAATTTATAATAATTTAAAACATAATTTTATCATTCCTTAATTATGTTAAAACTCTAAAGCTTCATTAAGAAATTACCCAATAAACTGTGATAATTTTTGATTCCTATCCATGTGTTTCACCTAGATTTCAGAACACCAACTTTGGAGATTTAATGAGAAATGTGTAAAAAGGTTAGTTGAATCAAAATTTTCAAAAATACTATTCTGAAGTATACATTCTACAGTAGCAACATTTTTGGCCTGACAACCAATGTCCAAAGGACACTCTTTAGGTACCACTCAGATTAGTCATTTATTAAACTATATTTCTGTGAGCTGTTAAGGTTCAATGTGATGCTGTTTACAAGTAACTATGACTGCTTTGTGCATTAAAGGGTATTAGCAAATCAAAATCAATAAAACAATTTGAGATTTCAGAATAGATAAAATTTAAGCACATTCTTTATATTTAGTCAAACTCCCTTAAAATTAATTGTCCTATATTAGCAGCCTTTTAAGATGGCAGCAAACAAATACAGCCAATGCTATGAGTGGATAACAGAAGTGTCAACAGAACAAACAACCTGTGAGTTAACCACTTTATGAAGTATACATGTATTACCTATGATAACATGTATTGTTACATAATAAAAAACACACTCATGAAATTATTTGAGTGAACTTGTGAAATTCAAAGGAATACCTTTCATTATTTTGCAAAAAGTGTAGTAACTTTTGGATTAGCAAATTATCAAACTTTTGCTTATCAAACTTAATGTGAGGTGTTCTTATATTAAGGCATTAGTGATGGTATAAGAACTTTCCAATATAATTTTGAAAAAAGACATATCCATATATATTGTCTTATAGATTCAATGTTGTTCAATTTATTACACTGGTAGTAGGAAGAGGAACTGACTCAGAGATAAGACAAGGATATAGAGGATAATGGTAATCACATGTCATAAATGGTTATTTGTAGTGGTAGTATTTTGAGCATTGCAGTTATTTTGGCTTGTTTTCTTTTGGGAAACAGTTAATAAGGCTGGGCGCAGTGGCTCACACCTGTAATCCCAGCACTTTGTGAGGCTGAGGCAGGCAGATCACCTGAGGTCAAGAGCTCGAGACCAGCCTGACCAACATGGTGAAACCCCATCTCTACTAAAAGTACAAAATTAGTCAAGTGTGATGGCTGCGCCTGTAATCCCAGCTATTTGGGAGGCTGAGGCAGGAGAATTGCTTGAACCTGGGAGGCAGAGGTAGAAGTGAGCCAACATAGTGCTACTGCACTCCATCCGGGGCAACTAGAGCAAAACTCCATCTCAAGAATACAAAACAAAACAAAAAACAGGTAACAAAACATAATCTGAGCTTAATGACCATCTCATAGAACAGGATGCTAATTTATATGGTTAATTTTGAGGTATGTTGAAACCGTAAAAGTGTTATCTATATTCACTACTATGTACTGCAAATCTTCTGCTCTAAAATGGTAAAATCCTGTCCTACCTTTAGTATTACCATTATTATTAATATCTGAAATGTAACATTCCTTTCCTACTTTCAAATATTTCCTAGAGATTAACTAGTAAAAGTCAGGAGTTTAACTATTTTCCTCTATTCAATGTTTCTTCTTTCCTAAAATTTTTAATTTAATTAAATTAGTTAATTTTTAAACCACTTTATTGGGGCCTGATTGGCATAAGAAAGCTGTACATTCAATGCATACAATTTAATGAGCTCGGAGATAAATGTAGACTTGTAAAACCATCGTCACAATCTATGCCATAAGCATTGCCATGCCTTCCGAAACTTTCCATCCCTTCCTTTATTTATTAATGTTACTATTATTATTTGCATGTGATAAGAACATTTAAGATCAACCATCTTAGAAAATTTTTAAGTAAACAACACAGTATTGTTAGCTATAGGCAATACAGTAAATCTCTAGGGTTTAGTCATATTGCATAACTGAAACTTTGTATCCTTTGACCAACACTTCCCTACTTCCTCCTGCTCCCAGCCCCTTGAAACCACCATTTGACCCTCTGCTTTTATGAATTCCATTCTTGGATTCCACATGTGAATGAAAGCAAGCAGTATCTGTCTCTCTTGGTTTGGCTTATTTCACTTAGCATAATATCTTCCAGATTAAAGGCTGTAACAAATGGCAGGATTTCCTTTCTTTTCAAAGCTGAAAAATATGCCATTTTATGTAAATGGCACATTTTCTCTATTCCTCCATGTATGAACATTCTGGTTGCTTCCATGTGAATAACTGGCTATTGTGAATAACTAAATGTCTTTTATAAGTGATCTTATTTGACCTCTGATAAGACATAATTTAGGTCTTATACATTCATTCCCTTTGCTTAATATGTACAAAAAAAGTACAGGCAATCTCTGTGAATTGATGATATATTCTGCATCTCATTCAACAAAAATATATATAAATAACATATGTATTATTAATATGCATTTATTTTCTCTGAATTCAATTTTATAGAGTTTTACATAATTAATGTGGTATTTTAATCATGTTACAATAACAAAAGTCGGCTTGAAAACATAACTGGGTTAGGTACATTTGGTGATGTCTAGTGGGAATCATTCTTGTATCAGTCTTACATAAGCAATTAGAGAGAGCAACAAAAATTATGTCACTGGTATAAGAAGCGAGTGTCTATATATCAATTTAAAAAGTCAACTTTCAACCAGGGAAAGGAAATATGACTCTTCAATGTATAAACAGAGAATTACAGAAAAACAATCAGCTCTGGACTTTACTAAGTACCCTTATAAAATCTCACGAGCCAAGTATTTTCTTTTATTTTTAATTTTTCTATGAAGGGTGCTTTTTAGCTAGTAGTAAAAACATTGACGTGAAAATGGTCAACAGATAAACGAACTCAGAGCCTCAAGGCCTCCTTAAATGGAACAAGTCAGAGTACACATTATGTTACTACAAGGTATCCTGAGAGCTGCATCTATGAAACACCAGAGAGGGCTGTTCTAGAAACTGCCTTTATGAGATTCCAAATAGAAACATGACATAATGAATTTATTATGTCCTGGGAACACTCATTTTGAAATGGGTTAACAATTCAGTATAAAGGATTTTCAGTGTGTTTTAATTTTCCAGCCCATGAAAATTCCTCTAAATGAGGACATGGATTAAAAGTTTATGGATACACCATTTATCCCACTAGTTTCTAGTATATGCCAAACAGAGCAGAGATCACCCCTCTTAGGGGATTGTGGGACTCCCAAACATGGAAACAAAGGAAAACCTTGAGTTTTTTCAAGGGAAATTTCAGGCATTAGCTTGCCCTGAGAAGTGAACATGCACCATAAGAAGCAAGAAGGTAATAGAAGTTTAAAACAATAGCCAAATAAGCTAGAACCACAGGATAGTTCCTCTACAGAAACTAAAAGCAACATCTTAACATGTGTCTCTGAATTGTTTTTCAGAAACTCCACCAAATGGATTCACTGGCACACAGAACTCAAATAAGGGAGAACTGGGGACTCAACTCTGACCCCCATTACTCATTCTAAATTCTTTCTAGGGAGCCTGGAGAAAGTCACACTCATGAGCCGGAGCTAACACTCTCTTCTGCTGACCCCAAATTGTTAAATAAAGCTTTTCTTCCTTAACCAACCGCAAATCAGAAACTCCTTGAATCTACCTATGACCTGTAAGCCCCTGTTTCAAGATAGCTTGCTCTTTTAGGACAAAACTATACTCCTGCCTTTAAAAACCCTTACTTGCAAGTCACTGGGGAGGTCAGCACTTAAGCATTAACTTGCCTGGACTTCCTTGCTTGGTGACCTGCAAATAAAGGCCTTCCTTTTTCTAGCTGCAAACCTCAGTGTGGATATCCAATATTACTGCATCAGGCAAGAGGACCCCAAATTGGTTCAACAGCATATGTTGCCATTTAATCTTATAATGGAAGTATATTTGTTGATTAGAAGCTACAAGTCTTGGTAACATATACCCTAACTGTTACAGGTCAAATATTGGAAAATTTCGTTCTCTCTGTTTTCCTTTAAGTCAAAAATTTATTCTATGAATGAATCTTCACATAAATAATTTAAAGAGGCTTTCTGGTGGAAATCCCATTGCAAAAACAATCACATGGAGATCTGTGAATATTGCCCTGGGGAATCCTAAGGATTTTTATAATCTCTGCAGGAAGCAATATTGTATGTCCTTCAAGAAAGATTATCAAAACAGTAACAAAAGTAACTAATGGGAAGAAAATGAAAGATAAAGAAATATTTAACATTCACCTACTATGTGCTAGCTATCTTCAAATATATGTAGGAATATTTCCATAAGAACTGTGAAGTGCAAGTATTTACAAGGGAAGTGTTATAAAATGAATTCATTTTCATCACTTGTAAGTAATGTTGACAAATAAGCATTGGAAATTTAACTTTGTCAATATGCATTTCACACCAACAAGAAGGTAATGTACTCTGATTGGAATAACTGGCACCCATGATCTAAAGGGCAAGATTTCTCAAACAGAGAGAGACAAGTTATTGAATGTGCTTATTTGGTCAAACAGAAAATAATTTGAGACCTACTTTGTTCTGTTTCTGTGGCTAACAAGCAACATTCCAATAAACAATTTCATCCCTTGACTGAACAAGCTTGACTTTGGACAAGGAAGAAGTTTATTCAAATGACCAGTAGAGGGTAAGTAGATCTTTCAATATAAATTAGCATTTTCTTATTAGTCTAGTTAACAAGAATGAATTCCCTACAGCCTCATCATTTATACATGTGAATAGGTAATGTTCAGTTTCAGAATCTGTGAAGTGAAAAAAAAAAATACTGATCCAAAAGGATGCCTCAGAATATCCTGTGAAACTAAACTTTATATAGCCTATAGTTTTCTCCTTAATCATGTTTATAACTAAGGAAAATATTAATACTCTTTTCAGGCAAATTCTATACAGACATAACTATGGGTGAAAATGAAGCATGTATCCCCTACGGATCCCCATTGGTTTGCCTTTAGATAAATAATCTAAAAATATTTTGTTCTTTAAGTATAAAGCATCTTAAATTATATAACTCAATAACAAATTATCTATACATCAGGCCTCATTTGCACATTTCCAATATATATTAATTTTATTCACGATGGTTTTGTTATGTAACATCAGTCTTCCAACAACATGGTTCAAATTTCAGTTACCACAGTGTATTAACAGTGGGTGATATATAGTTTGTACAGTTACACAGCACAAACTTTGCTGTTAGCCATGCAATTCAGAAATAACTATGTAAATATCAGTGACCAAACTTGGCACTTCTTTCAAAGTGCACAGACAGCCAAGCACATAGTTCTGCTGCCTCTGTCTCCCAGTGATAAACTCACATGATGTTTTACAAAATTAAATAATTGAAAGAGGTAACTGGCCAACAAAGATGAAAGTCCAACCAGGAAATGAAGTGATAACATCAGAAGTAAAATTTGGATGGAGTGTAACAGAGTTAGGGAAGAAATAGCTGAACATGGGGTGTTGATGCTACTGCTGTTCAAGAGACTAGATCTGTAGCCAGGTGAATTTAGTGAAGACAAAGTTATCAATGTAAAAAAGGAAAATGGCTGTAGAGGAAAAGATAAGGATGTCCCAGAGGAAGTGACACTGGCAAAATCTTTACAATAAGGAAACTCTTCAAAACATTAAAACTACAAACGATAAAATGTTGCAAGTTGATACAAATTTAGAAAGGAATATGACAATTTACCAAAGCATATAAAAGATGCAGGTTCTATATTAAGTTATTCAATGGGAAGAATAAGGCAAGCACTGTTTAAACTACTCTTGACAAGACTTTTTGCAGAGAATAAAACTTTAATCCTCAGTGTTTCTGAGGTTGTAAACTACAGCGCTAAAAAAGTTAGTTTTACAGTTTGTTCATTTCCCTGTACATTTGTAACCATCAAGAAGAGAGTTTTGATGTTTTGTTAAAAAAAAATTAAAGGTCACAGAACAGCTGAAATTTTTACCATTGATTATTAGGATCTCTTTGCATGGTTTCAGCTCGCAGAGTCATTTTTAAGGTCCTTTACTACTGTATAACACCTGGACAGCCTGTATTTCAAAGAAGGGGCTTAACTGTTCCCTCAAGAAGACATGTGTGCTAAAAACCCTCACTAGTCTTCCGAGTTTTAGGCCTTAGAAAAGCATTTGATATGCTCCATGAGAGCAAAGATTAAAGGATACAAGAATAAATCTTCTTAGTACCAGTTTTACAAATATGTCGCAAACCCCATTTTACTCTAATCTACAGAAAGGTTTATACTTTCTAATCTTCCTTAGGAAATAAATTTTAATATAGTAAGTAATTCAACCATTACTAACAGATAAATAGTAAAAGCAAATTCTGAGAGTTAAAAATATTTTAAATGCTCATATCTTAGCCTCCATGAACGGCAGCACATTTTGGAGCTGTAAAATATCCTCCCTCCAAGCTTTGTTCCTCTTCATTGGCAAACATTAGCTGTGTATGCCCCATCCTCCTGTTACATACACTTTACTTATACAACACAGGCCAACGTGTTTTTTTCTTCTGATTTCTTTTGGATCACCATAAGCATTATCGACATTTTCATCAGTGATGCCAAAAGAACTGGGAATATGTGAGTTTACTTTTGCTTCCTCTGTTGCCTAGTTGGCTGCTTCTGTAGCAACAGAACAAAAAGAGGATCATGCATGAAATACAGCTATTATTTATGAGAGAATGACTGCTTTCAAAACAAGATAGATGTTTAGTATTCTGTGGATATTCCCCCACCAGATTGTAACAGTTCTGAAGGAGGTTAAATTGCAAGCCAAGACTGTCAAAATTCTCTCTTGATATAGCACCAAAATAGCCTGATCAGCCCAAAAGCTGCTGAGCCTCACTATTAGGAATTGCAGCTACTCTGCAATGTGAAAGATAGGGAATTTGGTCTATTTCATATAATTTTTTTTTTAAATTCCTAAGAGTTACTGCCTAAAGAACAAGAATTTCTGCTTGGATGGCTGGATGTGACATTTATCTCTAGTTTTGCAAATGAGGTCGTGGTGTTGTTTAATGCATTACATTAACCCATGCCTCTTAGATCTCAAATCATTTTGGATTGTGATTTAGTTTTACCCAGCATCTATCAGTTAGCATGAAAACAAGTTCAGATAATATTTTAAGTCAAGACTAGATCGCAGGCCATACAGTCATTCACCAAATTTTATCAGGCATCTACTATGTGTCAGTGAAACATCTTGCATGGATAATTAATTAGTGACAAAACAGGTTTTTCCTTCACAGACCATCACCCAGGATTTTTTTATAAGGTTGATATAAAATAACTTAGATTTTTACCAAAAGTCATAAGAAAACCCTAATCGTGAGTGAAGTATCTCATCTAACAAGTTTAAACATCTGACAGACTGGCCAACTTGTTTTCCCCTAAAGAGGGAGAGTTATGACCATTCTTTAGAAAGTCTTAGGAAGAATTGGGCAAACAGTATAATAATTATATTGACCAGGGAAAACATGTGTTTAATGGATTGAAGCATAATATAAACATCAGGGTCCAGAGTACCTGAGTTAAGAACTAGGTGCCCTAAGTTCTGTAACATCTTTTACTTTATCAAACATATGTCGTAAAATACTACTGAGCAGTTTAACTATGCAATTCTACTTTTATTTCAAAGAACACTACAAGGAAGACAATGATTGCAGTTCGAATCTCTGACAGTTGAATTAATAGGACTATACCTAATTTGTGGCATGAAAGAAGAGTAACAGCAGTATCTATATGATTAGAAAACACAACTAGAAAGATGACAGAATTTGAAAGCATATAAACAAGCATAATCTATCTTCTTGCATATTTCCCTTGTATATGCATTGCCTTCATTCAAAATTTTTTCACCCAGTGAAGTTCTAAGGTTATTTCAGACTACATATGCTAAAATTAGGAAAGGTAAAGATCATTAATAATGTCTGCATCATCTTCTAAATCCAATTCCACACTGAGAGGCAGAATATCATTAACAATAAAAAGAAATAGTGTATAGGGGATATTTGATTAGAGATTCAAATATCGCATTTTCACTTTTATTATATACAAGTGCAGAAATAGAATTGTCCATTTAGAAAAAATTGTATTTTCTTTGGGTTTTTAATAAGCTATCTGCTTATTAATAAAACCCAAGAAATATAATGTCTTTGGTCCTCCTCTCATTGATGAGATAGCATAGCAGTGATTCACCTGAAGAAGTGTGACTCCAGTGAATGGATCCAAAGGCTACAGACAAGTTTCATTCATACATTCTTATTGGACTTGTACTTTTTTTTACATATACCATACCCATATATTGCATTAGGCCATGAATACAAGGAGAATAAACATATTTGGACTCTGCCATCAAGCAATGCAGAGTTTTGTGAATATTTTGCAATTTTTTAAATAAAAATTGATCATAGTTGGACAAAAAATGAGCTCCATAAACACAAGTATTCAGCTATATCTTATATATAAAATTATTTTAAATACACAAGGGAAACAATGCTTTAAAAGACCTCTTTGGTCAAATAGTCAATCCTCTAGAACATGAAAATTTTCACTTACATTCACCTGCATTTCAACATTTATTTTTGTTTCTTTTCAGATGTTCATAGAGATATCCCTAGACGAAAAATAGAGATTTTATATGTTGTGTCATTTCTTTACCCTTCTTGTTTCTGGAGCCAATGCCTGTACATGTAACTACAATGATTCATACTTGCTATGTAACATTAATAGTACCCCAAATGCACAAGATTAGCCGTTTTTTCTTCATTGGTTTTGCAAGTTTTCCACAAGCCCACACTAAAGAGCTCATGTCTATCGAGACTTGTCATTCAAAATCAAACTTAGCCCCTTTGCATTGACCATAATCTCAAACTATTAAAATGGAAGAATTTCGGGAAAACAAAATAAATATTTAATAAATATCTGTTGAATGAATGGACTAAATGATTACTAATGAAGACTACATTTGAACAAAAATGTTTTAGTGCAGTCTTTCTCAAATATTAATATATATATGAAACATCTGTGAAGGAACTTGTGAAAATGCATATTCTCATTCATTATATCTGGGGTAGGACTTCATACACGGCATTTCTAGCAAGCTTCCAAGTGACACTAATGTTGCTAGTCCTTAGATGACACTTTGAATAGCATGGCTTTTGGACCTCAGTGTAAAACTTTATTACTGAATACATGTTTTCAGGCCATAAACATTTTTGGGTTAAAAATCTATTAGGAGGCATAATCCTGCATTGTACCTAAAAATAAAGATGGTGTTTTTTTCTTCATTTAGTGCTTACTGTATGGTAAACTCTGTTATAGCTTAGAAATTGGAGTGAATAAAGAATATTGTTAAACATCAAAAGGAAAAAAAATAGTAACGACTGAACTAACAATTACCAACTACAAGCAAAAGGATTGTGTAAAATTACAATGAAGTTCTGAAATGTTAAAGAATAAAAATGAAAAAAATCATTAAGCATCTCAGAAAATATGGAAAAAAGAAGGCATGAGATTCTGAGGGTATATTAAATCACGAAAAGGCTTGAATCAACCACATTTTAGATGCTCACCTTTTTAAATGTATGTAAATAATCTAATACAGATATAGACGTTATTTTGTAGATGAAGAAACAGTGCTGTAGGTTGCCATTTAAATGACTTCATCTGGGTTCTCACAATGAGGAACTAGCAGAACCAGTATTCATTTTACATCTTATTGTTGAGTCTTAACTGAAATTATTTTTGTTTAACATTAGAGAGACTATAGATCTCAAAGTGTGTTATTATTTTTAGAACTTCACTGTACTTTTCATGTTAAATCTGGCCGTGGTTATGAAATGACTCAGTTTCAACTTCTTTCCCCCTTCAGTGCTTCCTAAAATGTTTCACTTCATTTCTCCTCCAGTGACTTTGTAAATTCATAACATGTTTGAACTCAAGCATTAATTTAAATGAGTCCTACATTCCTTTGGAGCAACGGAATTTAAAATCACATATGTTCTTTATTTAAGTGACTTTAAAATATTATAAATGTACATAAAAGTGAAATTCCAAATAAAATCTATGTTTTATCTACACAAAATACTTCATGAAAAATGCAAGAGGTGAAGCCAATCCAGTGAAGATTTTTCTAATTTAAATCTACTCTGTCATAAATTACAAAAGCTAAGGTTTCTAAAGCTCCAACTACAAATATTGTCATGTTTCACTGAATATGTCGATTACCGTCATTTGAAGGACTTGCTGCCAACGTTGTTCTCTTACTGTTACATGCAGATTTTAGCTTATATGCCCAACAATCTGAGATGGCAGCCACAGCCTTTGAATTTGCTCAGCATTTCCTTCAAGGCTATATGTATTATCGCTGTGAGATCATTGGCTTTGAAGTCTCACATAGCTGATCCTGTTTTATCTCTTATTAGTGGCTTCATTTGCATAATGAAAATATTAATACCAATACAATCCTTAGACTTATAAAATGTATGTAAAAATCAGCAGATTAAAATTCTGATGTGGCTCAAGTCATGAGAGTAATTTACTGTTAATAGTTCTTCGGTCATATCATAGACACTTATAATTTTTCAATATTATTTATAGTGTCAATCCACAAGTGACTGCTAAGAAATAATCATGTAATTTTATCGCCAATGAATAAAATGTCTTTGTTTTAAGGATTATTTATTAAGGTTCATGATTTTTCACATTGTTTTATAATTATCAGGTGTGTAGGTTTTAAGATAATCTTCTAAAAGGAATGTGTTATACTTATTCCTAAAATACAGAAATAATATTTAAGATATTGGATATATTCTAGTCTAGTTTCTGTAATGATTTGACTTGCTAGTCTATGCTAATATTTGAGTTTTAAATTAACTTATTTTCATTTTGAGTTTACCTTTAAGGTGAAATAATTGATTTTGTTCATTTACTTGGGATGCTCTTAGCTTTTTTAAATGGAATTTTAAATTTCTTTATATCTATATTGAGGATCTATTGTGTTTCTGGCTTATGATACATACACTACATGCATGTAAAGCAATTTCAATCTCCTATCCTTGGCAGATTTTTAAAAAATAATTTTCAGTATTTTGCTTTTGATTCTGTAAATTAATAGCGCTCAATCTGTAGCAAAGCCAAAACTTCAATAACCTTTTTTTTTATTAATTTCCTTGTTAAACCTATGTTGGATTGCAAAGAAAAGTACTCAATAACCATGTACCTGGATATATATATAGCCATTAGAATTCAGGCAAAAACCTAAGAGAGCAAAGCAAAAATCTCATTTTCAAGGGCCCATTGAGATTTGAACTACTGCCACTCTCATAACTCTTCCCCTGTACTTTATTCCCCCAGACTGAGGAGACAGTTTCAATGCCTAATGCTGCTCCAGCCTTCCTTGATAGTAGCATACCTTGTTTGCTAAAGTTGTCATCTCAATGGTACTAAACCGCATGATTTCTCCCCTATGTTATTTCATTTTATTTCCCATAAAATGCACAATGAGAAATATCCTAGGAGCCAGAGATTTTACTTTCCAACTCTAATGTTGAGTTTTATAACATCGTTAGGTTTCTCACAGAAAAATAATAACGTGCGAGATATGAATCAGTTTCTCATGTTGGCTTAAGCATTTCTGAGAGGCTCAACCAGCCATCAGATTCACTTACGAACTGGAATTTCAGCTTTTAGTGGTGTAAACCACTAGGCCACAGTGTAAAGAAGGGGAGAAAAAAAAAAAAAAAAAAAAAAAAACTAGTAATTTCTAAATTAAGTAGCTATGCAATATCAGTTATCACCCTGACAGGATGTGAGCTAAGAATATTTTGACCTCCAAAAGAGAAATACCACTTGTTGTCATCTGAAACTCAAAGGACATAGCTACAAAGGAAGTTTAATTGTATTAGTTAATAAAAAGTAAAATTTGATTATTTTGTCTTTAAAAGAGCAAAATAGGCCAGGTGCCATGACTCATGCCTGTAATCCCAGCACTTTGGGAAGCCAAGGTGGGCGGATCATCTGAGGTCAGGAGTTCAAGACCAACTGGTCAACATGGTAAAACCCTGTCTCTACTAAAAATACAAAAATTAACTGGGCATGGTAGTGCACTCCTTTATCCCAGCTACCTGGAGACTGAGGCAGGAGAATCTCTTGAACCCAGGAGGCAGAGGTTGCAGTCAGCTGAGATTGCACCACTGTACTCCAGCCTGGGTGACAAGAGCGAGACTCTGTCTCAAAAAATAATAATAAGAAGAAAATAAATAAATGAGCAAAATTAAGATTGTCAACTATACTCTCAGAGCTCTAAACCAAGCAAAAATATCTTGGAGTAACAGATTTTAGATAAAAATAGTCTAATTATTTCCTTGAAAATTAGTATATTATACACATGTTTCTCATTAGGAGACCAATACACCTAGTTAAATACAGTAGATTTGAAGGGATTCTGGCTACTATAGTCAATACCTGCCTGCAAAGTGGCTACCCAGTTACAGACAGTGCAGACCATGACTAGGGTTGGCAGCCATTGGACCATTTGAGAGAGACCTTGAGAGTGTAGTGTTACAGGAATGGTGGTACAAATTGGGGTCTATGATCTAATCCAAATCATTATTACTAACTAGTTCCAATATTATTTATCAATTTTTCTTGGTAAATTTACTTTCTAGTTTTAGTGAATTAAGAAGATGAGATGGTAGAAAAGGTACAAGATATAAAGTGAATAAGTTTGATATAAAATAGAAAGTAGAGTCAGAATTTTCTACTCTTCTTTTTCCATGTACTCCTACTGTCCCTGAAGAATACATATGCTGATTTCACAAAAACAAAAAACAAAAAACAAAACAAAAAAACTTTGTACTCCTCTAACCTGTGGCTAGCATATTAAGTCATAGGAAATTGGAAATGTATTGTATAAATACTCCCAAATAAAGAGTCAGAAGTTCTGGATAGTCAGGGGCAAAACAGAACATTCTTAAGTGGTGTCTGCTGCAATCATGGGCATGAGTTCAAATTATGAATTAGTGAGGATACTTGGTGGAAAAGTACTTTAATCATTCTACTATCCATTTACCATGTTTCCATTTCACATTCCTGTAACTTAAAAGAATTTTCAACAAAACCTTTCTTGCTGATGTTATCATTTTTACCCTCCAGGCCAGATATAGCTTAACACGATGTAGGTAGCTCTGAAAAGAAAGCTAATGTCATGGGTTAAAAAGGGGAGTAAAGAATGTAGCTGACTTTCATGGAATATATTCTCCGCTGTCAATATTTTGTAGTATTTAACACTGACTCCTACCCTTAGAAACACGTATCTGCATCTTTACTTCTCAAATGTTGGTAATAAGGTTAAGTAACATGACCAAGGTGACAGAGATGGCATAAGAATATCATGATATAAATCCATGCCCAGCACTGTTGGGCCACCTACCAAGAAGGACTTCAGACATTCCCAGCTTCTTTTTTTCTTTTTGTCTTCATAAACACATTTAATAAAATAGGCTTTTAAAAAAAGTATAATGTCAAGCCAGTTCTTTGAATAATGAACTTTCCATCCAATTTCCAAATCTTGTGAATTTTCTGAATTCCATTCTTGGGAAATCTAACCATGTTATTGTCACTGCCTTTAGATCAAAAAGGGGTTTGTTCCTTACAGTGGACTTATCAATTTTTCTTCTTAGCCCCAGAATCTGGCAAAAATCTCCAATAGAAATCAAGAAACAATAATATTTTAAGAGCTGAACCTTTTGAACCTATAGTTGAAAATCAAGTTGTTTCCCTCAGCTGATGGGGAAACTGTGAAACATTTGGCTCTCCTTATGACATACATATTTTGATTTAAAAGCATGAGAGGTTTTTTTTTCAAAAAGACAAATATTCTTTCAAATTGTTTTGTTCATTTTTACTGCCTTCACTGAAGCATGAATAGCACAGAGGTAGGGCATTAGTCTTTGAATTGTGTGTGATTCAACCAATGGTTACTTGCATTCCAATTACTCAGCCAGCATAGGATACAGCTGTGTCCAAGGAGTATTTCAGCGTTTCCTAACAACTTTATACATCACAATTGAATTTATTTAGATTGTATGTTAACTATTACAGTTTGGATCTGAACTCTAGGTTATTACATTTAAAGTCGTACAATACCTAAAAAAATTAGGAAATGAAAATATTTTAAGTTATTATTTTTAAAAAGTAATATGTTTAAGATTAGCAGGGTCAGTTCATATGTTTATATGGGTAAAATTAAACAATAGTCCAACAATGTCAGATAAAACTGCCCATGATGACATCTTCTCATTTAATATGGAAGAGGAACACATGTTTGACAGGTATGAAAATATCTAAATAATAATTGAGGAATTACAGCTTACTAAATTCTACCTCTGCACTTGTATCAGAGTGACTTTGGATGTATTATTAGCTTTCTCCTCTTCAGTTTCCTCTAATGGAATTCCTGTTGCAAGGATTAAATGAGATAATGTCTATAAAATGCCTACCATAATACTTGTCACCTTCTGAGTCTGTCACCAAAGAAATGACTAGTTTGTTTCCCCAATTACATAAATACAAAACAAGGTCTCAGACAATATCTGCTTTATCACGTACTGTTGACTTTGTTACTTAACAACACAAGGTCAAATAACTACAGTTAGAATTTCGATTCTCTCAAAAGAAACACAATTAAATAGAAACTAAATTCCTTTTCCTAAAAGGCCAATCTGATTCCCCCATGCCAAGTCTGAGGCTGTAGTTACTCAAGACTAGAAAGGAACAGAATGGTAGCTTGTATAATTATACACATTATAGTAATAAAGACAAGCACATATGTAAGAGTCGACATTTTCTTTTTGCCAAAACATAGTTAATATCTTGTAGAAAATAGATTTTTGTTAAGATACTCAAATAGAGAACTTACTATATTTTGGGGAAAACATTTACTTAATATCTACATAGGTTAGCCCAGCTAGGGATAAAGAAATAATACAAGATAAATTGTGTGTATGTGTTGGGGCTAGTGTTTCACAGAGTGCACTTTCCTTATCAATTTACAGTATTGCTGTCACTATTTTAAATAAATTTTCATACAGCAACACACCAAAGCCACAAACCATAAAATACCACTAGTTAATTTGAAATGCATTCTATTTTCTAGACTCAGAAGACTTGAATTCAGAATTTACTAAAAGTATTATTTTTATTTCAATCCCATGTCTCTAGGATATATTCTCAACAGAAGAAAGAGAGGAAAATACTGACTTTAACTTCCTCTAGGTAATCTCCCCATAGATTGATAAGGTTCTCAGCAACGCAACAAAAATTTCAACATCTCAAGGAAGAGGATCCTGATTAATTACATCAGGTTAGTGGAAGGACAACTTTTAGATGTTGTTCACATCTCTTCAACTGATGTTATCAGAGTTTCTCACTTACACTGCTAACTAAGGAAAACTACTGTATACTGTAAGAGAGATGGCAGGGCTGCAGATTTTGTGTTACTGTATTATTTCTCTGGTTTCTCTCTCTTTTCACAGTAAATGTAAAAGTCTGTAAAACTCTGCTGGAGGATGGTGATGGGGGGAAATTCCATGTGTTGGGGCGAGATACATGGGAATTCTTTGTACTTCCAATAAAGTTTATTAAATAAAAAACTATGTAAAAATGAAAACTTCATTTTCTCGTGCTTTGTTTGACTGGCACAGTTTTTAAAATATTTTAAGAATTTTAAGGCCAGGCACAGTGGCTCACACCTGTAATCCCAGCGCTTTGGGAGGCCGAGGTGGGTGGATCACTTGAGCCCAGGAGTTTGAGACCAGCCTGCACAATGGTGAAACCCTATCTATACAGAAAAAAAAAAAAAAAAAAAATTAGCTGGGCAAGGTGGCACATGAAGTCCCAGCTACTTAGGAGACTGAAGTGGGAGGATCACTTGAGCCCAGGGAGGTTAAGACTATAGTGAGCCATGACTGTGCCACTACACTCCAGCCTGGGCAATAGAGTGAGACCGTGTTTCACACAAAAGCAAAAAATTCAAAATTGAAATAATTTTAAAATATAAATGTAAGTTTAACTAAAAGCTATCCTGTTAATTTCTCTTCTCATTTAGTGTTGTGAAAGTTATGGGCAATTTAAGAATTTTATCTGCATTACAAAGTAAATAACATAAATGACATATATTTGTAGGGAGCAACCAATTTGAAAAAAAATCAAATGAAAGACAAAGTATACCAATATGATATTTTTTTCACTAGGAAAAAATACTTTATTAATTGTTAAGCTGTTTATCATTAGAAACAAGGGACAAATTATGTCTGTAATAGTAACTGAGTTTTTTATGACAGTGCTGCACAAAACGTCTTTACAAGTACCACTCAGTGAATTTTCTGCTCTCACAATCATTTGACCTGTAATTACCCATTTCAGTAAAAAAAAAAAAAAAAAGAAAAGAAAAAGGAAAAAGAAAATTTAATTTTCATTTGAACATTCTGGAGCCTACACTAAATGAAATTTGTGGTAGGAAAAAGCATTTATAAGTTTTTCATATAAAGAAAAACTGCATACCTCGAAATGATGAAAACAAGGAAAACCAATAAAGAGCCAAGATGCTTACTGTTGTGGGGTATATTAAAAGATAAAGACTTCAGAGTGCTCTATAAATATGCTAAGTGTTTTTTTAATCAGCTAATGCCAAACAACATCCTCATGAAGCTGATAAGAGCTACCCACATTCATAAATAAAAAGTTATGAAATTAATATTGCAGAACTAAAGCCGTTCTTCAAAGACAACTCTTACAGATTTGGTTAAACACACATATACATGCAATCAAATGGACGCCAAAAACACACAAACAATTTCTGACCCTGAAGTATATCATTGGGACACTCAAAATAGTTTCATTACCAAGATTCAAAAGAAACAAACAAGCAGCAGGAACAACAACAAAAGACACAGGAAGAACAAATGACTCTAAGAAAAATCAAATAGTGTGACAAAATAGTAGGCAATAAATAAATATTAATTTGCAAAATGTCAAAGTACTTATGAAATCTCTGAATCATGACATTCTCTAAGCACTGGCATCTGTTAAGTAATGGAACTAAGAGATCTTGGAAGCATTGCCTAGCACTGTTGTTATACATCTAAAATTAAATAATATAATTCTTAAAAATGAATATATGCTTTAGAGAAGTGCCTTTTAACATTAAGCATAATTTTAAAAATCAATAAAATTATTTATTAAACTTATAAATGCTTTTTCCTACCATAAATTTCCTTTAGTGTAGGTTCCAATAGTAATAAATTATTTATTTATGATTTGTTCAAAGTCTCTGAAATTGTGTCACTTTTCTATCTTCTGAGTATAATAAGGTAGTTTATTGCCACAGTTATTTTTAAGTTCTTTTGCTAAATCCTGCTTCTGTTTATATTTATTCAACCTAAAATTTTTCAAAACCAAACAAAGGTAAGAATGAGATGGAGAAAATTTTTATTCCCACAATCTGTTCTTCCTTGATGAGGTAGATTAATTAATGTTTAGCAATTGGAAAGTGTGGTTAAAAATATCATTGCTAGGAAATACAAATAAAGAATAATGCAAAATAATGCATCCAAGACACTAACTTATGCAGAATAATACAGACAAGAAATAATAATGCAGAAAAGAAATAATGAAGAAAAGAAAATAAACCGGTAAAAACGATATAGTAAAATAGCAAAAAACGAAACGGTGAAAGAATAAAACAATTGATTCCTGATTAAAATGCAGATGGTGGTGGATTGTTCAGTGTTTTAGAAATGATATAGATACTTAATAAATTACAAAGTATTTGCAATAAAGAAATGTCATCTCAGGTCATCTTTTGTAAAGAATGATCTCATATTGAACTCCAAATCAGAATTTTGCATTAAAGTCAGTGGATTCATATTGTCATGATTCTGTCATGCAATCATTCTAGTCAACTAAACAACTCTAAAGTCACCAAAGGGTAGAGTCAATTTACATGAACGTGGAGACACTGTGAATACTGTATTGCTGTTAGTCAGACTTTGTGGACGTTATCTTGATGTTCCAGTTGTTCTCTTTTATCATAGAAAAAAATATTAGAGAACTTGTAACTAGGTCTGGTTTGACAGATCTAAATGACCATTCTCCACATCCTTTTATGTATGCTCTTTGTCAAATAATTAACGTGGCTTGTATAAAACCAAGAATTCAAGTCAAAATCAATGGATTTTGCAATCTGCCATTCAATTTGTAAATATGCAAATTAATGAGGTAAATATCAATGACTTCCAATATTAACTTCTTATTATTGGGCCCTATATATCTAACTTAAGGGAGTTTGCTACAGTCAATGAATTTGGCGTCTCATCTAGCATATCCTAAATGAAATCATGTAAAGAAGTAACTTTTCCTAAATATTCAGAAATGGAGAATATTGTGTTTTTAAGCACAATTCATCTGACTAGACCGCACAGTGGGGAAAGCTAACTCATCTACAATGCATTAGATAAAACAGAGGCTCTCAGGTGAAGGGCCCCATGGAGAACACAACAGGACCTAGCAGAACTTGATATGAGAGGCTGACACTCCAGCCCAGATAACATTCACGCTCAGTTGCTGCAAAGAAACAGCGAGTGAGGAGTCTCTAAGGATAATAACTTCGAAATACCTTTCAACCCTTCATCTAGCTTCTTCCTCTAGCAAAGGTTAAATGTAAGTTTGACACCTTGTTCTATTGCCTGCACTTACCCTCAGGTAATAAAAGAGACAATGAAACATAATAATGAGTCCCCATGCTTCATGGCACCGTATAACATCTATTACACATCTCTCGAAGTTCAAACACACTTTTCCTAGTGATGTTAAATCACTGAACTGTATTTAAAAGAAAATAAAAGAAAACATTAGAGTAGACATGTCACTAAGTCTACGGGTTTTTGTACTTGCCTCTGAAGTGGCTGACATCTTCATTAAATACTCCTTCCCAGTTGCTAAGGAACCTGACATTACTTCAGCTATTAATGCATTTTAGGCCAGCTGACCCATAACACATTAATTAATTAGATTATACTCCTATAGCTTTTTAAAATCCTCGTTACATTATTGGTTAAGAAATAATAGTAAACATGATGATAATAAAAATAATAAAGAGGTAATTTACTGAGTGCTCAATATGTACTGGGGACTGTGCAATGGTCTTATAGGGATTATCTAGATTTTTTTTCTTAAAAAGAAAAACCATTTGAAGAACACGAAATACCAAATCCTTAAACATATGTGTAAAGTGCAGCCTACTGACATATAGAAATTATTTATATCTTGAATCATACTAACTTTTAAAATGTAAAGCCTACTAAAATGCAGAAATGTTTCTATCATAAATTGCATGTATATACTTAAGGAATGCTATTCAGTTAACAGAAGAATTAATACTAAGAAACTGAAGAAATAAGCACAAAAAATTAATTACTGCAGTTTCTATTATACCTAAGCTTTACCAAAAATTCTCCCAAAAAGATCTTCCATTGCTTTTCTCTTCCTCAGATATGTTTGCAGTCTTTTCTTTTCTCCCTCTTTGGCTCATCATCTTCTAATATCAGGAAACACTTTGAGAATTTCATTGCTTGGTTGCTTGCAAATTGCTCTAAGCTATTCATTCCTTTTCAACCAGTTTAGTGGAGGTTGAACATCTGTATTTCAGGCTGCTGACGAAATATCTATGAAAGGGGCCTCTAAAGAAGTAGTGCAGAGAATAAAAACTACTGGGAAAGATATGCAATCACTCAAAAAAATGGGTATGTTACTCTAGAATGCAGTGACTCACAAATGGAATGCCTGATTTACCCTCTGAAAGGGGTCTGCACCTGCATAACCATGACCACTATTCTGGAGAAGCACTGGCTTCAGCAGAAGGCAGACCCATTGATAGCAAGCATCTTTTGAGCCCCCCAGAGCCATGTAGCTCCTCACCGTTACCCTCTGCCGCTGCCATCAACAATGGAGATTTCTCAGATAAAACAATACAGTAAACACTGATTCTTCCATGGCTATTGATGCTTTCAGAGAGAAAAGACTTTAGATGCAATCTGATTATAAGTACATATTATTTTAAAACTGTATTTGTGATGTATTGTGATGTGTACTGCCACTGAAACATCATTCACTGAATGAGCTTCTGTACAGCTGGAAAAAAAAGTTAAGGGAGTATATTTCACATGTGAATAGCAAACTCATTAGTATTTTATATTTCAGCTTTTCTCCTGAGATCCAATGTAACAGGGTGATTAATAGGAATTTTAAAAATTCAAAAGTAGGTTGCTTAGTTGCCAATGAAGTAGGATAGAAATTTCCCTCACCTATTTAGAACCTTTAAAATACATGTGGGTTTGTTACGTGTGTGTGTGTGTATCTTTGTATACACACATATCTATATATGTATCAACAGAACTCAAAATGTAAACCAGTGTAAAGTGGTGTAGCTCTAAAATATGGTAAGAGTTTTTGTTCAATTTGTATGTTGGTGTTACACACTACAAATAATATTTCTGTATGTATCACTCAATGAGTATTTTAACCTCAGAGTGAATAATCTACTGACTTTTTAACTCTAGGTTTGTTTTAATATCTTCAATTATGAAACAAATTCTCTTTTGTGACATTGAGAAGAGGCAAGAAAGAGTAAGAAAGAAATTAAAACAAACAATGGATAACTAATAGTGTTAAACGGAATACTAAGGCTGTTATGGTATGGAATGGAATGGCATTATGCCTCTGTGGAATACCAATACCATTGAGTAATTGAAAATTTCTAAATCTCCCCAGTATACCAGTCCCACTACCGAGTCCTTGCGAAAATGCTTCCTTTCTTTGTAGTCCTAGTATTTATAGGAGTTTCAATAAGCTTTCTCTACCATAAAGTGGCAAAGAGATCCCTTTTCAAAAGTCCTATATTAAAATGTTCTCCTACGTTAAAATATCAGAAAATTCCAAGTCCTTTAGAGCTTCAGTTAAAATGGATCAAAGGTGAAGGACAGAGGAACTTTGCACAGTACAATAGTGAAACCACTAGAATTAGACCTCAGATCCCTTGATTCTTAACAGTTTCTGGACAAAAATAATCACAGGCTTGTACTCAAGCAGAACAACGGCCCCTTCATTCCTACGTTTATGGTCTTGCAATCTTGAGATCTTTCTCAGCCTCCACGGTCTCCTCTGGAAAACAGGCAATCCCAGAGTATTCTAAACCAGCAATCCGAGAGTATTCTAAACACAGAATGACACTCAAATGTAAAACACTGACATCCAGACATATTAATGTTGCTGACACAGAACTCTAATATTTGTTTTTAATACAAAATAACAAAAGTCAAAAGGAGCTCTAAATGATGAATGAAAATACTTTCAAATAGAAAAAAAATGTTAAATGCTCAGTTACCATCTTTGTTTATTCTACATACTTCTCAAAGTAAAACATACATTCAGTTGTTTATTTTCCCTCTGAGTGTGAAGAGGATACATGACAGAGATAATCTAATCTAAAAGCTTAAATAATCAGGAATGACTGAAACATTCTGTAAAAGAGAGAGAATGATTAGACCTGAACTGTTGGATATAAAACATCTTATAAATCTACTATACTTCCAAAAGAATATGTTACAGATACTACTGATAAAACAAAAATAATAGAGAGACTAGTATATATACCTGAATTTATCATGTGATTAACGTGACAAGAAAATCACCAATTTACTAATGAAAAATCTGCTTGAGAGACAACATAGTTATATTTCTACCTCTACTCACATATAAAAATACACTTTCTATACAGTAGGTCAATAACACATTAAAATATACAGAAAAAATAGGTAAATAATTACCTAATATATTTTTCTAAGTATTATGGCAAAAGAAACAACAATAAATGAAATAAGATAGCTCTACTACACACAAGTTTTTAAATGTTTCTAAAAAGGTAACAAAATGTAGGTACAAAACTTCAGAAAAATATCACAATATATGACTAGGTGCTATATATATTGAGATGGTTACAATTCAGTAAAAATTTAAAAATACTACAAGCAAAATAACACAAATCATGAATAAAATATTCTTAAAGTTAAAATATCAAATACTAACATACTAACATATGTGAAAATAATTGGGGAAATGGACACCTCTTTATTTCTATTTGGAGGTTAATCAATGTGATAGTCTACAGGTGAATGTGTTGATACAAACCAAAAGGCTTTGTAAGTCAGTAATTCTTCGTGCTTTGTAAGTCAGCAATTCCACTTTCAAATATTTGTTTACATGTAATAATCAGAGATGCCCATAGAACGTACACATTGCATAATATCTTAAAATGGTGACAACTTAAATATGCAGCATTAGGAGATTACAAACCTCTAAATTCAATATAATTTCAAACCTGCTAACAATGTTAGCAATTAATACTGATGTTCTTCAAATGGCAGAAAAGTAAAGACTTTTTTCTTTCTTTTCCATATTTTACTAACCTACTATAAACCTATACTACTTATACAGTAAAGGAAATGCTTGTAACTTATGTTAAACAGAAGTGGTGGATGACAGACAAGAAACAGTAACTTAGCTTGTACTCATAGAATACACAGGAAAGTGGTGGGTTGCATGGGGACTTGAATGCCTGACTAGGGAATTTCTACATCATTGAGTAGGCAGTGGGGAACCGTCGAAAATCTTTGAGCATGAAATTCACAGAGTCATTTTGGCAGTTGTGTACATGGTTAAGTGAACGACGTTTAATCTAGTTACAAAGAGGCCAATTGTGAGAGTTCAGGGAACTTCAGAATGTAACATTAGGAATTTCAAGATAATCAGACACACTTAATAAGTAGCTCTTATATTACATATTCAAAGTAAGGCCTTGCTGTCAACTGCCATAAGATGCAGCAATATTCTAAGCTTTGTATTCCTTTCTCAGTGATGTCTTGAAAAGAACAGGCATGGAGTTCATGAGATTCATATGAAGAACCAACTGACAGCACCACATCCACAATCTGGGTCCTGGAGTTTTAAGCATATCATGTTGCTTTTAGGCTAGATTTAACTGTGAGGATAATAAGAAACGTGAGTATCTCTGTTACTTCTAACTAGCAGGTCTATGCATTGCACTGTTGGAAACTCAAATATTTCAGAAATATATGGCAAAATAATAAATTCACATGGATTTTTAAAGGGCTCTTAGACATGTAGAGCATTATCAGGTTAGCTATATCAATGATAGGGGGTTGTCATGGCATTCTTGCGCCCACCAAAGCCTTTGGAGTTATTTTTCTTCCCAATTACAACATAGGTTTCAACGTGTGGCTATAAACCAATTTCAAACTTGCCTAATGCAACCGTTTACAAATGCTCCCCTTAGATGACTAAACATATAAATCATATCTTGTTATACAATAATTTGTAACAGCACAATACAATAACAAATATTATTGTTTGCTTGTTTTTTTAGTTTTTTGAGATGGAGTCTCGCTCTGTCGCCCAGGCTGGAGCGCAGTGGTGTGATCTCGGCTCACTGCAAGCTCCGCCTCCCGGGTTCACACCATTCTCCTGCTTTAGTCTCCAGAGTAGCTGGGACTACAGGCGCCCGCCACCACGCCTGGCTAATTTTTTGTATTTTTTTTAGTAGAGACGGGTTTTCACCGTGTTAGCCAGGATGGTCTCCATCTCCTCGGCCTCCCAAAGTGCTGGGATTACAGGCGTGAGCCACAGTGCAGGGTCAATAAAATGGTTTTAACCTGTAGGATCCCCCTCTTTCTATAAGATAATCCTTTATCTCACTTTTAAATCAGTTCCACTTCACTGAAATAAAAACCATTTCCTGTTCCCTAAAATGTTTTTTGGTATATTTCCTTTACAAGATCATCGCACTCTGGAACTCAAATCTTCTCCCTTGGCTAACACTGCTACATCTAATCTGCAGTCACATATCGTGTCACTAACACTCTTTCAAGATGGACACTTATTGGCCTTGGAGTTTCTGTTTCATTCATTGAGTATTTTATGTCTCTTTTTCATAGTTGGATCACAAACTGGGAAAAAAGATGATGTAAAATTGCCTATACTTTTTGGCAAAAGAACAAAAATATAGAGGATTGTAATATTTTTGTTCTAAGAATAAAATCAGATAACATGAAAAGCTTTTCTTACTCTGTCTGTAATTTAGTAAGCTAAAATAATACTATGAAGCAAAGAAACTCTAAAATTTGGAAATAAAAACATAAGGAGCAGAACATTTTATGTTAGCCCATAAAACACCATATTCTTTGGCTACTGGTTTTGAGATTCACACTCTAGATTACTGGAAAGGAAGTGGTTATTGATAGGAAAGTCCTGAAATAAATTATCTGGGTACCCAGAGATGAAGTGAGCATATGTATTAACTATTATAAAACTTGCCTATTTGTGAAATAAATTTACAATTTTTTCTTCATTTAATTTAGAAAAAAGACATGATGTTTATGAGTGAGAGGAGAAACGATGCAGCATCTTTTTAAAACTGTGTTATGAAACATTTGTGTGTGTGTGTGTGTGTGTGTGTGTGTGTGTGTTTGACTAAGCTGCTTTTCACTTTCTCCTTGGCCATTAAATTTATACATGTCTGAAGAATAATATTTACTAAATTCCAAAGCTTAAATTTTGATAATTGCTTAAATGTGTAATACAATAATAGGCCAAGATCAATGTATTTAAGTATATCAGATACATAATATTTAATGATCTACATAAGTAAAGCTAGTAATCTCAAAAATACATATATGTTTTTATACATTATAGGATAGAGAAATGTATCTAAGAAATATACATATATATATTTACAACTCTATATCTCGATATTAGTTTATAGTGTAGGAAAGAAATTTTGAAGGGACTCTAAGTCAGCTAGAAATTTGGTCAATACTCACATGGCCACTAAGTTGAGGATACCATTGAACAGGTCATCCAACTTTTCAAATTTATTCATTAGTAAAATAAAAATACTGATATTAGAATTAAGGGACATTAAATATATAAAGTGTCTCCCATGTAAAAGGGAGTCAAAAAAGGTATCCTTGCTTATTTCAGAGTGATTGTGACGATTAAATTGGATAACTTTAAAACTCTTGGGGCTCTGCTCTATCTGTGTTTGCTATTTACCAATTTATTCATTTATCCATCCTAGGCATTTTAAGTACTTACTATGTGCTAGACATATGTAACCATTCCATGTTAAAAGAGTTAAGTGTTCCATATAAAATTCAAGATAAATGTAAAATATTCTTTTTTTTTTTTTTTTTTTTTGAGATGGGTTCTTGCTCTGTCGCCCCGGCTGGAGTGCAGTGGCCGGATCTCAGCTCACTGCAAGCTCCGCCTCCCGGGTTTATGCCATTCTCCTGCCTCAGCCTCCGGAGTAGCTGGACCACAGGCGCCCGCCACCTCGCCCGGCTAGCTTTTTGTATTTTTAGTAGAGACGGGGTTTCACCGTGTTAGCCAGGATGGTCTCGATCTGCTGACCTCGTGATCCGCCCGTCTCGGCCTCCCAAAGTGCTGGGATTACAGGCTTGAGCCACCGTGCCTGGCCAAATGTAAGATATTCAATATTATCTTAAGCTTAACTATATTTCTGGACTTTTTCTGTATTTAATGTAGCAAAGGATTATATCATCTTTAAGTGAAAAGTAGCAGGTTAATCATCAGTTGTGATTTCATATTTCATGGTGAAACTTAATTTGGCCCTACCACAATTCTAATTTTAATAGGGTATTGATGACAGCAGCAGCAGCCCATCTGGAGCAGCCACTGTGAATATGCTGGCTGCAGTGGAGGAGGTGAGGCCAGGGCTTTGCATTCCATGGAGCTAATGGGAACTGGGAACAGGCAGGAGATCGCCCTCCCAGGCACAGCTGCAGCCACCCAGCCATGGCTGCTGATTGGGCATCCCTGTGCTCCTGGGCCCGGGAAATCCCTCTGCCTCTGTAGGCTCAGAAGTGCCTGCTCCCACTGCCCGGCCTCCCCCTGCTCCTGGCCTCTTCTCCAATTTTGGAACAAAATTGAGGCTGAGCTCCAGAGCTGTTGCAAACCAGCCCTGTGTGTGGGCACTCAGGATGGTGTTAACATGCCAGCACACTGTGGCCTTGGCCCCCTGTGGAATTTGGGTGCCAAGGAGCATGGGAGGGAGGCCGAGGTGGGGCTGAGGATGTCTGCATGCGGTCTGCAGGTGCTCCTTGGCATGAACAGCCGGGTCACCATGGACATGATTGATGGTGGCAGACAGGCTCCTTGGTGGAAAGGGGAGGATCCCCAGTGAAGCCGCTCCTTCAAGCCCATGTCAGCCTGAAGCATAGGAGCTGGGCTGTCACTTCCAGGTGGAGTAGGTGGACACAAGTGAGATCTTATGGTGCTTTTAATGGGCCTGCCCATGGCCACCCATGGGCCAATCAACACGCATATCCTCTCTTCTAAAGTCCATAAAAACCCAGAACTCAGCCAGAGTCACAGAGATGTTGGGACAACCTCCCTGCAAGTAGGAGCTACCACTCTGGGCGTCCGCTCCACTGAGGGTTATGGACATGAGAACGATCTGCCTGTGGAAAGGCACTACTCCCTGCAAGTCTCCTCTCTGCTGACAGCTGGACACTCATTGGAAGGACTTGCCTGCAGAAAGGAGCTACCCACTTTGGGTCTCCTGAGAACTGTTCTGTTGCTCAGCGAAGCTCCTCTCCACCTTGCTCATCCTCCAGTGGTCCACGTACCTCATTCTTCCTGGACATGAGACAGAACTCAGGACCTGAACTGAGACCTGCCAAGTGGTGGGACTGAAAGAGCTGTAATACAAACAGGGCTGAAATGCCCCCATGCTCACCATGTTGCAGGCAACAAGAAGGAGAGAAGAGCTACAGCCCTTGGAGAGGTCTATATCTAGGGTCTCCCCAAGCCAGGGCTGTGACACCCTCTTAGGGGCTCTGCAGTTCCTGGTGTCTCCAAGCTTCTGGGTACCACTGCATTCCCCTTGTCCAGACATGGGTGCCCACAGTGGAAGCTTCATGCAGTGTATCTGCTCCAGCGACAGCCTTGCACAGAGCCAGCACCTGTGCCAGCACCTGGAGCTGCTGTCCTGCCACAGCAGCCAGAATGCCTGGCTATGCACAGTGGCCAGACCCTATGCTCAGTTTCCCACACACCCCTCACTGCTCCACGCCTGGCTCACCCTTGGCAGCTGTGGAATCTGGACTGGTAGCACAAGCCAAGCACAGCCTGCCAGGCCGAGCGAGTGGAACGAGCCCAGGAGGCATAAGCAATACTTAGGCAGAAGGTGTGGTCTGCCACAGAGGTTTCTGGCTGGCAAATTGATACACCAAGGATCCCATGCCAGTATAGTATGGGTAATGCAGTCCTGATTCAGGATATTTATCTTTTAAGAATAATTAAGATAGCTAAATTGTGCGTGCAGATTGTTTGCTAGTAACTGATAACATAGTGATACAGAACTGAAGACTATGCATATACTGAATAACGTTAAATGTGTTAAATTGTGACAGTTAATGGGAATGAGGTAGATACATTCAAAAATTCATGACAAAGCAATAAACAACTTGTTTGATCCATTTCAAGGTAGAAAACAGCATCTAAAATCAATAATAATATCAATGTTTAGAGGAAAAACTAATTTCCATTTGTATTATTAGTATTGCATGGCATATAGCCTGATCCAAACACTTATTATAAGAATAAAGATTAATCCACAAAAATATAGCAGACATTAATTAAATTCACACACATGAATGTAAAAATCACCACTTTTAATCAAATAAATCTACAATTTTAATTACAGTGGGTACTATATTTAATAACTAGGGTGAGGGTAAGTTGAACATTTTAATAAATTTTAATAAGCATACATTAATTATACTGCAATGAATGCATATTTGAGGGAATATGCAGTTTTCCATTTTAATAATGTTAGAATGACATTGTAATATGGACCCACAGAGCAACAACTGTTGATTAGGCCACCAAAATATTTTAGCCTGATTTTAGCAGTTTGGCTCAATACCATGATTACCATGTCATATTCAGTCAATTTTGGTCAAAATCATGTGGACTACTTGAAGTGATTTAAGTAGTCTCAACACAGTATCTGGAAAACAGATGTGTAAACTAAAATATAAATGTATATATTTTATAAATTTTCTTTCAGTGACACCTAACCCACTTTAGACTCTCACAAATTTGAAATTTTTAAAGAGGTAATGGAGATTACCCATGTATCATAAGGAAAAAAGAAAAGGTGATCTTTAGCTTGTTGAAACTGGGTTCTCCACCTTTGCCACTTTTTCACCTTCCTCTACCCTTCCTCACCCTCTCCCTACTTTATGTTCAGACCCTAACATTGTTTTTACCAGTTAGGATCTTGATTTATTTTGAAATTCTATTGTGCCAATGAGATTTAGGTAACTGTGTGTTATGAAAATGATTAAATTCATTTCCCTAAGTAAGTCAATAATGTAGCCTAATCACGTAGTTTGGCATATTTCATTCTTTAAATGCATCTGTCTTCAATTGGTTTGCTTATAGAATCAGTCTAAACCCAAACGTCTTCCCTATTCATAAGCAGAAATAAACCCTACTTATGATTTTTAAAAAGGTTTCTCTAAAATTGTGTTTAATGCTTCCTAACCTGTAATCAATATTTATGCTAACTATTTGAATGGAAGTCTCTATAAAAGTTTAGTATGTAGCATTATAATGACATGAGAATTATTTCAAAAATGTATCTCCAGTAAGACTAAATTGATTTTCAAGCTATTTTAGAAATAGTAAAATATTTTATTTTCAATCAAAATATTTCTTTGGGTTAATTTTTAAAAGCTGGGTCAAATATTTGTTATATTTATTCTCTTTTTAATTTTAGGACAAACTATTTTTCATCTTGAAGTTTTGTTTTTTTTTTAATTTATGAGATGAAAAATCACAACATATGTGATGAATCTCTGGGCAAAGGATAATATGCCTCTTGAAGTGCATTATATAATATTGTTATTTTTAACCATAACGAGTGACTACTTACTATGTACATAACACTTACTTTGTGTACTAAATTTCTGTAATATTTTAGAGAAATACACAGATTCTTGGTTTCAAGGGCTTGATAATTTGGTTGAGGAGCCTTTGCACATGCAAATGGAATAATTTAATAATCAATAGACTAACAAAGCAACATCTAAGCAAGCTTACATTTTTTTTAAAGTCCTCATAATCTAGGTTTAAGCTCATCATATGGAAAACTGCTATGCAAAAGAGTTCATATACAGAAAATTTTTTAAAAAAGAAAACATTTAAAAAGAAGAGATACAGCCAGGCACAGTGGCTCATGCCTGTAATCCCAGCACTTTGGGAGGCCGAGGCAGGTGGATCATGAAGTCAGGAGCTCAAGACCAGCCTGGTCAACACAGTGAAACCCCATCTCTACTAAAATATAAAAAATTAGCCGGGCATGGCAGCATGCGCCATAGTCCCAGCTACTTGGGAGGCTGAGGTAGGAGAGTTGCTTGAACCCGGTAGGCAGAGGTTGCAGTGAGCTAAGATTGTGCCACTGCATTCCAGCCTGAGTGATAGAGACTCCAGTCCGTCTCAAAAAATAAAAATAAAATAGAAGGGACATTACAGAAAAGACATAACTACATGAGGGATCTGTGTGACTTTTATTGTGTGATTCTTAATGATGGATGATTATCAAAGACTTCCTATGCACCAAGCATTATACACATAATATTTATAATCTCACAGCAGTTTTACAATGTTGGTGTGATCCTTCTTTCTCAGATAAGGAAACAGAAATTTCTTGAATCTAGCTAACATAATTCACTGAGGAAATGGCCAAGCCTTGATTTATATATGTCTGTTTATCTCTCTGACTCTAGGCTGATGTTTTGTTTTTATATCACCCACCCATCAAGCTTTCTCACCCAATGCAGTCCATTTTATCCTATTACCCTGTTTCATACTATAATGGTCTCTATCTAAAATTATACAAATTAATTGTTCACAGGATTATAGGCTTATCCATTGGAATGCAAATTCCATGAGGCCAATGCCTTCTGTACTCCTAGCATTTAGAACATAGTGACTACTCAATGCATGTGGCTGACTGAATAAAAAAACAGCTTGATCTAATAGAATCTCATGCCTCTTTCCTTACATGGCATGTAGTTGTTTCAGATGGGTTCTTGAAAAAATATTTCTTTAACCAAAATGAGTTAAGATTCTAATTCTATGTGCATATATATGTTTATTAAAATATTTTCTAATCACTCTTTGTAAAATAAGCGTAACAGATCAAATTAAGTACTTAAACCTGGTACACAAAATGAGACAAGTAATGAGTCCAGCAAAATGTACAATTAAGATATAGTCATTATCATTCTGAGATATTAACCCATGCACATTTTCTATCTTATTTTTTTGGACAAGTGATCCCTCAAGCTATGTAAAATTTTACACGAACACACAAACAAACATACTTGTTTTCAGTATAGGTGAGCATGAGGCCAAAGGGGCCATTCTTAGGTTGTACTATGTACTAGTCTATACTAGGTCTAAAAAATAAACACCAGACAAGTAATGATTCATCATAAACACAGTTATTATGTTCCTAACCCTACTAACAAAGTTATAAAGGGAATATTGGAGAAAATTCAAATTCACTGTTATATTACTTATTTTTAATTAACCATTGTAAAATTGACAATTTTTTTTACCACTCATTCTTCTAAAGACATATTTTCTTAGTTATTTAAGTGGAAGTGGAACAGTTACTGGAAATTAGCATGTCAAGTCTTATTTTTGAGTGGCTTTGATAAGAACAGTGGAACCGAAGACAAGATGTAAATGTAATTAATAGCTACAAAAAAGTGAGATTTTTATGTAATTTTCACTTCTTTAGGCTAATTAAGCCTCCTATGCCAACATTTTCATTTATTTTAATAAAGTTATTAATTTCATATAATTAGTAGTGCTATTACCCTGGCCTGGAACAAATTTTAGAAAATTCACACAAATGTTTAGATGTATTTTATTTATCCAGTCATTAGTTATGTCATGTCACTATCCTCACTTATCAGTAAGCACATTAGCTTTATATACATTTTTAACAGTGCAATTTGCTATCAGAATAATGCCAGTTAAAGTATACCTGTGTCATTTTCTGCACTTGAGTTCTGACTGACTTTGATTAGAGCCAGGCTCCAACTTTCACATGTGCTTCTGCTCAATACTCCTTACAATGCCATGTTTACAATTACTGTTATTAATACCATTTCCATCATCATTATTTTCTTTATCTCTATGATTAAACTGACTTTGAACATTTACTCTCCCTAGGCAGGGCATTTGATACATAATATGTATTTGCCTTCAAAGTGGATTTATGACACAATTATTAGATTGCCACTTAATATGTGAAGAAACACATTTGTCCAAGGAAACATTGGTACTGTGTGGTGCCTGTGATGAGCAGCAGAACTCTTATCCTGAAGAGATACATTCCACTATAACACTCCCTGTACATTATTCTCTTTCACTCTCTGCATCGTAAATCTTGCATGGAAGAAATTCTCATTTGCACTGGGTCTTCTGTGCCTAATAGAACATATTAACTAATTAAGGCGCTATCAAAGAATTGAAAGAATATGTGAAGCTACACATTTTCAAACTTAAAAAATAATGGATATCATTTTCTTTCTTCCTTTATTCCTTTTTATCTTTCTCCCTCCCTCCTTCCCTCCCTCCCTCCTTCCCTGACTTCCTTCTTTCCTTTCTGGACAGGGTCTCACTCTGTCACCCAGACTGGAGTATAGTTGAACAATCACAGTTCACTGAAGCCTCGACCTCCCCAGGCTCCAGTAATCCTCACACCTGAGCTTCCCAAGTAGCTGGGACTACAGGTATGTGTTACCACACCTCGCTAATTTTTTGTTATTTTTTATAGAGATGGAGTTTCTCCATGTTGCCCAGGCTGGTATCATTTTTTTTTTAATCACTTGATTAAAATGCAAAAATGTCTAAGGCTTTTGCAAGATAATGTCATGTATCTATTTGGGCCTCCTTTTCCTTGTAACTTTAGCCCAATCTCAGTATCATATTTGACTTTTCAGTTAAAGTCATATCACTGACCTTGGTGGAATCATATTTCCTACTTTTAGACTTGAATTCCTTATTAATATTCTGCCTTTAGGTTGAAACTTTATTGGATTTAATTTCAAATTCACAGTATAATACAGTACTGAGTTAAAAAGTATAGTGGGAGAATAGATTAAATAAACCTCTAATCTTTTATTTATTTTTTTTTTTTTGAGACAGAGTCTCACTCTGCCCCCAGGCTGGAGTGCAGTGGCCGGATCTCAGCTCACTGCAAGCTCCATCTCCCGGGTTCACGCCATTCTCCTGCCTCAGCCTCCCGAGTAGCCGGGACTACAGACGCCCGCCACCTCGCCCGGCTAATTTCTTTGTATTTTTAGTAGAGACGGGGTTTCATCGTGTTAGCCAGGATGGTTTTGATTTCCTGACCTCGTGATCCGCCCATCTCGGCCTCCCAAAGTGCTGGGATTACAGGCTTGAGCCACCACGCCTGGCCTTCAACCTTTTTTCAAATGTCTCTTCTAAGAAGGCTTTTAAGACATTTTTTCTTAATTGTGAAATCCATGGAACATTAATACCACAGATAAAGTGTTTATCTGTTTATATAATATATGTGAATCTGTGCTTTATACATGGAAAGAATAAGAATATTTTAATCTCCCCCAGGAATCAATGTTAGCCTCTTAGGGTTTTATATATCTCCACTGAGACTATATGAAATAGACAAAGCTTTTTTTTTTTTCAAATTGTAGAAAAAAAATATTTTCACTTACTTTCAATGAGGCATCTGCCAGTTTATATAGTTTAATGTATTCTTACAGTTTTTGTAACAGAAATAATTTTAAATAAATGGAATGAGACAAATGAAGCAGAGCAGATAAACATTTTTTTTTCTAAACACCTTTACAGCAATATATTGCATACTCTATAAGGCAAAGTACTGATGTATGTAAAATTTCAACGATGTTTACAAACAAAGAGTTTTACATCAACTCCAGAACTGTGCAACAGTCCTCTATGTAACAGTCCTTTTCATGCATTCTAACTTTGTAAACTAAAATCTGTAAAAGATGAGGGGAGGTAAATGTATAAAGTACATAAGAAATGTGTCCCTGTATCAGAAAATTTGGTGCCAGATAAAGACAAAAGGAGAATATTGCCTGGATTTTTTTACTTTATATCTGATTAGACTGGCATTATGCAGGAATTGCCTTAGTTTTGCGTATATTTGGTGTCCTTACACTCACCCAGCTGTGTCAGCTCCTATTCATTGTTATCTCATTGCCTTTGTCAATATTTTTTATTATGTGTTTTGTTTTGTACAGATAGAATTTAAACTAGAGAAAAACAATAGTACATGGTAGGGGTTAATTTCAACTAATTTGGATTGACCACATGCTAATCTCCCAATGCTATAGAATCCATTAACTATAGATAAATGATAATCTGTAATCATAAGTCCATATGTTGTTTTGGAGTAGGATGTATCAGGTTGTCAGTATTGTTTAGTAATAATAATTGGATTTATAATTTGCATCTGGTTTTGGCGAAGCCTGGGTGAGGTTTCAAGGCTAATGCTGGTCACATGCCTTTGTGAACAGCAGGCCTTGCACCTTGAGGCAACTTTGGGCTTCCTGATATAGGGATGCTTTGCATGTATGCTGGTGGTGGTTGAAGACAATGCATGTTCTGTGCAACCCATCCAGGAGCAGAAGGATGAAAGAGCTTTCTGCCTCTGGATGCTTTTCAATGCAAATCCTTCTTTTGCTGCTGCTTTTCTATTTCTTTTCCTGAAATAAAGGTGTCCCACGAGAACAAAGTGATCCTTGTAAACTTCCAGTAGTGGAACACTTCCAGTGATTAATATGTGATTAATATAGTTACTAATGCAAATAATTTCTATTCATAAAAACGCAAATGTCTCCACTGAAATACAATTGATTGACTATCCCCCTCTGAATATTGACTAGTTTTACCAGTTTTTTATCCATTTGCAAATTTATTTTGGCATTCCTTATCTGACTTTAATATGTGGTATTTTGAATTTTCCTTTGCACCAAATATAATATCTTATTGGTTTCTTCATTAATTAATGAATTAAATAAAACATTTGACAGGTTTTCATTATATATCAGGATAATAATAATACATCCTATATCATCTTTCAAATTTTATTGCTTACCAGCTTAAATAAAGAATGGTAGCACGACTTAGTTCTAAGGACCCAAGGCACTAGTCAGATCGCCCAGTTTTGAATCCAGATGCTGCCAGCTATGTGCCCTTGGCTAAGTTATTTAAATCCTCTAAGTACCCATTTCATCAGCTGAAAAAAGGATTATATAACATAACTTCCTTATATTTTAAAATCAGTATGTCTTTGATTTCTGTCAACAAAATGGGAATATTAACAGCTCCTATCTCAAGTGACTTTTAGATGAGTAAATGAGAAAGTACAAGCAAACAACTAGCTGGATATGTTAACATTGATCACAATATCAACCAGAGAATGCTGGAAACACGGCCACATAGAATCAGGGAAAATTCAATGAAAGCATTATATTATCTTCATTCTTATAAATTACTTCAATTTACATCTCTCTATTTAAGAAATCCTATTTTAGAAATAAGATTTAGAAAGGAGATCCCGACAAAATTTGATATACCTGCTGAAAATCAACTGATGATTTTCCCCACATCTTCAGAATGTTTATCCAGTTAGGGAGGAGGAGGAGGAAAAATTTAGGAGAGTAAGTTGAAATATCTGCTAACTTAAGTACTAATTATTTCCACTCTTAGAACCTGAGTAAGATAAATTATTACTGAATTCAACTCGATTAAAAAAATTTATTGTTGAAGCTTATTCAAGCTACCTACAAAACACATGGGTGAGTAGCAACTAATATTTTCCCATTCTAAGCTCAACTAAGTGAAATAAGGCTAGCAATATTGATAAAACCAAACCTATTACTCCTTTGTTCCATCAACCCTCAATATACACAAGATGCTATAAAAATCATTATGTTCAAGGTGAAGAAGATAAGTTGTTAATTCAAAATTCCATGCTCTTTCGAGCCCAATATACATACTTCCCCAAAACAACAACAAACACACCTTACAAATGCAATCAAGGTGTCAAACCCATTCTGGCAAACATATATTGTCCACCCATTATTAATGCTGTCTCTCAGGGAATTTCCATTTCCACAGGATCTGGGCTAAATTTTATTCATGACTTTATATAATCAAACTTTACATTATCCATTAATAAAAAGAAAGAAACTGACAGAGTGGAGAAAGATGAGCTTTAAGGATATACTCTTAGAATAGAACCAATCAAAGAAAAAAAAAAAAAAACAGGAAAAAAGTGTCTTGGCAAATTTGTAAAGAATTTATGATACTGACACTAATTGGTGGCAAATTTGACAGGTTATAGATAAGTGAGTTGTTTCTGTTGAGGAGCTATTCTGTAGATCCACTTTTCTGTATTCCTTTCCATGCCAATCACTGAAGATGCTGGTAAATCGGCCCAGCTGAATTGAGCCATTGAAGGCAAGAGTAGGGAACTAATTGTGTTCTCTTGCATCTTTTCCTACTGCCAAAGAAAAGCAGTATTGTCCTTCTTCAAGAATTCCCTTTCAGCCTTAAGGATCTCTGCCAACTTCATTGAGAAAGTCAAACTGCATATCCAAATGGAAGTAAGGGAAGTTCACATCCAGCTTTGTTCTTGGGGGAGGCAGTTGTGATGAGTTCTAAACATAAACATTACTGAGCATCACATTTTATGTTGAAAGTGGCTTAATGAAAAATGAGAAACACGGAAGTAAGAGTGAGAAAGGAAAAAGAGTAAAGTATAAATTTGTAGCCTGAATAAGTTACACCAAATGCTATTTATAATGTCTATGTACCGATGCTATGAAATTATACTTGTTAAACTCATTGGGGCTCTGAATCACAGAAAGCAATCTTATCTGAAGGAATAATATAAATGTCTACTTTCACAGATAAATGGATGGATAGGATTTTTTAAAGATCACTTTCCTTAATGTGGCCTAATTAAGGGTATAAAATAAAAAGGATTTTGAGTTATAAAAATGTCATATCTCAAATATAACTAATTTGAAGATTTGAATATATCCCACACAAAATACAGGAACTACTCAGTGACTGCCTTCCCAAAAGGACATGTTAGCATAATTTCCATGAGAAATGTGGGCAAGTTGACTAAATAATAAGGGAAAAATTTTATAAAATTTTCAAAATAGTGTAACATCACTCCATAAATAAAAAATGATTTTAAAGTTTCAACACTGAGTTTGTCTGAATTCAGTAAAATTTAGCAATCTAACTTACAGTTATGAGTTCATGTGTGCAATGTTAAGTCACTTCAAGGTAAGAAAATATCCAATTTCTTTTTAGGAACAAAAGTTGCATGCTGTAGAAAATTCTGCTGCGGATACTTGACACAAAGCTACACTCATCCAAACCAAACAGAGAGAATGTTATCTTCATTACAGTAAATGTCCTAGCTTCTTGGTACTATTAGCAGGACTGGGATACAACTAGTGAATACTTTTATTCACTGTTCTAGTTTGATTTCATTTTCTTACACTTCCTGCAGTAAGAATAAATTGTATTTTGTTTGTTTGTGTTTTGGGATTTCTTTTGGTAGCAGCCTGGGCAAGTAACCCTACAGAAAACCTCTAAAAGAGTGGATATGTACAGTAAAAACTGTGAAATGCATAAGCCAATAGTTTTATTTGGTCATAAATTCAATCGTATGGCATAATTGCTATATGGCATTATGGATTTTGTTTGTTTATCTGTGCTTCATTAAAGTAAGCTCCCAGAATTTCTCCTTTGCCTGTGGAAGATCTATTATAAACGTGACTTCCTGCAAGACAAGCAAGGTAAAACATACACATACACCTTTAAATTAACTTTCCAAGTGGTCATAGTTTTTTGCAAAGCAAGAAGTCAGAAAGTATGATAGTATTCAATGAAAGATTGGCCTGAACTCAAGACAAAAATTTAATCAAGATTCTAAATATCTATATCTATGACACCGCAGCACCTACACACTACAACCTATTTATCCTAAATACCTTTTCCTAACAAGTAATTTTCTGGATGTCACCACAATTTACCAGGGTCAGCATCCAAATGTAGAATAAGTAACTCATTTAAATTAGTTTATTTGGTCAGAAAAAAGCTATACGACCTGGCATGCATCATATGAGTATTAATTTAGTTTTGCTTGGGATTTAAAACAACTTCTTTGCAGTAGCAGGTGGTTTATAACAGTGAATTAAAGTGCAAACTGTGTAAGATCATGTTTAGAATATATCAAGTAAGAAATAGAATGTCCTTTCAGCCAGGCCATAATGGATGGAAAATAAAAGATTTCCATCCTAAAATCTATTATGAGCCTAAAGCCTTACAATGTTTAGAAGGTTTTTTCTTTTGGGGTTTGTTTCTTGATTTTATTGTTGTTGAAGATATTGTTGTTATTGTCAACATTATTTAATCAGGTGTGTTTAGATCTTAATAGGGATTTAAATATATGATACATGTCTTTTCTATAAGCAGTCATCTATGAGAGATTCAAACTGTTGGGATCAACACATCCCCCTCCTCTTCATCATGAAAACTACCACTGCATTAGTAAGTAAGCTGAGGCTGGGCGCGGTGGCTCACGCCTGTAATCCCAGCACTTTGGGAGGCCGAGGCGGGCAGATCACGAGGTCAGAAGATCGAGACCATCCTGCCTAACACAGGGAAACCCCATCTCTACTAAAAATACAAAAACAAAATCAGCTGGGCGTGGTGGCGGGCGCCTGTAGTCCCAGCTACTCGGGAGGCTGAGGCAGGAGAATGGCGTGAACCTGGGACGCAGAGGTTGCAGTGAGCCAAGATCATGCCACTGAACTACAGCCTGGGTGACAGAGCAATGAGACTCCATCTCAAAAAAAAAAAAAAGGTAAGCAAGCTGAGATTATTTATTTTCATTTCAATTTTACTTTATTTTTAAAATTAAATATAACTATTAAAAATAACTTTCAAACAGATTTCTTAGACATTGTCTAATATAAGGCAAATAAGTGTAGAACTTGCTACTCAGTAATAAATTAGCACAGACAAATGTCATGAAAAAAAACTTAGAGCCAAGTAGAGACGGAAAAGCTGTTCATTCAGGAACTATGAGTGACTTACACAGGAAAATGACATAAATTTGTTTTATGTTTTATTTCTGGGATTCAGGAGTAGCCCTTAGACATAGGCATTGATTGGCCAGATGATGTAATCTACCCTGAGAAATGGAACCCACATATTTTAGAAATGCTTAAACACTGATGTGTTGTGGTTATTAAACAACTAGGACATGCTATGGTGGGGTGAGTCAGACAGACATCCTTAGGGCTTTAAAGAATTGTGCAAGAATGTTTAGAAAAATTCTGGGTCAGGTGGTTATGAGTAGGCTAGGCTGGTAATACTGGGTTTCTGGGTTTTAATCACTTAGTGGCTTTTGTTTAACATTATCAAATTTTGCATAATTGATTTTTTACAGAAAATACATAAAATATGAAGAAAATAAAGATAATCATCTTACACTAATTTTATAACTTAATATACCATTTCTTTAATCATCTCTTACTGTCTCTAACAGAAAATATATTGAAATCTCTCAAGAGTTTAAGACTTTCTGTTGTTTCCTAAGCCTACATATGTTTATAGTGTGTGAATTAAAAGCAAGCCTTTTAAATTCTGCTGCACATAATGCTCATGCATTAAAAAATAATAATAATAATAAGGGTCTGTATTGATATCCTGAAAAAGGCTGATACACCCAGAAAAGTCGTTTAGATCTGCATTATTGTTCTTCTCTGCGTCTACATGTAATTTATAATCAAATGTTCTATGTGTGCAGGCCACGTGTGTGGATGCAGGTACTGACCATTATGATGAATGTGAATCTTCACTAGTCCTCATGGCCAGCCCCTGGAATTAGGGGTTAGAAATCAGTGTGTAATTCCCTTTTCTGTCACCAACAACTTTGCTTTACGTACCAAGCTCTTACTCCTTTGCTTCTTTTTTTCTCCTTTTTGTGCCACCCAATTTTATAGATCCAGTTTAAAGTACCACATTTTCTATAATTGCCCCTAACTCTTCCTCTTCACAACAAATCAATTACTCTTTTATCATTGCTTACATATACTTTACTCATACTTCAGTCACATTCTATCAGTTGTTTAGTCACAGAAAAACTTCATCCAATATGACAAAAAGTAGGTTTTATTAATATTTGAATCTGCAATGTCAAATATTAGGTCCTCTTTAAATACTTTCTGAAATAAATTGATAATTTATTTGATACGCTCTTTCTCATTTATGCACCATTTTTAAATTACTTTCTCATATATCATGATGCAAAACATGTTGATTTTGCAATAAGGAGCCAGTATATGTTTTTAAACATCAGAAAAATATCTTGCTTTGAGGAAATCACTTGGGCCACCGGGGGGGGGGGAACCAAAACTAAAAACATTATTCTATTGAGAAGAAACATTCCATTGTTAACACATTGTATCTACTTATTAATCTATTCAACAACTACTAATTTCCTACCATATACTAGATTCTGAAGACACAAATTAATGACAAAGTTAGTCACTCAAATGACTCAGCATAGAGAAGCGGGACAGACATATACACAAAGAGCTAGTAAGATAATCTTTATATTTTTCTGAATGTTTCTTGATATAAATATTTACTTTAAAACAATTTTGGAATTGTAAGAGTTGATGTGCATTATAAATTTTGCAAATATGATTTATTTTGGCCATCAGTGTCATGTGGGACACTAAAGCTCCTATCCTTGCTCCTAGAAGATCCAACTATTTGCCCCACAAGCAAACAGTGAGTATGAGCTATCATTTTAAAATGTGTTGAACCTGCAGGCCTTGTGAATTACTGTATTGGGATTAGGGAAATCTGCTCTGTGTTCTGCCAGAGAATTACAACATATTGCTGCCTGGAGCAATGTTAACTTTTAATGTCTTTGTTGTGATATCTTTGGCTATTTTTCCTCCCATCATAGAGAATAATTAGTGTTTGTCCTTACCCTTTCCACATTACTTTGTATCATATTTACTGATCTTTTTTACATATTATCAGGAATCTCAAGAGAGGGCTGCTTAAAGGTATGCCCTTTCAGAATTTCTGGCTAGAAATAGTACTTGTATAAAAGCAATGAACAGAATTTTCTTGATGCAAAAATCATATGACAATGGCTATGTCTATAAGAAAAATCTTTCTGTTTTAAAGTTTAGAAAGTGGTCTACATTTGGTAGTGCAAAAGATTGGGCACTCTCTGAGTTTTGTTATTAATTAAGTGTATATAATCATATAGAAGTCATGTAACTATCCTGTGCCTCCATTTCTTCAGCTAGCTCTAGATTTTTGTTTGTTTTGTTGTTTTTTAAAATGGCACCCTTGATTATGATGACTACACTCTAAATACATTGTTTTAAAGCTGTACACATACCTATTTTAAAGTGGCCAAGTTAAATATATTGAGTAGTCCTTTCCTCAACTCCTGTTAATAGATGCAGATTGAGATGTTTTCTTTGTTCTTCTTTCATTATTTATGAATAACTGAATTACAGATGTGACAATTCCAACTGGAATAAAGGAAATTAGTGTCTACACAAATAAAATATGGCACTTAATTGTAAGTTCTAAGCATTCTCCTTACGTGGTAGAGACACCCGAGAAAGGGAACAATATATTTTGAATGCCTATGCCTAGCCATTATTAAATATAAATCTTTCATTGGAATTTACATGACTACAATGTGTAATTACACATTGTAATTTCACAAAGTTATTTTGAATCATAACTTTTAGTTTTTAAATACCAAATAATAAGGAATCCATCGTTTAAAAAGAATGTAACATGCTCTTTTTTGGCATGTTATACATATTTTCTAGTTCAAAAACCTCATGAAGCATGCATTATCTTTGTTTTACAGATGAGAAAGTTGAAGTTCAGTGTGAACTAACATATAAAAAGTAAATAATCCAGCCGGGCGTGGTGGCTCATGCCTTTAATCCCAGCACTTTGGGAGGCCGAGGTGGGCGGATGACGAGGTCAGGAGATGGAGACCATCTTGGCCAACATGGTAAAACCCCATCTCTACTAAAATACAACAAATTAGCCAGGTGTAGTGATGCGTGCCTGTAATCCCAGCTACTTGGGATGCTGAGGCAGGGGAATCGCTTGAACTCAGGAGGTGGAGGTTGCAGGCAGCTGAGATCACGCCACTGTACTCCAGCCTGGCGACAGAGCAAGACTATGTCTCAAAAAAAAAGCAAATAATCCTTTTTAGCTCAATGCCTCAATGCAACTTTATCATACCAAACAGTTTTCCAGGGAAATCAGACAAATAATATTGCCTTAAATTAGTAGATTAGTTTACCACGGTATTTATTTTATTTTTGTTGGAGAAACAATTGTATCATTATTTTTGTTAGTGACACAAACATTGAAAATAGTCACACTATAGAGCTAATCAAAATTAATGTGAAGATTTCCTGTTTGTTTTAGGCATTCATTCCTTCATTCCTTAATTGTTAAGTTAACATAATCATTTTTAAATTTGCTCAATTTTTCCCTTAAAACATGGAAAAACAAAAATCTACTAACCTTTCTGGGCATGTTATAGCAGAGACTCTTTTTCTACCCATCTTTATGTTATTAACTGATTCACAAAAGGTAAGTTTCCAGGGGGAGAAATCAAATAAATAAAGATTGTCAAGGTTTGCTGCTTTCAAGTTTACCTATATGGCAGCATATTTTCTATAAGATATGCTGAGAGATGTAAACACCTAGAGCTCCTTCCTTTCCTGCACTGGCCTACCTCCAGTTAGTGAGAATCAAGACTTGGTCGTGCTCCAACATGACAACTCTAGTCACATGATTAAGGCAAAGAAGGATACTCTCCCTCCTTTATAAACACACACCTGATTGGAAAGAAAAGCTTCTGTTGCTTATGTTTTTATCTCCTTCATTTTAAACACTAGCTAAAGTCTTTGTTTGATTTTCTTTTACTCAGATACGTGTCTTACTATAGTAATGTTATGATAATAATTATTGATTAGTTTGATTATTAAACAATGAAAGTAAGATTAGAAGAGAATTTGTGCCTAAAACTAAAATGAATTTGCTATTTCATTTTTACCTACAATTAAACATTCATAATTTTGCCATTTCATTCTTATTTAATCTAAACAAGATATAAAATATTAAAGAACAAATTGGTTCTGAATATTAAAAACAAATTAAAAGTTTCCAAGAAATAATAAAAAAAGTTAGTTTCTGTATTTTCCCTTTGTAAAACACCTTGTCATAGCAGATTATAGAAAGTCTGTTATTTGCATATATATTATATATTAATATATAAATTATTTCAGATTAATTAGTGACATGAGAGACTCAGTACTAAAGAATCTTCCCAAACAGTATCTTCATTCACAAAATATGCTTCATCTGAAGAGTTAAAGAAAAAAATCACAAAAATGCTTGCTATTATGCCTAGCCATGACTGAATATGAATCATTAGCTGTAATTTATACAATTATTTTGAATCATAAATTTTTGTTTGTTTTAAAATAATAAATAATAAGGAATCCATGGTTTTAAAAAAGTAAAATGCATGCACTCTTTGACTACTAAACATTGTCAAAGGAGTATCATAGGTAGCATGCTATATTGCTATCAACTGGGGATAAGAAAGACCAAACTGAGTTTTAAGGATGATCACTCAGGTCTTTGCTATTCACGAAAAGTAAATAAAAGGATGAAAACGCTATGCTCAACTGGAAAAATTATTAGTGAGAGTGTCTTGAATATAGTATGTAGTAGGCATATATATTTATTTGAATAATTTAATATACACTTAGTGAATACCTAATATGTATTCAGGAATATTATATGTGTAATAAAAAATAAAAGAAAATAAATAACTGTTCTCTTTCCTCAAGCATCTTACAATCTTGTGGAGTAGAAATGCATGCTAAAAATTAATTTTGTAACAAGGTAGAAGGTCCTTTGGGGCTGCTTAATCAGTTCTTTGCTATAAAAAAATAAGCATATTGTTGGCTGCCCAGTAATAATTTATGATAGACTCAAAGCACTTTTCAAGCAACATTATTCTTTATTAAATTTCATAACCTAACACCTATTAGCATATCATCCTACCTCCTTCTTGTGGCATTGTTGATGTAGATCATTGACCTCACATGACAATAATTCAATTCTCACTTGTCTTGACTAAAGTTCTGGAGGAAGAGGAGACAGGAAAACAAAGCGTTTCTTGTTTTGAAATATACAATGAATCAGGAGTGAGAACAGAAGGAGATTTTGGATTGTCTTTGATTTTACATCTCCCCCTAACACTTACCCATGGTTACTGCTGTCTAGAGTAGATTCTCAAAAACCTTTCTAAATTAACTCATTAGGAGAGTGATTTTTTAAGTTATCATAGCCTGTGACAAGCCTGGTACTAGAACACAGGTTGTGCACAAAGAGTAGGAAGATGTTGGGCTTGGAGTTAGTGCAGAGAGAAAAAGTCTGGTTCTTCAACTCATGAAACTTCTGACTTTGGGCAAGTCTTTGAGCCTCACTTTCCTTGCATATAAAATTGGGAATGTTTAGAGATGTATGAGAATTTCATGCAATAATAGCTGTAAAGTGTTTCTGTCTGACACAGAGAAGACACTCATAAAATGTTCACCCATTTTTCTTTCCTAAGACCTCAGAGGGATGTGAATTTTGACCTGTGGTGTCATATGTTGTATCTCTGTTGTGACATGGCAGCCTGATCACAGGTCATGTGTATTACTGTTGCCAGTGAAAAGATAATAAATGTTATTAAGAAACAAATCCTCCAGATCCACTCTGTGTATGGGTGTGTAGGGCATGGCTTAAATCAAGAACTCTGTGACTTTATTTGGCCTCGGATAGGAGGAAATAAAAATACAGCAGGAGAGAAGAATCTCTTCTGTTCCCCTTGTTACAGAAATATTAAGCTACAGAAGATCACAGCATAATTGTGAACATGGTATACATGCAAAAAGAGAGGTGACTAAGAACTAGGAATTTTGGAATTTATGTCACTAATCTCTGTTATCAATAAATATCACCAGCATCCAGTCTAAGTTGCAACTGAAATTTATTTCTTAGTTTTGAACTCAAGGAAAAGTAGAATAGGTTCTCCATCATCACCTCTCACATATTCCAATGTACTTCTTTCCCATATTCTTACTCATTTTGTATTAATTTGTCTTTAACATTGTCACAGCGTCTTGCATTTTCCTGCCTTTGGCCAATATAATTAATTTTAAAAATGTGTGTGTGTATATATATGTGTATATATATTTATATTTATATATGTATATGTGGGCGTATGTGTATATATATATGTACATATACATGTATATATATGTATATCGAATGCAGCTCACATTGTTTATCATTTGCCCTTCACTGTTTTAATTGTATTACTTGTGCTAACTCATTTAATATTCCTCGCAGTCTATCAGTAACCCCATTTTTCTGATGAGAAATTGAAGGTGAAAAAGGTTAAAAATAAACAAGTAACATCATATATTTAGTAAGTAGTGGTCATAATTCAAATTGAGACCATATGGGCTTTCAGACCTTACACTGTGGTAGGCTGATTACTATGCAGAAGCGATTTCATTTTAATTTAACTATCTTAATCAACCCATAGCACTGTTTTTTCATAAATTTCAGTATTCTCGTAAATAGAGTGAAACTTTCTCTCTTTAAAATAAGCCCTCACCAGATCAGAGTAGCCAAAATATCAATTTAAAAACCTATAAATCTTTAAAGATTGAATTTGTAGATCAGTTGTTTAAATATGAAAGCAAAGCATTACATTGTGGTTAGATAGCAAGAATACTTCACAAAGTTCTGTTTAACACATCATACATGGACTCATTATTAATTAAGGCATTTATGTTCCTGTATCCTGGCAGAAGGGAGGCAAGTTTGGCCAAGAAAAGAATAGACAAGTTTCGTCCTTATTTTGAGAAGAAATAGGGGCTGGGCACGGTGGCTCACACCTGTAATCCCAGCACTTAGGGAGTCCAAGGCAGGTGGATCATGAAATCAGGAGTTTGAGACCAGCCTGGCCAACATGGTGAAACCCTATCTCTACTAAAAATACAAAAAAATTAGCTGGGTGTAGTGGCACATGCCTGTAATCCCGGCTACTCGGGAGGCTGAGGCAGGAGAATCACTTGGACCAGGGAGTCAGAGGTTGTGGTGAGTGGAGATAGCGCCACTGCACTCCAGCCTGGCAACAGAGTGAGACTCCATCTCAAAATAAAATAAAATAAATAGGGATGACGCTACGCAAAATTTTAAAATAGTTAAAATCTGACGTTGGCACTTTCCAAATATCCTTAGTGTCTTCCAGCTATTTTAGCCTATAATATTTCATTTTCATGGCAATCAAGATTTCTATTCCCTTAAGTCAATTGATCTTTGCTATGTGTTAGGTGGGAAACAATGGAAGTAAGCAAATCATAATATATAAATTATGGTTGCCCCATGATGGTCCCAGAGGTATTTTTGCATTATACAAAGATTTTCCTTACAAAGATTAATAGTAAATTAATAGAATTTGGTCCATAAATGAAGAGAGACAAATTCAAACAGCCCTGGAGGCATGTTTTCTTCTCTAAGAGGCTGACTCAGCTGACCTGATGAACTCAATGGAAAAACAGGTGGACTGGTTGTTCTGGGAAGCCATCCTCATCCAAGCCATCCTCATCCACTTTGTGAACCTGAAATTTTATCTGTACGTAGCGGTCCAGAAACCTCTGTCGTTTAATCTCTAATTACATTGCAGGGATGGGGATCTGCTCGTGGAGTGGTTTTCCTGTTGTGACTGGTCTTGCTGTGTCCAGCCTAAGTATACATCTTCATGAGACGAAGAAGCTTGGTGGAGCTTGGTAGTGATTCTTTCCCTGCTACCCCAGCACTCTGCAGGGTGCTAGTGTGTGTGCATGTGTGTGTATCCTTTTGGGGGGCATTTTGGAGCATGCCAAGTTACTCTGGCCTTAAGTCAGCTCTCCTATTCATTTCAAGACGTTTTGAATCTGATTATATATACATATATATACACATTTTGTTTTCTTTTTTCATATCAAGCCATACCTTTTCTAATTGCACTAGTGTGGATACCAGCAACTCATGTCATCTGTTGCAAGGGAGTCAGTATTGGAGACGGGAACACTTTTTTGTCCATAAAGTTAATTTGCAAATCTGGTGTTTATATGTCTGTCATTTTGTTAATAAATGCAATACTTCTATTATTTTTCTTTCCAGATGAACTAGATGTTTTGGGATCTCGTTGGTACTACTTGATTTTGCCATTTTGGAGGATATTACAGAGGTATTTTCATCAAAGTAATTAGTTTGTTAGATAAGCTCTGCAGGTGGCAGGTAATGTGATACATTAGTTAAATTGTAGCCCCAAAGGCTTGTAGGAATCAGAATTGCAAACGCAGTCTGAGTTCCCAAATCCCATGAACCTACCATGTACCTCGCCTACAGTGAGCGTGAACACTGCAATAACAGGTCATCATCATAAGAGCATGAGCCGATTCTCCTGTAGAAAATGCTCATGTAAAGACAGTGCTTAAAGAAGCACATTTAGATATGCTGAAATTTTTCCGCAACCCCCAGACATGCCAATCAAAGATAACGCAATGTAAGTATCTCTGAGTGACACTTTAGGCTGTATTCATAAGCAGCTTGCCTCATTCAAAGTCAATGAAGAGACAGGACTTACAAGCCCATGCTGAAAAGTTATTGAAATGTGACTGACATCTCAAAGAAATGGTGTCAAAGGGTTTGCATGACCTGGTGCTGAAACACAGCAGGGTTAATCAACTTTACGGCAGTTGGGTACCACAAAGACCTTCTTTAAGCTTTATTTAATTTAATTCATATCACTCAGTGGGGTTATTATCACCCTTCTGCTCTCTCCCTCTGTCATTTCACCCACCGTTTGTACTATTTATTGTAAACTTTTGCTTTGGTTAAAGTGTGGAAGGTAGGAAGTAGAGCCTCTGTTACCACTGAGGCTTCTGTGGATAAACGATAGTGTTACATCTATTTCCATTGATTGAATTCCTCTAGAAGATGTTGAGCTTCCACTGTTGTGTTCCAAGATGGGGTGCCTCCTGGGAGAGGATGGAGCAGCAAGTCTACAATCCTATTCAGATAATTTTCAGTGGTACATGAGTTTAATGATTTACTAAAACCCATCTACTCTCAAAAATGGTCAGAAAGGGGATAGCAGAGGTATCCCCTTTGAGCTGGGTCTATTTAATTACTTTGTCACTCCCCAAAGGCAGACATATTCCCCTGCCTGGTGATAACCACCTGCCTACTGGAAACTGTTTTTTTATTTTTTTTATTTTTTTTACTTAACACCACCTTGGGACAGAAGTCAATCCTCTGAGAACAACTTGTTGTAATATTACTATTTATCAGCATTATTGCTATATTTATGTTTTATGCTGAATATATCTGTGAGTTTTCTTCCATATCATTGTAAAGTACAGAAGGTATATCATCTGACAGAATAGCTAATGACCTTGCCTAATAAAAGAAGGAGAGAGAAAGAAGGGAAAAACAAAACAAAGCCAACTCTTTGGGATAAACAGAATCTGGCAATTGCTATAATTATATTCATGGTAATTATGCCTATGGTTTAAAAAGTGTAAGCAATTATGAGTTATGTTTATACACGTTAGTAATAATGCATGATGGACATATGCATAAAATATGTGTGTGTGTGTGTGTGTGTGTCTGTGTGTATTTCAAACTAATTATCTGGCTTTATTTCAACTCCATATTTTGAGTCCAGGATTGTTGGGCCTTTTTGTACCATGTGAATTTATTAGTCTATAAGAATGAGCCACTGGTTAAAATAATATAACCATGAACCCTAGCAAACTTGGTTGCTAAGGGCACAATCATATACTCTTCTCTAGAATCATATATATATATGTGTATATATATGTATATGTATGTATTTTAGCTAGAGGTAATCATATATTCTACATAGAGATATTTTATATGTGTATATTCTCTCTATAGCTAAAGGAGCCAGCAAAGAAATTTGTTTTTCTATCTTTCCAGACACTACAAGACACTACTACAAAAATAAGTGAATAACTGCCAGGTCTGATAATATCAAATAAATTATCTATTCTGGATTCAATTCACAATTCCTGTTAAAGCCTTTTGCAATAAAAGCAGAGAAAAAAATTAAAGTGAAAAATGAGAGTTAAAAAGACCATATTCCTTATTATTAATTATTTTAAAATTTTTAAAAAGCATGAGCGTTAGACTTGGGAAAGATCACCTTGGAAAGAGAGTATATCAAACATGATAGCAATAGACTTTTCTTTTAGTAAGAATAATGGTTTAATGTTTAATTAATCTTATCCATTTCTGCATTTATGGGAAGGCAGAGAAGAGTCTGCTTTATAATGTAGAAAATTAAATATTAAAATCTTGGTGCCTACCAGACTTACATTTTCGTATTATGAATGAGCATTTTCACTTTCTGCACACACAAAGAAACAGGAGATAGATGCAGTCACTTAGCTCTTCAGTAAAGGGATTATTTCAATGTATTTCTGATACCATCTTGCTACTAGAAACAAAACACATTGAAGATGAGTATTTAAAATCAAAACAAAAATGCAAAACTTTAAGATGCCTTTCATATATAACATACATCCTCTATTGTAAAGGGAGTAAGTAAAATCGTTCTTCAGTGTTTTTTTTTTTTTTTTTTAACATGTGAATTATCCAAACTTAATAGATCTAAAATCAAAAAAAGGTATTGTTAGTACAAACTGCACCATTTTGTAAGCTCCTCACTGTTTTGCAGACCTTGGTCAAAGTGAAACATTTCACGGGGATTCGGGCCATGAGAAACATCCTGCCTAACCACCTTACCACAAGGCGGACAAAGGCCCAAATAGAGAAGCATCCCTATTATATCTTGCTGGACAAAAGTCCAAGGAACACCATGATGACATCCCACTGGAACAAGAGCCAGAAATGCCTCATCAAGGGAACATCTTATCAATATCCTGCCAGGCAGCAAACCATATTGCACAGACCCCTCCCACCCATACCTATAAGTACCCCCAGCCTGTATGCACTGGTGGGCCCTGGCATTAGGCTGGTCACCCACTTCCATAGGTTTTATGCTGGACATAAAGCTTGCATTTGCTGTTGAGCCCCCCTCTTTCTCTGTGTGTATGTCTTTCTTTAACCCTCGCCTTCCCTTCAAAACCTAACAGGTATACTGCTTAAAGAATGTTACAATAGTTTTTACATACTTCAATGCCCGTTTCAGTGAGAAAACTGAAGATATGAATGAGAAGAAGAATGTGGTGGTAGATTAAAATACACAAATGACAAATGAGAACAGAGAAAAGAAAGATCAGATATTTACACGTTTAACTCAAATTGGTGCATATTTACTTTACTTATAGTTTGGGCCAGATTATATATTTTCTAAGTAAATAGAACACTTAGACTCCTATTTTAAACTATAATTGGATTTTTAATCTCCAATGCGTTATTATTTATTATAATGTGAGGATTGTAGAAATGGCTACATTAGAGAGTCCCATCTCCTTTGAAATGGATATGAATCAATGTCATCTCCACTGATCTAGGAAGATAGTTTACCTCTCTGTGACTGGTTTCTTGCTCCAGAAAAAGAACAGAATTGATTTAAAAGGAAAATAAGGCACTGTTAATCAACATCTTTCCTAAACTTAAAAGATTAACATGTTATTTAATATAGGAAATTCTCCTAATTTTTAATACATGCATTTCTGAACTTTTGACATCCTGATTTCTAACCTTACAATTGGTTGCTTCTAAAATTAAACCAGGTTTAAAAATAGCACAATCAGCATGGTGACATGCTATTTTCAATATGTATTAATAACAATTGTGGGGGAGTGTAGCAAAAAAAAAAAAAAAGAAAAATTCAGAGAATGTTTAGGAAAGAAATAACATATCAAAGAAACTAAGTACATGTCTTTATCTTTTTATCTTATTTTCACACAATTTTTAGTTTCCACTTCAACAGTTACCTTCAATTACAATTGGCAGCACATCGTGTACTTTAGGCTGCTACCTGAAACAAGTGCCGTTGAGACAGAGATGATGGATTTATGTATACGATTTAAGTTCTAACAGATGTTGTCATGCCCTGCATATCTCATCCTTGTCCTGATCATAGAAGACCATTTTTCAATAAGAACTCAATGCCTGCCTATCCATCATCAGCACATTTGACTGTGTGAACCTTTGCCAAGCCAGTCAAATGACTAAGTAGAATTTCTGCTATTGTTATCAGGAAGCAAATGGTTTCCATTCACGAGAACTAAACATCACACACTGGGGCCTATCATGGGGAGGGGGGAGGGGAGAGGGATTGCATTGGGGAGTTATACCTGATATAAATGATGAATTGATGGGTGCTGACGAGTTGATGGGTGCAGCACACCAACATACCAACATGGCACAAGTATACATATGTAACAAACCTGCATGCTATGCACATGTACCCTAGAACTTAAAGTATAATAAAAAAAAAAAAAGATGATTAAAAAAAAAAAAAACTCAAGTGTCTAGTCCCGTTTAATTATCTAGCAAGTTGACTTTGATATGACTGAAGTTTCTAGTGGTAAGTTTTAGGAAACTATGTGGAGTCAGAGAGTTAGTTGATTTTCTTGTCTATAAAAACAAGAAAAGAATGACTATTACTTCAGTTTCAATTTTCATTTCTTCCCGATTAGCAACTAGTCTTCCCATTTAACTACATTACCGTACCTTCCCACCTCCAAGAATGTACATATTCTTGGATCACCAGAAATATACCCCTCATCCCACCTGCATCTTCCCCCATGCCTGTTCATCTTCCAGTCCACAATTAAAAGGCTGTATCTTGCAAGAAGTTGCTCATGGTTTCTCCAGCTAGAAATCTCTTAGGTGAGTTCACTATAAAGTTTACTCTCTAGTATATTTGCCAACCGAAAGTGCAATTCAAAGATCTTCCATTTTCACCATGTTTAAATCAATAAATTAAGAATTAGAAGGCATGTGTGTCAAATAGGTGACAACATATAGTTCATAGCAATAATGGCAGATGACACCAAAAATTCAAAATAATTCTAAGAGACTGTAAGAATGGGTCAAAATCAACAAGATGGAAATTAATAGTAATTTATGACAAGTACAGAACATAGTATTTAAAACAAAGAACTTTATATGACTACAGATATGATTGACAAAGTATATGTCAAAAATATTGGGGTTCTTAATGTATAGAAGGTCAATAAAATTCAAGAATTCAATACAAAGTGTTATGTCATACAGAATAAATATGCTTCCCTTCCTTACTTCTTGCTAAAACTCTTGCATTCCTCCAGGCCCTGCTCATATTCAGTTATATCCAGAAAGCCTATCCTGACTACTCTGTGTTTTCTGAATTCCTGAAATACTCACTTTATGTACCAGAGCTTAAAATGGCATCTTTTTGTACAATATTTCACTGATGCTCCTCAAAAGATAAATTCAAAAAGATTGGGCACCCAAATCATGAGAAGCAAGACTTCAAATAGCACTTTGCCACTCCTAGACTGTCTATGGGCCTTCCTGTGCTCATACAATCTATGTATCGGTTTTTGAAGAAGAAAGGCAAAATTTCAAAACATAAAATATAAAATAAATTTGACATGTGACTTCTGGAGATATCTATGACAAACAAGGGCATCATCAGCCACTTCATAATTTTGATGGGCCCTAAACTGGAGAGAAATTGTTCTATCCACTTCTATTTAACGGGATAGAAATAGGGACAACTGATAAAAATAACAGAGCAGAAGATTTAGCTTTATTTATAACTGAGGCCCCATAATAAAACATGCTTCCTTTAAAAATTATGAATTTCATCTGTCTGGATGCATTTGCATAGAGGCTGAATGAGACAGAAAGGAATTCTGAATTGGAATTCTTACTTTGCTTAAAAAGTTGGATTACATAACATAGGACGCTTTACCATCTGTAATTCTATAATTTCAAATCTAAATTCTATGTCATAACATTTGAGAAAAAGACAACCTCTTTTCATTAGTTTAGTGCACTATAGAACCCTGGTCTCTATCAAAGGGAGATAAAAGATTTGCCTAAGAGGAGAATTGGAACAAACCCAGGATCCCTGGCAGGCAGTTTGTGTTTTATCTAAGTGACTGCATTGCCTTTTCTTTGTTGCTCATCTAGAAATGAAAGGTTATAAAAAAAGACTCAGAAAATATCTTAATAGTTAAGGTTTGACTCTTCATGCAATAAATTAATCAAAAGCAATGTTAGAACAAGCTACTGTTTCATTCACTAATTTAGATTAGATTCACATAAGAAATCCACAGTGAGACTGGAAATCGGAAAACTTCTACCTAAAGATACCTACAGATGTTCATAGTCAAATTTCATTGAAAACATAGAACTGAAAGTTTATTAAAACAGGTCTTGATGACTCTCATTCTTAATTCCACTCAAAATCAATAGCATGTTGATGATTTTAAAATTCTGGGTCGGGCGCGGTGGCTCCAGCCTGTAATCCCAGCACTTTGGGAGGCCGAGACGGGCGGATCACGAGGTCAGGAGATCGAGACCATCCTGGCTAACAGGGTGAAACCCCGTCTCTACTAAAAATGCAAAAAAAAAAACTAGCCGGGCGAGGTGGCGGGCGCCTGTAGTCCCAGCTACTCGGGAGGCTGAGGTAGGAGAATGGCGTAAACCCAGGAGGCAGAGCTTGCAGTGAGCTGAGATCTGGCCACTGCACTCCAGTCCAGGCGACAGAGCGAGACTCCGCCTCAAAAAAAATAAAAAATAAAAATAAATAAAAATAAAAATAAAAATAAAAATAAAATTCTGTATATCCAATAATTGATAATGAACAACTTAACTTCTTGTAATGTGACTTTTTAAAATAAAATCCTCTAAGATTGCCTCCAGGTGTTTTTGGTATCACTATGCAAGTCAGCGTTGACAAAATATCCAATTAAATAAAGAAAACCTAAAGCTCTAATGGTTGTATCCTGTTCTTTTTCCATGTTCAATATAGTAAAGATCAGGACTCAGGACAATTTAAAATTCAAAACACTCCCTGAGGTTTTTAGATATAGGTCATTTCATTTAGGTAAAAACACAAACTTTTAATAAGTGATATAAATCACCCTTTATCACAGAATTAGCTGTTTTAATAATCCAGAATAAGCTGTTATTTTTGGTACTCTAATTCACCATGGATCCTATACATGGTCACCCCAAAGGGACCTAGAATGACTAGCCCTGCTGTTCACCCAGCATTGAGAAGACCCTAGAGAATCGGAGTCAATGACATTTTGGACCCACAGCCAGTTCTCCCTTGCTGCCTTTTTCTCTACCCATATGCATTCTTCTTCATTTGAAAGCTTGTTTTTCTTCCTTTCTGTCTTTATTTTTAAATATAAAAGCACATTTGTTTTCAGGAATATAAGGCTGAGTTGTGGGGTGGCTTCCTGCTGCAGTACATTTGAAAATACTGCCAAACAGCAGCAAACACACACTCAGAAACATGCTTGAGAGCAAACAAGCCATCTATAACACACTCCAGAAGCTTTTAAAACAATGTAAAAGTGGCATCTGGCATGAATAAGACAGTAGTTTAAACTCCTTGACTCACCATCCAAATTTATGTTGAAAACTCTCTCAAACAACTGGTTATTTAAAAAGATTTAAAAAGTCACGCTGTGTTGGTTGATTTTTGTACCATAGAAACTGTAAAGGAGCTGTACGTAGTTAAAGAGTAGCAATGACAAGTGAAAACTTTCCAGTCCCTTGAATAATATGCTTAGGATTATGCAAATTATTTCTGTATAAGAAAGATGAACATTATCTACTATTCCTAATAATAATGCATTTCGTTGATTTTATGTTACCATTATTTATACAATTTACTATGATTTCCTGCCATTAAAAAATTTTGTCAATTAAGTTTTAAGATGCAATTGATGGCAAGATGCAGCATACTTTCAGAAACACCAAAATGTATGTCATGAATTGTTAAAATATATTATTAACAATATTTTCTAGTTTTAATGTTTTACTATTTAATAATTCTGCCATTTAGGGGATGGTGAAGGCCCTGGGAGGATGTCATAGTCAGCTCAAACTGGACATTTGGCCTCAAAGCATAGCTTGGAAAAAGAATTAGAAACTCTAGCTATGTGTATCCAATTTATATTTTCTACATCTCTCTTCATTTTTACCCCATAGATCTCATTTTATAAGAAGCATTCCTTTTCTTTTTTCCACTTTTTAATATTCCTCATTTTGATTCACATAAAAAAGGTTTTCTAAAATTATGAAGTAGAACATCTAACTAAATGCCAGTACTTTACTAGACAAGGTAATTTCACAGTAAGAACATTGGTGGGCAGTGTTTATGAGATCCCAACAATTAGTGGTTTATAAATAGCAGAGTTCTAAGGAGAAGATGTCAACAAGAATGGACAAGTAGAATCTGAAAATGCATGCAGTAAATTTACAAGGAGTCAATTAAAAACAAAAAGCACTTGCAGAATAATAGAAGTAGGAGAAATTGTAGTACATTTGCAAAGTGAAGAGAGGTGTTGGCATATTTTTCTTTCAGATTTTTTCTCTCATATAATGCCTTCTTAAACAGTGGGAGATCTAGAGACCTGGTGGTGTTGACCAAGGGGATTCTTTGCTACCTTCATTTACAATAACATATCCTGTTCCTAGAAAGCAAGAAAGGGTCTCTCTGGTATCTCTGCTATGGTGCCTCCTCAACTACTATTACTTCCTCCCCATCCATACTGAATATTCTTAAAATCTTAAGTATAGCCATGTGCTACATAGCGATGTTCCAGTCAAGGATAAACTGCATATCTGACAGTGGCTGCTATTTGACAATGGTCTCATAAGATTAGAATACTGTATTTTTATTTTACCCTTTCTGTGTTTAGATGGGTTTAGATACACAAGTACCTCCCATTGCGTTATAACTGTCCGTAGAATTCAGTATAGTAACATGCTGTAGAAGTCTGTAGCCTAGGAGCAACAGGCTGTACCACATAGCCTAGGTGTGTAGTAGGCTGTGCCATCTAGGGTTGTGTAAGTGCACTCTACTATGTTAACACAGTGGTAAAATTGCCTAACAACACATTTCTCAGAGCCTATCCTATTGTCAAGTGACGCGTGACTGTGTAAGTGATAAGGTGGGGAAGAATCAACCCTTCTCTGCAGTACCTGTTTCTCTTCATGTGTGCCTGTGTTCCACATGACATTATAGTCTAGACCTGCAGGTGGTCCCTTGAGTTTGTTGCATCATATAATGGTAGAGTAAGAAAATTCGGGAGAGTTTATACTTTGAGAATTCAATATGCTATATTAAATTGTACTCACTGGAAATATAGGCTAGCTAAACTCTACATAAATGGTGTAGTTCAGACAGATATTATGATTTAATTTCTTTGAAATGGAGACTGAAATTGCAGGCTGAATCAATCACTTGGATTTTAATTTTATATTTTACAAATGTAAATAATTTTATATTTTCCAAATTTTACAAATATTAGTTAATAATAATAGTTACATTATATATGAAATGGAGACTCAAATTCCAGTCTGAGTCAATCACTTGTACCTTAATTTGATAGTTTACAAAGGTTAGTTTATGATAATAGTAATGGTAATAGACATCGAAATATCTGTGGTTCTAGTTTCTCTGTGTCTGCATTTTACACAACGTGTTTATGAATAAAAGGTTCTATAAAATGATTTATGAAAATTATCTATATTTATTTATCTTGCAGTACTGTGAAGCAATGTGAGAAGCTGGAACTTCTAATTTAATCATTTTATTCAGTAAATATTTTATCATTGCCTGTGAAGAGCCAGGGTCTGATATGGGTAAGCCAAGTCATATTAATATAAGGAAGACACTGGGTGGTAATCTATTTAAATCAAATCGTTTGTACCGAAACCTCAAACTGTAAGCTCAACAGAATGCACCAGAGTATCTGTCACTATTTCCTCAGCCTGCTTTGTCAAGTGCAATTTTGTAGGTAAAAACTTTGGGGTGATTCTCGTGCCTCCATCATAAAGATGAAAATATAGCATGAATTATCTTTGGTGATAAAGAACACTTACCAAAATAGAGATGACTCAACTTCTACACACAGTAGAGCTATGCTGTAATGGAAATTGGCTTTCAGCTTCTGAGACATGTAATTTTAAAATACATTTTAGAACATTTAACCTCTCCACATTTTTTTCAGCTCTGTCTGCAATAGTGAGAGGTAGTCTATTGTTACAGAGTCCGCTAAAGCGACTTATGTGCTATTTATATACAGAAATAAAAGGAAATTCTTCCTTCTCTGGTGGTCTCTTTCAGCTACTAAAAAAGTTGCTTGGCCTAAAAATGTCATCAACCTCTGGGATTATTTGATTTGCTTTGTCCATAATTGATTACTTGTCTTTTACACACAAAAAAGCACATCTCAAAAATGTACAAAAAAGGAGAGGAAATACGTTCAATTCTATGTCAAAAATTTCTAAAAATTTTTGAAGTTGAAAGGAATGCCCATAAACAATCTGATTCCAGTCTTATTTTCAGTAGTCATGCATAAATCATGTTTTATGACACAAAGAGAAAGAGAGATTTTTTGCCTACAGTGGTATTTATATGAATTTTTTGCAGACTGGGAAGAAGTCCATTTCAGCTAAATGAAAAAAAAAAGAAACACCAACTTCTATAGTTTTGAATTCTATCTTTACTATTTATTTGAAATTTTCTCAGCAAAGTGCTCTGTCTCATTGATCCTCAATGTCCCCCTGTATAAAATGGCAAAAAGAATACATCGCCATTTCATCGAAGTGTTGCGGGAACAAAATGGGCTGAAATATTTGGCCTGTTTAGAATATTGTCTAGCACACCATAAGCACACAATACAGGTTGCCCATTACTCATGTGACTTATGTAAATTACAGGAAATATTCTAGATATTATTATAACGGGTTTTGTTTGTTCATGCTTTATTTAGTTTGTTCCACCTGTTGATCTGAACTGAAGCAGGAAAATAGGGTCTGGAGGTAGGGAACATAAGGCTCATTCACATTTCAGCTATGACAAGAAATACCTGCTCCAGAGGGCATAGGCCAAGTAAATGACTTTGCAACTTTACTTCATCCTCTTCATTTACGTAGGGCATATCCCAAGTCACCAAAGGAATCCTCTGGGGGTATTTAAACTGCCCAAAATTCTGTAATGGGGTCTTTTGAGCTCCTCTGCTCAGGCCTGCTCCTGCACTGTGCAGGGTATTTTCATTTTCAGTAAATCCCATTGTCCTCGCTTTGTTTGTGCATTTTGTCCAACTTTTTGTTCAAGGCACCAAGACCCTGGATACCCTCCACTGTTAACAGAACTACTGAACTTATTGCTAATATGTTAATATATTATTGAAACTAGCCTATACATATCAGAGTAACTACTTTGATCAAGCCACACAAAATTCTCCAAAGAAACAAATTGGAACAGTTATGGTTTAAGGTAAAATAATGTAAAACAATATCAACAGTATGTATGGCTGTATCACTGAGAAAATGAATCTTGTTTAGTAAGGATCCAGAGCAGTAAGATAATACCTGTATCAGGAAGGAAATGCCACTCCCTTCAATTCTCAAGGGCAAAACCCTAGTCAATCCTATCACATGTGCACCTTCTTCTGCCCTGACATCTGCCATGTCTTATTTTGCATAAGCCACGGTGAAGTCTGTCAAATCACCCAAGTAATAACATAACCATCTGAAACATTAACTGAAGACTTTCTTCTGACATCGGCTGTCACACTACGTGTGAATCAAATTTGCTTCATTAAAATAATTTGGTTTTTGTTCTGACTGCTCAACATTGCCATTTGAATCTGTGAGCAGCCTTATTGACTCTTAACCGCTATTACCAAGTCTTAATCGCTCAGAGATTCAGCACAGTTGGATATTGCAATCAGAGCAAATTCCCCATTTGATTCCAGCACAGAAGTTACCAATGAAACTAACAGAGTGATAATACAAAATTATCTGACTTCATCTCTTTTTCTCTCAATTCTCTGTGACTAAAATGAAACCATTTAGGAACTTACTTGTAATCTGCGATTTCTTGAGTTTGTAGTGGCTACTGAAATGCACTCTGGTAAGATTTCGAACATATCTCAAATATACTACTCTTATACTAAATATACTGCTTTACAATTAGAAGTGTCCTGATAATCAGCAGTTTTGCTTTTCAAAGTGCACAACTTGTACATCTGGTTACGCAATCCAGTTGAGAGGCAATCGTAATAGGCTCAGGTTGTACCACAGTACAACATCTGCTCTGCAGTACCCAATCTGACTCTGCATATGAACCCTGGAAATAAAGTCATTATGTTTTCATTAAATCCAAAGCAATTCCCATCAGCTGATACTTGGTCACAAATGATAAACAGTTAATAATTAAGCCAACTGAAATATTTTCAAGTCCTCTTTTTTTGATACTTGCAATTATTTTTGTGACAGGATAGGATAGTTTTCTTTCTGTGAAATATACCTTCATAGGATAATTCCATCAGTTGCATTTCCTTCTGCTACTGAAAATGTGATTTTCTGATCACCCCCCATTGTGTTATTTTTTAAAACAACACTATTCTTGGAGTTTAAGGAAGGGTTAAATCAGAAAAGAGCATGCTTGCTAGCATCAGCGGCTACTGATTTATGACAAGAACACTTTTAGTCAATTATTGTCTGAAAGACTAAATGTACCTCCTGGGGTCCAGAATTTAGTCATACGAAGTGTCTGGCTCACATTGCCAGAACTGACCATTAATTATGATGGCTACAGGTAACAATCCATGCATATCTTAGCTTTTTCTGGAAAATTTACAGCACAGAACCTATTAGAGCTAAGGTAAGGTACGTTTACCAGTGGAAAAATAAAGAGGAAAATATTGCAAAATTTGAAAGACCCTTTAAAGTAACTAGTTCAAGTGCTGTAATTTAGAAATCAGAAAACCCAAGAGAATGATAATGACAAGCACATACAAATGGTATTTAGCTGCTTCAAGTCTAGAAACCCATCCTCTTTTTAGAGGTATGGAGCAGGTCAGGTGTTCTCAAACCTCAGGGCCCTTAATAATTACCTTCAGTGCTTTATAGAAAACAATAATTCTAGGTGTCCACCCACAAAGATCCTGATTTAATTGATCTGGGATGGAACCTGTACCTGGTATTTCTTTAAAAAACCCAGCTAATTCCAATGTGCCTCCTCCACTCTACTGATCTCTTTATTTGTACCCTCAGGAGAAATGTTTCTCTTTTTTTAGGATAACAAAGTTTGTTCTTATTGTAATAAAGGCATGCCCTGGCCATTCTGAGCCACGTGCAGCACATTTCTCTCATCATCTTGGCTATTAGAAAGTTTAAAGTCAATTATAAAGTGAACACTGTGTGTCTGCATGGTCCTTCAGTGAATATATTCTTTCCTCCGTCAGTTTTACGATCCTAATTTTTCTTTCTTTTGTTTTTTCCCCCTCATTTTTTTGGTAATATTTACTCTCTTGCTATTGTATGTATTATTGGAAGCTATCTTTTCAGCACAACTTGGGCCATCAAAAGAGGTAAGGAACTAGACCCCTAAAAATGTAGAAAAGAAAATGAAAATATGTGATTAATGGTAATTAGCATCCTAAAGAAAAGAGTTTAGAATGGATTTATCATTTTGTTTGGAATTCCAAAAAGCCTTAAGATAGACACAAATAAAAAGAGAGGAGAGCACATATGCGATACAGTGGGCTAAGTGTTATGAGTAAGTGGAAAAAGTGAAATGAGAGTTGAAATGGTGAAGGTATGAAAGATTAGCAGTGGGAAGAAGAAAGAAAGGGAAATGGGGCTGAGTGTGGTGACTCATGCCTATAATCCCAGCATTTTGGGAGGCTGAGGCAGGAGGATCACTTGACCCCAGGATTTCAAGACCAGCCTGGGCAATATAGTGAGAACTTCTCTCTCGATCTCTCTGTTTTCTTTTTTTTTTTTTTTTTTTTTTTTAGATGGAGTCTAGCTCTGTTGCCCAGGCTGGAGTGCAGTGGCGCAATGTCAGCTCAGTGCAACCTCCGCCTCCTAGGTTCAAGTGATTCTCCTGCCTCAGCCTCCTGAGTAGCTGGGATTACAGGTGCCCGCCACCACACTCAGCTAATTTTTGTATTTTCAGTAGAGATAGGGTTTCACTGTGTTGGCCAGGCTGGTCTCAAACTCCTGACCTCGTGATCCACCCGCCTCAGCCTCCCAAAGTGCTGAGATTACGTGTGAGAGCTCCTGTGCCCAGTCAAGAACTTCTCTCTTAAAAAAAAAAAAAAAAAGATTGGGAAACAGAGTGATGTATCAGTATTGTATTATACAGGGTAACCATAATCTATAGTCTCCAGAGATTGCACCTCCTTTATCATTCCTGATTTTTAGGCAACATGATATGGCATCCATTCTGCATCAATAACTCTTTACAAAGTATCTGTATTTTCATTGTCTGTAAGAGTCGCTTCTACACCATTTATAAACATGGAATTTGAAATTTTATAGAAAATTATAGATGACTACCTAAATACATATTGGGTTAGAAAATATTGTGGTGGTAGTGACTGCTATTTTATGTTACCATCAAAAGAAAAAATAATTTTCCTGATATGAGAGTCTGAGGAAACATGGAAATATCAGAATATGCTCATTTAGATTAAGAATGTGGACAAACCCTTTTCATCCCATTGCTCTGCTACCCTAAGATTTTAAAAAATCAAACAGAATTAAAATTTTGTATAGTTTAGTAAATTTATAAAATTTAATAGACTTTTATCTGGCTTCATGTATCAATATTAATTGCCTTAGTGAAGATCTTACATTGATTCAGTGTGGAAATAAAATTGCTCTACATAAAATACCTAGGACAAAGGGCTCAAACTAACTCTATATAAAAACTAGGTATTTTACTAATTAGGAATTATAATTTATTTTGATTTTGTGGTTTTAAAATCAGCAATAGTTTTAATGGTTCATACCTGATGTTTGAATTTTAAAGGAAAATAGAGGTGACAGCTTAGTTCACTACTCTCCTCCTGGTAATTAAAAGTGTTTGGCATGTAGTATGTGCTCAACAGAATGTGAGAGAATGAGCAAAGACAACCTTTGAGAGTGTATAGTGGTATTAAAAAAGAGTAAAATTAAAATACTAAAAGAATAAATGAATCCAAATAAATGCCAGGAAAATTACAGTTGGATTTCTGAAATAGAAACCCTTTGTAAAATGTAAAAATACACCAGGCGCTCACGCATGTAATCCCAGCACTTTAGGAGGCCAAGGTGGGCAGACCATGAGGTCAGGAGTTTGAGACCAGCCTGGCCAACATAGTGAAACCCTGTCTTTACTAAAAGTACAAAAAAATTTAGCTGGGTGTTGTGGCAGGCACCTGTAATCCCAGCTACTCGGGATGTTGAGGCAGGAGAATTGCTTGAACCGGGGAGGCAGAGGTTGCAGTGAGCCGAGATCATGCCACTGTACTCCAGCCTGGGCAACAGAGCTAGACTATGTATCAAAAAAAAAAAAAAAAAGAGGGAAAAAGAAAGAAGAAAGAAAGAAAAAACAAAAACTTAAAAATAAACTCATAAATGTTATGAGAGCAAAATGAAATGAGAAAACAGACATTAAAAAATTATACTTCTTTTTCCTAATGTATGTTAACTATATCTAAATAAGATTGTTTCATCAAATACATTATTAGCATCTTGCACAACAATAGGACCTGATGATTATCATTTTAATAACTCATTTTTACAAAATTTTACTCTTCACACTTCCTTATAAATGCCCCAAACTAAGCTTTCCAATAATCCTGTGAGTTGGAGGATTTCATGTTAAGGAACTAATAATTCACAAACCTTGCAGTTAAGTTTGGAGTGCTCCAGGTTTGGGGGTTTTGTGTAATATTCCCTCTGCTAGTTATTGGAAAAATGGTTCTGGTCACACTGACTTCAAAATGCAGATGAGCATAAGGTAATATGGATCAAGTACCAGGTCATTCATTTCTCCCTTTGTTCACTTTTATTCATAAGCTGAATAGTAACGTTCTGCCATTTCAGACAATTTCCTTCAAAGTGGTCTAGCCTAATAATAATAATAATAATAATAATAACAACAACAAATAAAACTCTGTAGTATTTATATTGAAAAAAGTAGGAGAGCTTTCTAAGATGTTTCTTCTCTGCTGGGCTTACAGCTATAGGAAAGTCACAAAAATCTAGTAAGAAAGGAAGGGAACACTCTGCTGGCCAAACAATAGACCAGACCCTGAAGAAGAAAAGAAGAAGGGAGAGAAAGTCTATATACATACAGCCTCCTCATGACAGAGGACTCCATCTGAAACTCTATGTTCAATTCTGTCTCATTGAAAGTGTTCGCAGTAGTTACATTCTTTAGGTAAACGATGAAAGAGAAATTGAAGAGAGCATCCCTACAGATAATAAGGTGAGTCATAAGCATTATGCATCTGTACGTTTTGGGAGAATGAACATTGCCAGGAAGCACACTTCCCATCTCCTCCCTGGACAAATCAGGTCCAATATCTCCCTAAAGGGCAAAACTATCTCAGAGAAATTCCTTTTAGTCCAAGAAAGGCAAAAAGGTATATTTGGAGAGCTTTCTAATATCAAAATGTGTAAAGAAGAAATGCAAATAGGACTATCTTTAGAACTCTAGAACAACAATTCCCTTTCCTGGTGTTGCCACATAATCTCCAAAACAGGATTTTAATTTGTTTTAATGATGGTGGGTTTATTTGCCAGGGAAAAATTTAAGGAAGGAAAGGTTTTAAAATGAAAGAGGAAGAAGGTGCTACAACTTTGTAAAATTTGTAATATCTATCTCCCAGGAACAATACTCTTGTTTTCCATCTTTACTTTTCATCCTAATTAATAGTGATCATGTAAGAAGACGCTTGCTGTACAAAATATCCTGTTGTTGGAACTGTTACTAAATAACATAAAGTCCAGTGTCTATTAATTCTGAACCATCTCAGTCAGTTAGTGAAAAATTCATATATTTTATAAAATATTCACACTGAGAAATAGCTATCATTCTGGGAACAAGTACATGAATTAAATGTGTAAAACATTAGATACTTGCTAACTACAAAACTGACATTGAAAGAGTAAAAATGTCAAGGATCTTAAATCCCTGTATGAAGGATATTTTTTCATTCACTAGTAAAGAATGCTAATAGAGTGTCCAAAGAATACCTTTGTATATCAGATCCAATGTTCTTAATAATTTATTCTACTTATGTTTTCAAGCTATGGATGAAAGGTGAGTATGGTATACATTAAGGAGAAAAACAGGCAAAGAAGACATACAAATGTTCTGTAACTCACTAAGTACTTTCTTCATACAAAAAACAAGACGAAATGGGAAATGCTGTCTCTGCAGTCACATTCTTTTGAATTAAAAACCTCTCATGTTTGTCAGTGATTTAAATCCCACCTGTCACGTTAACCCCCTTAATTCCTACAATAACTTCCCGTATATATTAAACCACTCAAATTGTTCTATTTTACAAGTACCTCTGTGGACTGCGTAAGAAGGTGGGGATGTTCACAGATTTTCAGATTCCCTATCATCATTAGTATTTGACATAGAGTAACAGGGGAATGAAAGTCCTTTCTTTTTCTTTCTAACTGCTTTTAAAGGGACAAATCTATTACACACCGCAATACAATGCAATGATGACAGTTTAAAAACATCGATCTCAACACGTATTTCATGATGAGAGTCCGAAGCTGCCTTTGTGTGACTGTCTAAATATTACTATCAAAGAGGAAGTTTTCAAGAACTAATGATTTAGTCTGAACAAGATGCTTGTAAATGAAGTGTCTCTCTATTAAGATGCTTAGGTTTCTTTCAAGTGTTCTGAATTAATTATTTTACCTTGTCACATTTTTTTGTTCTTTCTTTCTCATACATGATGGGAATGTTGAGGGATTTTACGCACCTCATTCAGTACCACAGAAGCTCAAGAGTCTTAATTAAGACAAAGTATGATTTCTCAATAACAAGAAGAGACTATTCATGCTTAATAGGAAAAATATCTTACCTTATTAAATTATTATAATCCACATTATATTCTATAGGTCTTATAGTATAAAATGATAAGACTATACAAAAAAAAATCTTTTGAAGTTTCAGCCATACATTCAGATGTATGGCTTCAAATCCAGAAATAAGTAACAGAAATCTTTTAGGGATAAAGACTAAGAGAGGCATTAATGCAAACCATTCGTCTCAAAAGGCAAATTACTCCTGGATGGTTACTGTACTATTTTTTATAGGATATAAAATATACTAGTATAATGAATGAAAAGTCTTCCTAAAGTGTTTAGAAAGTCACTTCAATGACTTTTTTCAAACTTCAGAAGAGATGATATATCTGTCAATAAAATGACACCAAAATCATATTTTATAAAGATTTTATATTAACACTTGCTTTTGAAAGATGACATTATAGGGTCTTAATATCTATAATCAGAAAGTCTTTTTCTCAACTTGCAAGGCAATAAGTTTAAGAATTAATTCTCTCTGCTATAAAGCTGGCTTGCCTTTAATCTTCAGATTTAATAGGTCTCTTTTTGCTGAATGTTTCAGGCAGGTAATTGAGGAAATAGTCCACGTTTCATTTCAGTCAACATAAAATGACATTGAAATGTCTTCAAATGTTTCCAGGAAATTCATGCTAAACAGTCTCTGTTATATTTGACATTGAATAAGAACAGAAATCCCTGTATTTAATAAAGTCCTTGCTAAGAATTTAGATAATGAAGCTGCATGCTCAGGATAACTTATTACAAATTAAGATAGTTACAATATCTTATACTTAATAGCTAAGCATACATAAAACACATATAAAAATATGTGAAAATGTGATGATTTGTACAATGAAGAATATCACATACATATTGTTTCCTCCAAGTGAAATGTATTGCTATAATTTTGAAGCCAAACTTCTAAAATATAAACCAAACCAAAAAAAAAAAAAACACAACAGGATGATTGTCCTTGGTTTGCTCTGATGGACATTTTGATTCAGGCTTTCTGCCCTTATTTGTGTCAATGAAAATCCTGAAAAATTATCTGCTCAGTAAATTTTGTAAGGTGCACAAAAATATGCATGGAACATCGGAAACCAGCAAATGACCCTATCCAAAATAGATCCTTCCAGGAATCTTTGAGACTGTTCACATTTAGAAGCGGCAGTGGTTACATTAAGGAGTTATGAAGGAGTTCCAATTCTGAAATGCTTTCAATGCTTGTGGATAACTGGCAACTTCTTTCTCTTTTATTAAAAGTACTCTGCCAGAAAAGCCTACTTCAGTCAAAACACATTTCCACTTAAGAGTGGTTTTATTTTTTTCTGAACATTTTCGTAAAGTAAATATTGAAGCTTTTCTTTCTCCTTTTCTCTCTTTTCTGATAGGAAATGAGATTCTAGTTTGTCAGGAAATAACTGTGATTCTGGCTTCCTTTTTTTAGGTTTAGTTATTCATTCGTGGTTCTGAATTTTGTTCTATAGGTGCCCAGAGGCAAGTGGAAGCATTTTTATACATACAAAGTAGATAAACAATGTAGGAAAGATGCTCTAATGGACCATTTCACTGCTCCCCTCATGTAGCCTACAGCATTTTTTTATTCTGCAGGTATGACAGTTCATCTGAAAAGACATCCAAAATCATCATTTTCAGGCTTAACTTTCTTTTTTATTCAATTTCTTATCGGCAGCTGAAAATAGAATGCTAGGATGCTTAAACTTTCTATCAGACCTTCATTTTTTGAATGAGAGATAATTTTCAGAAAAATAAAATGGTTTTATCTTTGCAATTATTCATAACTACTTAGGTAGGATATTTTTAATAGGAGAGGTGAGACTGGGGCAGGAGGAAATGTGAGAGGAAGTACACACCACAGATATAAAGCTGGGAATGTGTGTCTATGAGAATAGCAACAACATGCTGTTTGGTTACAGTCCAAACAGTTCGGGCCCAGGCTTCCGCTCTCCTGTCAGGCAGCCTGCAGTGGCCCTGGACAGAGTCTATGCTTGCCTTACATTACAGTGACCTCTTTGACTCATGTTCACAGCTGTGTTAATAAGCTTGAAAAAGGTGCTCTATCCTGTTGTATTTTTTGAAAAACCAGAAGAAATAATAACTGAGACTGAGTACATTTGGAATAAAGCCGGGAAATCTGGGGACTGTCCTATAATTACTACCTTTTCCATAGCCAAAATTGTTGCTTTATATTTCATGGACACGTTTACAATGTCCACTGCTCATACATTCCCTCAATGAGTATTAGGAGAATAGCTTTGCAGATAAATTGCTAAGAAATAGCTTGGGTATGGGCCAGTTCTCTTTTTGTTTTTGGTCTGTGACCTCACTGTCAAAGCATTCCATCCTTCCTCTCTTCCCACCCCTGATCCCAGTAAATGAGTATGCATTACATGCAGGATAAAACTATCATATCCTTAAACAAATGTCCTTTTCAAAAGTATAATATAAAGCAGACCCAGAAAGTCGGCTGCTATAACGATTTCATGTTTTGCTGATCCAGGTCTTTTCTTCTGAAAGGCTTTTTAGCGGTCCCCAGTGAAAAGTTGAGATCAGCATTTAAATGCAGGTCTATCTTTTTAACATACTTTAAGTCCTCAGAATTCACTAAGTCTCAGTGGCTTTGAGAATTTATAAGCATATCTAGGATGTTAAGGCTACCTCCATGTCTTTTTTTTTTTCATCCTGCAAAATTACATTAATTGGAATTTGCATTTTTCTTCCCCTCTGTGATTTGAAGGAAATATACTACTGAATAAGATTTCTTCAACACCATTTCTTTATGTGAAGCAGCTTTCCCCAGACAGTTAGGGACCAATTATAGGAAAACTTATATTCTTTGGATTTTTACAGCTGATATACACTGGTTCCTCTCCTAGGTAACAGTAACATGCACATGTGCAATGAGTCACAGGAAAGAAAAAAACAGCAAAAAGTAATTATGTTGTTTCTTGTTATATGCAATAACCAGCATTTGGTTAGAACACCCGTGCAAGTTTTAATTTTAAATGAGAAGATGAAGGCAAAAGAAGCCAACTTTTTTTTTAATTACCACTTTTCTGAATCAATCAACATGTTCATTTAAATTTAAAACTTAGCATTTTATACTTCAGTCATGGTTTTCTTCGATGTTCTTTGAAGTCCTTCTCTATGTTCTTTACACATGTCATAAAAACATTTTTATTCACTATTAAAAGCCTGAGAAAAAGCTGATTGAGGTTTAAATGTTTCATGTTCTTAAAGGTTTCTGTCTACATGTTAAATGGCAAAAATATAGCCACTGACAACCGTCCCAGGATGAATTTAACAAATAGACATTGATTTGATCTTTAAAAGATGTATTATGTTAAGTTTTTGATTCCTATGATGGAAAACTATTATATGATTTTGTCAGTTCTAGTTAGGAATGGAATCATCCAATGAACAAACTTTTACTACAAGGCTGCAACTATAGTAAGGCACCTATAGAGCAAAATTTACGAAGATTTTTACTTTACCTTTAGGTTCCTGCTCTAACCTACTACATAGCACCATAGCCCTGACAGACTAACCACATGCCAATGATATCATAGGCCTCTTGAATAAATATTAAGATGAATAATTACATTAAAAAATGATAAGATAGAAACTTGGCCTGCTAGAATTTGTGAATCTTGAAAATTTTCCTATCAGTATGAAAACAGGTAGCATAATGTAACAAAGACATGGTCTCCTGTTGTTGACCGCCTGAGCTGCAATTCTGCTTTACTTCCTATGCATGTCATGTTGGATACGACAATTTAAATACTTCTAAGTCTCATTTTCTTTATGAATTCTTTATAGTCATAGTACCTACTTTACAGGTGTGATGAGAATTCAATAAGATATTTTAAGCAGTAACCAGGACATTGTTAGGCCCTGATAAATATTCATTATTGTGATTATCATTATCATTGTATTTACAGGAAAGGAAGGAAACAAATCTGAACAAAACATCAACTTTCATACAAAAGAAAGTAACATTAAAGGGAAAATAAAACTGTAAATACTACTAATGGTCATGAATTTTTATTCTTTTTTTATGATTACTAGTTATCCTAAGATCACAAAGGAATTACAATTTCAACTTCCATGAAGAAAAATTACGTTAAAAGTTTTTCCTTTCTATAAAAAAACCCCTAAGATTATTAGCTTTAAAGCTAAATAATGGCAGTAGTAATAAAAATACCTTTGTATGGCATTTGAGTTCTAAAAACTGTGCTTTTAGCTGAACACTTTCATGCAAATTAGCATGTTTAATCGTTATGAACACCCTATATGGTATTTTTAATCCCCATTTTGCAAATAAAAAACTAAGACCCAAGTTTACAGTACTTCTTAGTGGTATTGATATTCACTTTTGAAGCCAAATTTTCAAAAATAAAAGTCTTTTCAGGTAATATGTGGGCAAGAATATTTGCAGTTTGTATTTTAATAATATAACATAATTTGAGTTGTATTTATTTTATTTATTTATTTTTTTTTTATATGGAGTCTCACTCTGTCACTCAGGCTGGAGTGCAGTGCTCCCTGAAACCTCTGCCTCCCAGGTTCAAGTGATTCTCCTGCCTCAGCTTCCCAAGTAGCTGGGATAACAGGCATGTGCCACCATGTCCAGCTAATTTTTAAAATATTTTTAGTAGAGATAGGGCTTCACCATGTTGACTAGGCTGGCCTCGAACTCCCGACCTCAAGTGATCTACCTGCCTCGGCTTCCCAAAGTGCTGGGATTACAGGCATGAGCCACCGTGTCCGGCCCATAGTTTGAGTTTTAATCAATATGAAAAGCCCAAAGTGTTGGTTTCCATACAAGTCCGAAAAAAATCAGTATTAATAGAGAGTATTAATTTTATTAAGCCACACTTTGACTGCATTGGTAGGTAAAAAGGATGGGAAACTAAGATATCTTAAACAAATGTTAATCAGAAATATAATCGTTAGCTTTCATATTCATTTCAATGGCCCCAGGGTGTTCCCCCATTCAATCCCTTGGTTTTGTCCTAATAATAAGTATTTTAAATCACGTGATTCTTAAACACAATACATATAAAACATGTGCCAATAATTATATCCAGAAGTGAGAACAATAATTTGTAAATAACTGGAGAATCATTTGCAACTAACACACATTTGTTCTAAATTTACCAATAGGCTGGACGCAGTGGCTCACGCCTGTAATCCCATCACTTCGGGAGGCCGAGGTGGGCAGATCACAAGGTCAGGAGATCAAGACCATCCTGGCTAACACAGTGAAACCCCGTCTCTACTAAAAATACAAAAAAAAAATTAGCCGGGTGTGGTGGTGGGCTCCTGTAGTCCCAGCTACTCGGGAGGCTGAGGCAGGAGAATGGCCTGAACCTGGGAGGCAGAGCTTGCAGTGAGCCAAGATCGTGCCACTGCACTCCAGCCTGGGTGACAGAGCAAGACTCCGTCTCAAAAAAAAAAAAAAAAAAAAATTACCAATAAAACCACTGGCAAATAAAGTAATTTGTACTCACCCTTTGTAAACACAGGTATTAGTGGTGTTCCCTAATCTAATAGAACTCCAGGAAGACTGTATCTTCCCACTGCACTACTATTGGCAAGCACAGTTAGTCTTTAATCCCTTTTAATCCAACCTACATATACAACAAGATTAGCTTTCTGGTTTAAACTGTTTAACCAACTTTGTGAGTCTCACTGCCCAAGGCCTTCCAATTGCTTCCCACCATTCACTGCCTAAATAAACCTTAGTTTAGTCTTAATCATAAGACTAGATTCAACATGCACCATATATGAATTATACTTTGTGCTACTGTTCCCTCTGTCCTTACTTATTTTAATCCAGAAAAATTCTCCATCTTTTTCAAAGTGCAGTAGAAGGGTCATCCTCTTCTTGAGGGTCTCTTTGGCCATTTTATTCAAAACCTACCATTTGATAAGTACCAATAGCCCCTTTAGGAAAAAAAAAAAAATCACATTCATGTGTTTTATCTCTGTACTATCTTGAAATAGGGGCATTTATTATGATTTTTCTGCTACCAAAGCCAAACTGATAAGTAGGGATGGAATTGTTTCTTCACTTTTCTATCCCCCCATTTGTTCTTCTTTAGGGATATTAATGTTTAATGCAATGAACGAATATGACCTTATCTCCTACAGCCTTTGCATGTCTCTTCATGGGTTTCTGGTTGTGGGTGTCTGTGTCTGAGATACAAAAAGCAGAATTGGTTTCTACTGGTAAACTCAGAGCTGCTACTTCTTTGATTGCTTGCCTGAAAAAAATAGGCATAGTTTTGACTTAGGTAGGGTACCTAAGAGTAGTGCTTCATTCCCAAATCCAACACTGTTAGAGTTAGAAGATCCCATATAATTCAAGCACCTAGTTTCATACAGTGACTAAGGATGGGGAATATATCCCTTCTAAAAGCTGGCAAAGCTTTTGCTCTATACTTAGAGGAAGAAAAAAAAATTCATCTTTTCAATCTATCAAAACTGAGGCACATAATAATTGAGAGGAGAAACTTATCATTATGCTCAGGGACTTTATGCTTTTGAGGCCTCATAAAGGACTCAGGAAGTGTCAGTCCTTGTATAGCTGCAGGGAACATTTCCACCCAGTTCTAGGCCACACTCATTTTTAAGGCACCAAGGCTCAAATGCACTCAGGGGTCTTGCATCATCATTTTGCCTAAAGAGAGATAATTTTCTCGTTGCAAGACTATATGAGTGAACTAAAAGACTCTTAAGGATACTTTCTCACCTCATAAAACTCTCATCCCAAGTTACATGAGAGAAACTTAAATAGTATTTTACAAATTCTTCCAAATTGTATCTTCTTATAGCTGAAGAACTTACAAGACTTTTTGTGTCCTGTTTGTTCCAAGAATTGTAAATTTTACATGAAATAAAAGCATAATCTGCCTTTTGGAAGTGAGAACATTCCATACTCCCAGAAGAAACCTGTATGTTTTACTGTTGATAGGAAACGGAACTCTGCCAAGCAGTGAACTAATGAATTAGAATTTGGCAGCACTCCATGCCTGATACAATTTAGTTCAAATTTATGAAATCTACTTGTTCCAGAAATCCACTTGTGCCTAAGGCCTCTCTGTACGTCTCAGAATAAAAAGCATGACATTGCTAGACTTCAGATTTTACCTTATTGATACAGAAAAATTTACAAACAAAGGATTTTTCAACCTAAATCTCTGAACATTTCTTCAATTTTGCAACAACAACAGTAAATCAGTTAAAATAAGCATATCTTTGGTAGATAACAGAATATTTCTGAATCTCTCATTAAATTGAATCCCCTTAGACACAGCTGACCTACACATCTCAAGAAACTGTCTACAGCCTCATAATGACTGATGCCTTTGTGGAAAGGAAGGAATATCAACCTTGTTCAAAGACACGTTGTCTCATCCTTATATTCTTTAAACAAAATAGCCACCCTCCCCTTTTTCTTTCCAAGTGAGGGAAAAAGAGTAAAGCTTCTCGATCCATGTGAAGACAGAATCATCACTACTGCTACTAAAACTCACTTTCTTTGGGGGAACCTCTTTCAAAATCACACTCAAGGAGTAGGAATGAAGAAGATGAGAAGGTTTTATGGTTTTAATACCTAGGAAGAATAAATCTAGAACAGTAATTAGAGGAATGAGGCTTAAGCCTCAAGGAAGCAATGTTTTCTTTCCAAAATGCATAGAGGGTAATGACCTTTCTTATGTATCCCCTGCCCCAGTGAAGAACTCCAGACACTTCTCCAACTAGCCCCGCTAATCACTCCTACCTGGACGTGCACTCATTCTCACTTCTGGGTTTATGGACATGCTCACCTCTCCCTCCTTCCTGCTTGCCCTTGGATACTTGGATGGCACTATGATCCAGTCTAGGTAGCCTCTTTGTAACTCTTCTCTGACTAAATTAGTTTTCCCTTTCACAGTTTTTTTTTTTTTTTTTTTTTAATATAGAGTCTCTCTCCATCCTGCAGGCTGGAGTACAATGGTGTGATCACGGCTCACAGCCTCAAACTCCTGGGTCCAAGCAATCCTTCTGCCTCAGCCTCCTCAGTAGCTGGAACTACAGGCATGTGCTACTACTGCACTTGGCTGATTTGCTTATTTTTTTTTTGCATATATGGTGGTCTCCCTATGTTGCCCCAGCTGGTCTTGAACTTGGGGCTCAAGTGATCCTCCCACCTTGACTTCTTAGTTTGGGGATTATAGGAATCGGCCACCACTCCCAGTCCACAACATTTTTAAAACAAGTATCTTACAGCACTTTTCACAATACACTTAAGTTGTTTAAACATATTTTCTGTTTTTCAGATTATGAGCCTCTCACCTAGAAATGTCTGTTTCATAACACCTGTGGATGTCCTTTTCATCTTTGTAGTGTGTGAAATGCCTTACACCTTAAGGGCATTCCATATGTGTTGATGAAGGTTATATACTTAAGCAAGTTTCTAAAAACTAGACACATTTGAAAACCCTTTAGTATCTACCCTTTTTGCTAACTTAGAGGTTTCCACTGTGATGCTTTTATCCACAGTTACAGGAGGTTTACCATTTGCTGAAATAATACATTTACAGTCTAATAGGCACTGATGAAAAATGTAGTTTACTCTGAAACAACTGAATTGCCAAAGGAAATCATGTTGTATGAATGACAAAAACAGTATCAGTCTCATCTGGGCTTGTGACCTTAGAATTAAAAAGACACAAAATGAATACACACATATACTTTGGCACCTTGCTTGAGGCATATATTGTTTTATGCAACTAATTTAAGGAGAATTGGTGGATTGAATTGAAAACAAATGTAAAGGAAAAAGAATAAAAATAAACACAAATTTAAAATGGCAAAAACTCTTCCTCCTATAAGACAAACAACAATACATGTATATAAGATAATTAAGCACTAGTTTAGAACAGGTAAGAAAAGATTCAATAGCCAGGTGTGGTAGCTGACGCCTATAATCCCAACACTTTGAGGGGCTGAAGCAGGTGGATCCCTTGAGCCCAGGAGTTTGAGACCAGCCTAGGCAACATGGCAAAACCTCGTCTCTACGAAAATACAAAATTTAGCTGGGCATGGCAGTAAGTGCCTATAGTCCCAGCTCTTGGGAAGGCTGAGGCAGGAGGATCATTTGAGCCTGGGAGATGAGGCAACAGTGAGCCACGATTGTGCCACTACACTCCAGACAGGGAGACAGAGGGAGACCCTGTCTCAAAAAAATATACATATATGTGTGTGTGTGTGTATTATGTACACACACACACATACAAGGTAAACATATACACATATACACACACACACATACAAGATACTCTCTTGTTTTGATCACTTGTGTTAAGTAATTTTGATCTGTAATCATTTTTCTTTTTTGAGACAGAGTCTCGCTCTGTCACCCAGTCTGGAGTATAGTGGCAAGATCTTGGCTCACTGCAACTTCCGCTTCTAGGTCCAAACAATTCTTTTGCCTCAGCCTCCCAAGTAGCTGGTACTACAGGTGCGTGCCACCACACCCAGCTAATTTTCTGTATTTTTAGTAATGCAAAAGAGACAGGGTTTTGTCATATTGGCCAGGCTGGTCTTGAATTCCTGACCTCAGGTGATCCACCTGCCTCCCAGACTGCTGGGATTACTGGCATGAGCCACCACGCTCAGCCTATGATCACTTCTTTTTACCTAATTTTGTGACATTTTCTTACTACTGTGTATTTTTTGTCAAAGGTGTTTTACTTTCTGTACAGATGATGTTCAATTTTGAAAATTGCCAAATGGCATTTTGTCATCCCATCCCAACTTACCAAATATTTCACAATTTCTCACCAACTTGCCCTTTTAAACTTTTATCAGTTATTTTTCAGAAGCAAACTAAAACTGTCTGGAACTGAATGCAAAAGGCCAGCAGGCTCAAGTAATTCCAGTATCATTTCCAGATCTTTCAGGATTTTCAGAGATAGTTCAGTGCTTCAGGCTTTTCTAATATTTTGAAATTTGTTATAAGGTTCTGAAATTTATTATAAGGTTTAGTGATCAGTTGATATTGCTGTATCAGAGGTTAGAATGTTCCATAAGCATGGGAAGATTTCCAATGGAAAAGAAGTGTAGAAAACAAAACTGATTTATGTTGAAATTGGATCATAACCTTAAATTGTAATTATCAAACTTATGAAAAATAAGTATTCTTGCATTTTTTAAATTACAAGTGAGCATATGATAGATGCTTGATTTGTTTCATAATGTGATTTTTTAAAAGTTGTCCTTTCTTCAAGTCTCAAGGACAGCCTCCTTTTCCCTCTGTGTTTCTAAGGAACTAGCAATGCTGACAGAATCTAGATACCCTAAAGGAAATATAGAGAACACTAAGAATTGTACAAAGAGGGGTAAAACATTTGACTCACTCTGAAATAACCAACAAAAGGAAGCTGTTTCGTGGGAATAATAATAATACTAGTAAAAGCAGTGGCAATCTCATCTGGCTTTTGCTTACTTGTCTAAATTCTATTCATACCTTAGAACCCAACTCAGATATTAACACAGTATCAAAATCCATGCCTGCTACAGAATTTTTGGCTTGCTCTTTCTCCTGCCTGGAACGTTCACCCTCTGATTCTCACTTGGCTGGTCAATTTCATCCTTCAGGTCTCAGCTTAAATATAGTATCTTTAAGGATGCCAGAGATACAGGAGTGCTGGGAAGGGAAGACCATAGTCCCTTTAAATGATGCAGAAGTGCTGGGTAGAAGAAGAGTGTGGTCCCTGGCTAGGGCTCCACCCCGACTGACCTAGATGAGGACCAGCACTCCTGTCTGCACGCCCAAATGTTGCATTTCCCAAAACCATCCTGGCCCACCACGGCCCCATCCTGTGCTATAAAAACCTGAGACCCTAGCAAGGCAGAGACAGAAACGACTGAACGTGTAGAGGAGTGGATTGACAAAAGACACAGAGGCAGGGGGATGTCAAATGGAGCATATCGGCGTAGGAACACACAGGCCGTTGAACCAAGAGAGGAGCACATCAACGAAAGAAGACACAAGCATCTGGATGGCGAGGGGATGTTGAGGGAAGCATGCCAGCAGAAGAGCACACCGACAGGACACACACCGGCACTCTCCACCGGTGGGAGTGGGACGAGGCGGGAGTGGGACGAGGCAGAGTTTGGCTGGGGCAGTGGGAGGAGAGCCCTGGCCATGGAGTGCCCCAACTCCAGGGGAAAACCATCTTCCTTCTCACTCCCCCATCTGCTGAGAGCTACTTCCACCCAATAAAACCTTGCATTCATTCTCCAAGACCACATGTGATCCTATTCTTTCAGTACACCAAGGCGAGAAACCCGGGATACAGAAAGCCCTCTGTCCTCGCAACAACGAAGAGCGTCTAATTGAGCTGGTTAACACAAGTCTATAAATGGCAAACTAAGAGAGCACCCTCTAACACACGCCCACTGGGGCTTCAGCTGTAAACATTCACACCTAGACACTGCCGTGGGGTGGGAGCCCCACAGCCTGCCCGTCTGTATGCTCCTCTAGAGGTCTGAGCAGTGGGGCACTGAAGAAGCAAGCCACACCCACATCGCAGGCCCTGCGAGGGGGAACTACTGAACCTTTCCCGTTTCACTAGCATATACAATATAACCCTCTGGCCTATTGCTCTAACGCATTTCCTCAGAGTATTCAACATCATCTGTTAAATACTTGTATTATAATATTTTATCTCTTTATTTCTTTTGCTTTATAAAATAAATTGCTTATCTCTTCTGTAATCCCCTGTATCCCTGGTGCTTCGATCAATGCCTAACATATGTTGAATAAATATTAATTGATGAAATAAATGGATAAACACACTCCTTCCTGAGTATGAATATATCTTAACTGTATCACATACCTTTTTTCACATTCTTCCTTGCCTCAACAGTTTGAATATATTTCACCTAGGTCACTTATCACTATTGGGATTTATGTAATTTAAAAATCTCCTCTATTAAATTGCAAATTTCTTGGCAACTGGATTTTCTTATATTCATTTGTTAAAATTTGCATGCCTTTAAGACATACCTATACTAATTGCTCAAATAATATTATTTAAGTGAATGGATACAAATTACACTAAGGGCAAGTTTAAGAATTATTATATCCTTTTTACCCAGAAGATTAAAAACATTTCATTTTCTACAATTCTATGAGAAAGCATATATATGATTATAGCACTGGCCTGCACAGTGGTGAACTCTACTGAGTCTCACACCCGTGCGACATCATGTAAAACTAAATGTCTGCAACTGATGATTTCTTTAATTGGATAGGAAATGGACAGAAAGCAAAACTTGCCATGAGAATTAATGAGAAAAACACATGTGAGTAAATAAAATATAAATATAATTATGAGTGATGGTCATTTTTTAGCCAAAATACTTATTAAATATACTTTTCCTGTGATCAGAAGGGTCTTCAGAGGAAGGCAGCCTTAAGTCTAGCACACAGACAGATTTTTTGGGGAAGTTTGAAAGTTGAGTTTGAAACCTTAATGGGCATCATCTTTTCTTCATTACCAGCATAATTCTCTCAGTCTGGGCTCTGGCAGAGAAATAAGACAACTCTCACTGCAACCTGGGGGTTGACATTAATTAAAAACAGAAAATCATAAAGCATCTGTGGTGAGTTTAGATGCCAAATGAGATGGAGCGAGTTTAAGAGTAAACTTCTTACAAAGGTAACTGAATGTCAGAATCTTACATTTTTAAAAAGAAGATAATTAAAATGCTTTTCTTTAGTACATCATATGCAAGCTTTCATGATATATAATTAGTATCACTAGACTGTCTAATATTTCTGAGAGATATTATAAAGGTATAGAGATATTAGTGCTTATTTTAGGCCCAAAGAAAGTAAACATATGCATTCTCATTTTGCTTCACACAATGTAAGCTAATAGAACAAACACCTATTTGATTTCATATATCCATTGCTTGATTATCTATGTAGCTTGCAAACTGAGATCAGAAATTAAAAGTGCAAACTTATACCTTCAGAGCTTTTAATGCCAATGAACGAAAGGCCCTAAAGCATGAATACTGCTATGGACTGAACGTGTTTTCCCAGAATTTGTTTGTTGAAGCCTAAATCCTCAATGTGATAGTATTTGGCAGTGGAACCTTTAAGAAGTAATTTGGTCATGAGGTCAGGGTCCTCATGAGTGGGTTAGTGCTCTTATATGAAAAAGTAGGAGAATCTCTCTCCCTGTCTGCTATTCAGTTGAAAAGTGGCTGTCTCCAAACCAGGAAAAGTGCTTTCACCAGACATCAGACCTGCCAGCACCTTGATCTTGGACTGTCCAGACTCCAGAACTGTGAGAAATAAATTTGTTGTTTAAGCCATCCACTCTATGATGTTCTGTTATGGCAGCCCAAACTGACTAAGATGGATACCAAATAAATTGGTTTTGTTACAGCTTCACTCTTTATGAGATATAGTCGGTGGTACTTGCTGTCAATGATATTTTCTACCACAACTATCTAATTTTATGAACACTGAATGACTCAAGCAAAGGATGCATAAGCCACCATGCTAAAATTATACTAGTTTATTTCTCATTGGAAAGATGAAATAAGTCTCCCTGTAGACTAAAGCAATATCAAACTCCAAATGAAGAAGGGAATCACCCTATCCAAAGACAATTAGCCAGACACTGGCCCAGTGTCACTATCTTTAATCTTCAAAAGAATCATAAAAGGAGATGCTATTATCATTCTCATTTTATGAGTAAAGAAACTGCAGATCAGCAAAATTAGACGATTTCCTTGAGATCCTACAACTGGATATTGTTGGCAAGAAGGGAAAGATTTGAGTGGGAGGAACTCCAGGCAAGAGGGTGGCCCTATAAGGTGACAGCCTGGATTTGACTGCGATTAGAGGGCTCCTGAGACTCACACGTTCGGGAAAACAAGGACAGTCATAGGCAACCCAGGAGAGTGGGCACCTTGTGTAGAAACATAGAAACCACAGTGAGGAGGTTAGAATTGATTCTAAGGGAAAAGGTTTACTGCTGAATATGGTGAGCAAAGAATGACATGACTTGAAGCCATCGTATTGTGTCACATCTGGCATACTATTGGCACACTTGGCCCTTCACAACCCTTCTTGAAATGGAATCAAATTTACAAAAAGAAAAGCATAGAGTGAGTTCTTGGACACTGAGTAGGAAATAACGGAGGTCAGAGAAACCAGACTGGGCCCCAGAAGGGAGAGTAAAACATTTTGAAAAATAAAATGTTACTTGAGATTTGCAGTTTACTTAAACATTCTCATTAAAACCTTTAAGATAACTAGAGAAACTACTAAAGAGGCAGGTAGTGAATGTTTTTTTGGCCTGAAAAATGGTAACATACTTTTTTAGAGATAGATTTATTCAGTAATTGACCGAAAAACAAATTCATTCAGGGAAAAGAACAAAACGAACCTGACATTGAAAACAATGTAGCAATTAGTGCAAAGAAAATAGATACTGTAATAAAGAAGCAACTAAATTATTTACTCAACATAGGTAGTTTTGTAAGAAAGGGGCCTTTGCTGGTTTCTTTTCTCTTTCTATTATTTTTTTGCATAGTCGCTGAGATTTTAAGGGCTTCTTTGCAACTATGCAAATGAAGAAATTCCTGATATGAACTTGTTTCCTACTTCTTCCATTGTCAAAGAACTCCAGCTCAGCTACATTCTGAAGAGCCTCCTCAGATGAGCATCTCTGCCATCTGGGAAATTCTGACTCCTCTGAATTTTTGTGATTCATTTCTCTTCAGTCTTGTAGATTTCAAACTAACAAATCATCATCTACAACAACAGCAAAATGCAACAACAGCAAATACTCCAAAAGTTTTATAAGTTTTCTTTCCTGCAATAGAAAATTATTTTCATAGTTCCATTTTGATTAAAAACACAAACTGGCCGGGCGTGGTGGCTCACGCCTGTAATCCCAGCACTTTGAGAGGCTGAGGTGGGCGGATCACCAGGTCAGGAGATCGAGACCATCCTAGCTAACACAGTGAAACCCCGTCTCTACTAAAAATACAAAAATAAATTAGCCAGGCATGGTGGGGGGCGCCTGTAGTCCCAGCTGCTCAGGAGGCTGAGGCAGGAGAATGGCGTGAACCCGGGAGGTGGAGCTTGCAGTGAGCTGAGATCACGCCACTGCACTCCAGCCTGGGAAACAGAGCGAGACACCATCTCAAAATAAATAAATAAATAAATAAATAAAAACTGATATATTCAAAGGCTATTTTTTTAATTTTAGGGTTTATGATTTAAATACCATGATTCAAGACAACAGGTAGGGTGAAATACTCTTCACACCATTGTGTTTTTATCAGATATAAACTAGCATTTTATTTGAATCAGCTACAATCAGATGCTTGTGGCTCAGTATCATTTCTCATCCCTCTTAAGAAAAGTTACTTACACTCACAGGAGCCTAAGAGAACCGTTTGTCCGATGGAGGCAGATTCTGTATTCCCTTCTGAACATCTGGGTAGCACTGAGTACAGTTGAATTCTCACACCTTTTGAATTAATGTGGTTAGGAGCCAGGTTGTGGAATAGTCAGACAACTTTCCTGGTCGCTTAGATATTTTAAGCATTTCTGAAATCCAAGTACCATGGGAAAATTTATTTGAAATTTCAGATAATCTATCTGGAACAACAGTGATAAATGCAGTAGCTAGAGGGTTCTCAGGAAGAGTATCTTTCTAGGGTGTTTTTCATCACACTTCCACATCACAGTACAATTGATAGAATGAAATGATTTAACAATCCGGGTATCTGGAGGAAAACATTTCCAATCCCCTTCTCAATTGCAGAATGAGTCAAAATTGTTAGACAATTCTCTTTAATTTTACTTCAGATATAAATTTCTGTTCAAATACAAGGAAAGTCTCAGGGAAACAAAGCATATGCAAACAGACAAACCTCTCAGTTAATGAAATGCTTCCGTAAGGATTGCAATCAATAACAGTATAATCTATGTTCATAAATAAGAGTACAGCCTCAGAAGAGTGTCGGGCAGTGATGAATTATTCAGGAGGCCTGCTTTGCCGTTGTTCAGCTACATCCATGCATAAAGCTTCTCAGTGACAGGCACACCTGGCTTAGCACCCTCTGATTTCAGCCTCCTTTGAATAGCTAAATCTCTTTCTTCCCTCTTGTTCTAAACACAATTTATCCATGAAGCCCTTACCTGAGGGTAAGCTCCAAAGAGAGCCACTGAACTCCAAGAGGAGTAAGTTTCTGCAGGTCATAGACTCACATGCAGATCTATTTTTTGTGGCAGGGAACTGTTGACTGTAGAATGTACCACTCACAGTGTACAGAAGACAGGGCCTAATAAACACTTTAATTTCCAGGGACTGTCAGGCAGAGTTAATGTGAGCAGGGAGAGGGAAATTAGTAGTTAGTAAGGGAGAATCATAGAAAAGGAGACTGTTTCCTCTCACAAAATGACTGTAATCTCTGTCTCTTACTTCTGTAGTCTCCCAACTACAGATATTATAATAGTAGCAATGACACAATTCCTCCAAGAAATATAGAGTTTCAGCCTTCTCCTGACTTACTAAAGTGATAACTGTGATATTCTGTGGGCAATAAATAGTGCTTGGGAATTGGAGAAGGCCAAAACTTATTAGCTAGCCTAAACCACAGTCTAAGCATTTTGTTCCAGTTGGCCTTCCTAAATGACCTTAGAAGTAGAGTTTTTTGCAGTATCTTCTGCGAAGCAATTAAAAAGTCAATGATTATTAGTGTTATTAATTTTTCATATTCAGGCTAAATTTTCCTTGGCTTTATCGCTTCCATTTATTAATACTTACTGGCCTAAATAGCCATCCTAAATAACATGCAGGTACACAAAACTAATATTTGTAGATTATAACATTTGACAAGATCAAAAGATATGTCAATCTCCTTCTTGAATTATAGTTATAGTTCTCCTGATATATAAGTATTTCAAAATACATGTCAACTTTCAAAAAAATCTGACTCTTGGAAAGTGTATCTCTAGAATTTTTGCCTCAAAATTTCACTTGATTAAGGTGGACTGGGTATTTTCTCTCGGGAATTTTAATATAAAATTGTTTTATTAAAGTTCATCTTTTATGCTACATACCAAACACCACAAGCAGTGTGAACTTTCACTTGCAGGAGTCCTAACTCACAGAACAACCATCAAAAGCCTTTCCTATCTGATCACCAGAAGAAATTCTTCACTGAAGGTCAGCAGTTTTTGACCTAGCTCCTGGCCTGCAGGAGTCTGCATCAGAAAAGAAAATTGGCCATACTTCAATGCCCTGTTCTAAAACTCCCGAGTGAGTAGAGAAGGAAGATAAGGTGTCTCAGAGTCTTTAACATCTTTTTCCACATCAGAGAGAAAGGAAAACAGATCGAGTACCCCCTAGACATTACTATTTCAGTAATAATGTATTCAGAAAAAAAGATAACTGTTGAATATACAACTGCCTGCACTGCTCTGAACTGAAAGAAATAGCACTTTGGTTTGAAGCACTAAAACAGAAAATATTTCTTAAGTATGTCATTATATTTAGTGGTGAAATTTAGAAAAGTTAACAAGAAAATATGGTGAAAATCATGTATGTACTTTTGCAGCTCTTTATTTGCGATCTGGTTCTTCCACATTTAGATCATGATGTAAAGTAGCAAGAACAATTAATTAACTACCATATATAGATAGTAACACTTTTAAGTTTGGCTTATAAAATCAGACAAGTGGCCAACTCCAGGCTTTCACATATTTGGTTACTGTAGAAACTCCATGTGCATGAATGAGAATCAAAAGGAATCAAATATAAAGAAGCACACACAGATCTCACCCAGCCCCGAAAAATAAAAATGTGTAAGTAAAAGCTACTGTTTCCAATTAAAATTGCACACAAAGCTTTATTACTTAGTGGAGATGAACCAAGCTGCTCTCAGGCATAATATGTATTAAAGAAAGTGTCTATACACCTGTATCTGAAATAATATACAGGATCTTGAACAGTTATTTGAGAAGATAGATCAGGTGTTTTAACCTCATTTGTCAAACAAAGTTATTAAAATTGTCATATATAAATATATATGCTCTAACTTTACTATCTTAAGTTTGGTTCTCTATCATTATATTCTAACTACTTAAAATTTCTGAGTGCATTTGCTGTAACAAGGTCACATAAAAACATTAAACTCTGTAACTTCAAATCATTTTAACATCTCATTTTATCTTGTGGGAAGGCATTCAGACAGTAATTACAATTTCTGGTTTTAGTTAATTCATATGCCAGAGCAGACCATGAGAAAAGTTTGTTTTTAATCCCAGAATTTGCTGCATCAAGTAACTGAATTTAAACACTGTGTAATGTTTGCAAAGATATGCAATCACTTGTAACTTACATTGACGCTTCTAAAATGTACAGTTCTTTAAGGAATAATCAGTGACTCAAATGGTTAATTTTTTTCTTATACCTGATCAGGAAAACTAACTGTCAATAAATGTAATCCAGATTGTTTATTAGTGATGTGAAACCAAGCCATTACAATAGAAAGAGTATAATGCCAGCCTATAGGAATTTTAAAGTAAAAGATAAAGGGGGTATCTTAAGTTTATGAAGGGAATACATGACATGAGTTTCCCTTTATTTTATTGTTAAAATTAATTAGTTAAAAGTTTAAAGGATTTAGTTTTTAAAAAATTACCAATCCACTCTAACATAATCATGTTTTGACATCTTCTAGTTATTACTAAATGAACGTGCACCTGCACATAATGCAATTATAATGCATCTGCAAGTTTTCTGTTGTTCTAATTTCATCCACAAACATTTTTATTTTCAGCTTTTCTTCCTTCTTAAAGTAAAACAGATACATATTTCAGTTAAATATTTGAAAATATATATTATATCTAGCATAGGAAAATTCAAAAATTAGCAGAAGTATTAAGAAGAATATGCCGGACACAGTGACCCATTTCTGTAATACCAGCACTTTGGGAGGACGAGGCAGATGGATCACGAGGTCAGGAGTTCAAGACTAGCCTGGCCAAGATGGTGAAACCCTGTTTCTAATAAAAATACAAAAATTAACCGAGTGTGGTGGCAGGCGCCTATAATCCCAGCTGCTTGGGAAGCTGAAGCAGAGAATTGCTTGAACCAGGAAGGCAGAGGTCGCAGTGAGCTGACATCGCGCCACTGCACTCCAGCCTGGGTGACAAAGCAAGACTCCACCACCAGAAAAAATTAAAAAATAAAAATAAATAAAAAAAGAGACTGTAACATTAGACTCCAGCCTTGTGATGTGCTGTCGCAAACTGCCTACCCTTCCAGGTGCCTGCACTCGGCTCAGGTCACCTTTCCATTGTTAGATGGATAGAGCCGGTTTTCACCTCAGGCCTTTGGGTAGATTACTCTTCACAGGTTTGTTTTGGTGACATTTTCCTGATTTTGGTTTCTTTATTAGCTCCTCAGATCTTTCCTAACCATCTTCATATACAGGAACTTCTGCATCCCTCCTCTTGCCCCTGCCCAATCACTTTGTATGTCATTATTCTGTTTGTGTTTCTATAGCACTAGTGCTACAGAAATGATTTTCCACATTAATTCATTTACCTGTTGACTATATACCTCCATGAAAGCCCCCGTAGGGGAGAGAACTTAGCCATCTTATTGACCAGAGCATCCCCAGCATCTGAAACAGGGCCACAAAAAAAGTGTAGGTACTTGATAAAGTGTGTTTAAAAACAATATATAAAGGATTAAATTTATTAAAATTTTAAAATTCCATCTATTTCTACCATTCAGAAATTAAAATTGCTAATTTCTTTGATATTATTTACTTCTTTTGCTTTACTTTTTTATTAGTGAATTGTGCTGATGAATAAAAAGTTTGAGCTAAATCCTAAATCACAATGTGTTTCTACATTAAACATACATGATTACTCGTACAAAATGAGATCATACTATAATTGTTGTTTGTTATCTGATTTTAAACATTTATCCATATATTAATAAAAAATTCAGCATGCCATTTAATTTTAAGCTGAATTTGATGGCTGCAGAGTATATCATGCATTTTAACAATAATAATAGTGAATATTTCATGGGTACATGCTGTACTATGTTCTGTGATTAAAATATTCCAATACTTACCTCATTTATATTCCCACTAACTCTGATATTGCTCCAACTTATCAGTGGTCAAGACTGTCCTGGGCTTACCTGGCAGAAATGAGATTGGACCCATAACAAAGAGAACACTTTAATTCTATCTATTATCTATCTATCTATCTATCCCCTCCAGGAAAAAAAAAAAATTATTCTAATTTATATTGCTAGCAGCTCTTTATGAGAATATCTGGTTTTGGAACCTAAGTCAATTTTAAACACATTATCTTTTAAAAAAATGTTTGACCACTGTATAGGCATTAATATTAATTATCTTATTTTTAAAATACAAGTTTATTTCCTTGTGAATTTGAAAAAGATTTTAAGATGCACGGTCATTTGCGTTTTTCCATTAGTGTAGCAAATCTTATTTGAATGACTAGTTTGTTGATGTATGATTACTTCTTAACAGCCTCTCATGCTTTGTAAATTGGAAACTACATAACTACCCATTTTACAGACTTAGATGTCTCTCTATTACAAGTAATGAGTTAACCACATTCAAAACAACATGACTAATTAGGCTTTCTAAATCGTTTTTTCTCTTGAGTTAAAAAAGCCATGGTGTGGAGCCAATTTGCCTGAATGGTTAGGATCATGCTTTGCAATGGATTCCTTTGAATTTTCCTATCAGCATGGCCTTTGCTGAACACTCCATATAAAATAACTTTCGCATCCACTATAACTCCGTGGCTTCTTATCCTGTTTTATTCTCCTTTGATACAATTATGAACACTTAGATACAATATATTGTTACTTGTCTTTCTTTTCAATTAGATATGGATAAGTGAAATGAAGGAAGTCTTTACTTTGCATATTGCTATTTTTCTCAACCTCTGATGGGGTGTGTAACCTAGAGCAGGCATCTAATAGATAACTATGAACAAAATGAATTCATAAAATCCTTTTGATTGGAAGCCTGATTTCACTACCTGATACAACCTTGAACAAGTCACTTAACCTCTTTGAATATTCAGTTTCAGATTAAACAATATGAGGATATTTGAGAATGGACCTTAACTATGACACTTTAATGAGCTTTTATAAATTACATGGTTAGTTTCAATTTGGTAACTGTTTCAATTTGGTGACACAACATAATTAATATTTTCTGTCAAATGAAAGTGTTATTTTACTATACTCATACATAAGGCTTGATAAGCAAAATTTTTGAGTTTTTGATTGTTTTGTTGCACCTTTTTTATTCTGTGCTATATTATTACAGTGGTGATAAGAGAAATAAACTTCTTTCTACAGCAAAACGTATAATATTGTAATAAAATGGCTACCATGAGTGTGTGGCTACCATGACTACAGGCACTGTACCTACATTTGTCTGGCTAAAAGACCATCGCTTATTTATCATTTTTTTTTTTATTGTGTGGAAATATTTTTTTCACTGGTAAACTAACTGTGGAAAGGGAATTTGCATGACATTAATAGTCACCTCAGTTTAGAATGAACACTAAATAGCAAGTGTTCTTTACACTGTGCCATTAGTAATTATATAATTTAGATCCAACTTATTGTCCTACAACAATAACCTTCCTTGTTATATCTTACAATCGTATATTTATAAGAATTATGATTTTTTAAGTCATTGATCCAACTTAAGTATTAAATATTCATGCTATATTTTTGATTTTTTAAAAGGCTATGTATGTGTTTAGTGAAATGGTTAAGAGCATGATGAAATGGTTAAGCACATGATGAAGTGGTTAAGAGCAGACAGAATATGAGGTCAGGCTATATAGGCTTTCATCTGCATCTGCTACTTACTAATTTCATGCCTCTCAGCAAATTACTTAAGTTCTTTGGGGTTCTGTTTCCCCTAATTTAAAATGAGGAGGATAATAATGATATCTATTTCACAGTATGATTGTGCAGACTCAAGATACTAATATAAAAATCTATAAGGATAGTCTCTGACTTTGTTAAGGACTGTATAACTCTCTAATACATAAATTCAAATTACTCTTTTATTAGGAGAGAAGTTTGATGAAGCCACTTTTCCTTAACCATAGAAAGGCTTTTGATGTAGCCTTTTAACTCATTTGCTTTAAGTCAATATCTTCTTCTTTACAGAGTTGACATTCCCTTGTGGCAGGAAAATCAACATTTTGAGTCACTTGCTTTAAATAATGGACTGAGGCCTACTGCCAGCATCTATGCAGTTTGAGTTTACTTTCATTAGCCCTTTAAACATGCTGAAGTTCTAAACTCCATTTTATCTAAATATCCTGTTTTTCCTTTTTATTTGTGATTCTACCTTTGTTGTAATTATTGTCCTGTGATCAAATTTAAAACAGATCAGCTGTCTGGAGTTATACTCATAACCCAATGTGTTAGCAATAGCATTAAGACTCATGCATACAGGGATTTAGAGTTATCTGCAATAATCAGAAACCATGTTTCCCTATATACCCCAGGAACAAGGGAAAAGGAAACAGAACTGTTTCCAGGAGCTTGAGGACACACACCCACTATTTCATAAAGAAACAAATGATTTGCTTTACAGCAGTAGATAGCAAAAGCTCATATTAAAAATGACAAACACAATCCTGAGAGAGAAGAAAACATACTGATAAAGGTAACCACTTTGTAGACAACTTCTCCAGAAAATCACTTTTTATCCAAAAGCAAGGGAAAATCCATATTCACATTTATGACAAGCTGTGACAAAACCTTTATTTTTGCACCCTTCTTCTAATGTAAGATATCTGATTTTAAAAATGATTTCAATATATAATCCCTCTGCTAAGCCTCAGCACCATGTCACCATCTTATATTGCTGTAGTTCAGGAACATTGATTCTGAAGGCTGATACAGAATGTTCATAACCATGGGAAAATAAACAAGGAAGAAGAAATATGGAGAGTGAAATAGTTCTATATTAGGAATACTACCAAGAATATCAGTGACCTTAAAAAGTGGTAAGAAAAGTCAAGTCATGCACAGCGGCTCACACTTGTAATCCCAACATTCTCAAAGGTTGAGGTGCAGAATTGCTTGAGCCCAGGAGTTCAACGCCAGCCTGGGCAACATGATGAGACCCCATTTCTAAAATATGTTAAAAAAAAATTTAGCCAGGCATGGTGGTGCACTCTTGAAATCCCAGCTACTCGGGAGGCTGAGGCACAGGAATCACTTGAACCTGGGAGGTGGAGGTTGCCGTGAGCTGAGATCACACCACTGCACTCCAACCTGGGTGACAGAGCAAGACTCTGTCTCAAAAACAAAAACAAACAAACAAAAAAGTGAGAACCATGGAGAGAATTTAAAAGTTGCATGGAATCATAACTCATGGAAAAATATGGTCATCCTATCCCTGGAGCTGTCAAAGGGTGATGTCATAAAGTTTGGCAACTCCTGGCCGAAAGAACCTCTCTCCTAGATGAACATAGCATACCAAAATCCATTTACCATGGGCTGGTGCCATATTCTTATTGAGAGATTTCTGTCATTTTAATTTTATTTTTCCAAGTACATTTTCCCACAGGGAATAATTTTTCTTATTAATTATATGCACTCTAAACCAAACAATATTTAAAAGAAAAAGTTGAAAATAGGGTATCTACAGTAAGTAAAAGCAATCATAAATATATATGAGTTGGGGTAGAATTTTAAAATTAGGGTAACAGTTGACTTTTCCAGTTCAGGGTAGCATTGGAGGTCTAACCTCATTAACAGCAGATGCTTTTGGAGGACTAGATTGTCATCAATCATTAACCCTCACTCTCTGGGAGGATCACATTCACTCAATATTGCTGCAAGTTGGTATACTTCTTCCATATGTGTCAGAATTAAAATTGGAAGCCTTGAACCAAGCCATTGAGCTATCTATGATTTCGTTAAAACTCTTGAGAACTAGACTCAGGCAAAATTGTGAGTGTAGCCATTTATCTCTGGTTATGTTATACTTTTATTTTGATTATGCATTTCTATCAACACCTTTAATGGTGCAGTACATATCAACTCCAAATTTAAGAAATCATCCCCCAGGATTTGAATTCTGCCTCAGTGACTTACCGGTTCTGTGACCTTGGATACCTATTTGAGACTATTGAGCCTGAGTTTCCTCTCCTATAAAGTAGTGATTTGATACTTTCCTACAAAGTGGGAAACCGTAGCAGTAAAGGAAATGACCTATGTCAAGTTCCTAACAGCATGGCAAGCACACTGTAAGCCCTCAATAAATGAGAGCAGTGTCATTTATTTCCCTAAAGGGCCTTACCGCTAGAGGTATCTGCCTTACATTGCCTGCTCTTAAAGATGTGAAAGTATTCAAAAAATTAAGAGAGCACAACATAATGGAGCTGTACAGTCACAATTTAAGACCACCACTTACTAGTTTTATCACATTGGATGAAACTTTTGAATCTTATGCAGTCTAAACCCATGAATGTATGTTAATCTCTGACCAAAAGCTCAGTAAACATCAGCTTCTTTTCCAATTGCTGTCATGGTACTATTTCAGGCACCCTTACTGTCCTTCAAATCTCAAGTATATGTTAACTATATCTAGCATGATTATTCTCACGGCATCCCCTGGGAGACAGTAGAACGTTGGAAGGCACACTTTTCTGCTGAGCCAAGACAGAGCCCTGGCATCATTCTAAACATACCTCTCCAGGTAGCACATACTAATAAGAGTTTCAGAAAACTTGTAATGTCTATACCCTTCCTATAAAAAGATAAGCAAACTTAAATGACTTCAGTGTACAGGCAGTTGAAGTATATAATTAAAACTAAACGGGGAGTAAGACAATGAATGGTAACAGAGAGTTGGCTTCAAATAATGAGATGACAGGAAGCTGTCAGAATGATTCAAATTTGAGGGAGCCTGAGAATTAAAGTGATAACAGGGGCTCAACTTCAGAGGGCTTGTGTGGCCATTCAAGAATGGATGGTGTTGGCTGGGTGAGGTGGCTCACGCCTGTAATCCCAGCACATTGGGAGACCGAGGTGGGCGGATCATCTGAAGTCAGGAGTTCGAAACCAGCCTGGCCAAAAAGGGGAAACCCCATCTCTGCTAAAAATACAAAAATTAGCTGGGCATGGTGGTACATGCCTGTAATCCCAGCTACTCGAGAGACTGAGACAGGAGAATTGCTTGAGCCCGGGAGGTGGAGGTTGCGGTGAGCTGCGATTGTGCCACTGCACTCTAGCCTGGGTAACAGAGCGAGACTCCACCTCAAAAAAAAAAAAAAAAAAAAAAGAATAGATGATATTGGCAATTTATCCAAACATTCAAGAGAAGTTAATATTTTTTTAAATTCTTAAATATTGCAGGACTAATTAAAACAATGCAGAAACACAACTTTGCAACCCCAAACAGCTAAAGTCTAGAAACCAGGGAGTCATGCAACTCTCTGGAACTCTATTTCTTACAGCTCCAGAAACTCAAAATAACAATTAAAAAAAAAAAAAAAAAAACTTTGTTTAAGCATAAATCAAAGGCAGGTAAATTTAGACAATCTTCATTACCTTACAGAAATAAACAACAACAAAAATAAAGCAAGAGGAGGGAGGATTGAAGGTTATCCACATTAGGATATTTTTCCCTGTAGTAATCTCAAATAAATAGAATTTGACATTTGTTACATCAAGTAACTGGAAGTCGGAGAAGAGAGTGGGGAACTCTATCATCTCACCTGAGAGGTAAAGGTATTGAATCCTCCTTCCTGTGAGGAGTATTAAATCAGAAAATGTAGAGGTGAATAACTTAGCCCCTTGAAAGACATATCTTTTAAGATCAGCAAATTATATATATATTTTTCCAACTACAACCCTGATTCACAATATAGGGACTTGTGGCTCATCTGTCAGTACTTAGCTCCATTTTCTCCTCTGTGGCCTCACTGCAGGAGTTTCACAAGATGGAAAATTCACTTAGGCTACCTGCTCTAGATAAAAGTCTGGAATGGTGAACTCAAATCCCAAGAGCCTCTGGTACACACTTCAGTTCGACAGAGAAAAATTTTAACTGCACTTGAAAGAAAATGACCCTGGAAAATAGGTTAGCAAGGCAGCAGGAAGTGTGTGCCTCGACATGTTTTGAATTTTGAATTCGAAGTATTCTTTACAGGCAGAAAATGCTGTTTTATGCCTCCAGCTAAAAGACAAAAATAAAACAGAATCCCCCCACCCTCTTATCAAACTGTAAATCTCCCTCAAGAGATTTGATCTATAGAGCTGCACGCATGAATTATTTGTGTTTTAAAAAGATCATTTTTCACAAAATCAAAAGCTAACTCTTTTCAACAACTTAGGGACAGGTTTTGCTTCTCAAATGAAAGTATCCAAGAAAAGGGGTCAAAAAACATACCAATCCATATGATATTAAAGTTTATAATTAACCTACTCATATTATTATTTCATTTTCTAGATGTAATAAAAATTTTAAAGCATCTTTACTTTTTCATAGACAATATGGTTGGCATGATAAAACATTGAATTAACAAGATTATTTGTGGGGAAATTAAAAATCCTTCTTAAGTACTCCTACATTCCACATATACATACAATGTGTCCTTAGTATTTCTGTTTAAAATACTAATTTTGAAATATATTACATATAGCAGATAGGCAGATGATAGATAGATAGATAGATAGATAGATACGTATAGAGGAAGGGAGGGAAGAAAAATTTATTGCTTATTAAAATGCTTCTGTTTACAGAAAGCTCAGCTAAGAAGTCTGTGCTGCTTTTATTATAGATTATAAACAGTGTTGATTATAAACACTGTTTATAGAAAATTTATCTGTTCGTTGAACTGAGAGCTAAATCTGCTTTCATCAGGTAAACACGAGTGAGGTGAGATAAGATTATGTGTGGAAGCTCCCATAGCATTAAACACAAGGCTGATGTATCTATCCCAGTTTCTTAAATTCTTCTTAAACTAGCTTTCAATTTACTTATTTTGTTTTAATGTCAAATTGACGTTTGATGAGTCATTGTAAATTTATTAAGAACCAAAATCTCTTTTGTGTCAGGAAAAAAGACTTTGATCTAAACAATGCTAAATGTTCTTTCATAAAGTGTCATTTCTTTATCAAATTGAAAGGTTGCAGATAAATTTGCTTTTGAGCACTTTTGCATTATATATCTAGATATAGACAGAAGCAAACTTTCTTTGTTAAATTAAATTCAATATGTCTTTAAATCTCACCACTTTGGGAGGCTGAGGCTGGAGGATTGCTTGAGCCCAGAGTTTGAGATTGGGCCATGTTGTGAGACCTCATCCTTCTGAAAAAAAAAAAAAAAAAATAGCCCAGAGTGATGGTGCAAGCCTGTAGTCCCAGCTACTTGGGAGGCTGAGATGGGAGGATTGCTTGAGCCTGGAAGGTTGAGCATGCAGTGAATCCTAATCATGCCACCACACTCCAGCCTGGGTGACAGAAAGAGATCCTGTCTATAAAAAATGAAATAAAAAATGGACCCTCTAAGCTCTGGATAATGTGTGTTTATTCCTATGATATTCTTCAGAGAAAGTAGCTTTCTAGTGACAAAAAGTAGTTACTGTCGTAGGAAAGTAATTTTTGTAATCCCAGAAATAAAGGGATCTCAGTTGGTTTCTACCCATCACAATCTAAAAATTATAACAAATAAAGCATCTTGTGTGAAAGTAATTATAAACTTTTTCCTCAACTAATCTTCTCTCATATAAACCACCTTAGCTACCTACACAAACACTATATGCAGGGCCTGGAACAAACAGGGGCTATACAATGGCAAAAAGTTCAAATAAACAGCAGTATACCCACGTATCCATACAGGGATGTTTGTGTTGGGTGAGATCTGGCTTCTTACTTCCTCACCTATTTCCACCTCACACTTGCTCACTGTACTACCCATACATTAATCCTTCCCATTCAGGATTTGGAGAGCATCTTAGATGAATGAAAAAGACTTCATAAATACATTTTCTCTTAGGATGAGAAAGAGAATGAAAACTAAATCATGGTTCAAATCGGTTACAGATAGAATATACTTATTTCTATAATTGTCTAAACTCACCTAAAACTCATACCTCCAATTCTATCTCCCTTAACTAGTTCTAAAGAGAATTACGATCTACTTACTTGTATAAAATGCAGCACTCTTTAGATTTTAGAGACGCACAAAAATTCAGACATAGAGAATGTGTCTAATGTTCAAATAACAGATACAGACTGTTGTAACAACACAATCCAAGTAAAACATTTTTTTAAAAAGAAACTGGTCTGTTCATTCACAGCAAGAAGATGTTTCCAGCTGATGTGTTTGATTGAACTAGCTGATAAGTTGTATTACTCTCATGTAGACAATGAAACAAATGCCTAATGGGGAAAATTGCATTGAGTCTAACTTGGAAACAAAGTTGGCCTCTGGCTAGTGAATGTGTCCAACTGGGAAAACTAGTTTCAAGGCCTAAAATGTAAAGCAAGAAAGAAAGACAGAAGATGGATATTTCATTAAGATAGATGAACTCAAAAAGAGCGGTGATGCAGAGAAAGTTAATAAGGGAAGTAGAGAATAAGTGGTGTTGCAATTATTACCAGCATAAAGCAAATTGCTCAGGGTCCCATAAATCTTTTCAGGTTCAATCCCCCATTCTTAACCAGATGATCTGCCTGGATCTGTGCACATGCATTTTGCCTCACTCTCTTCATTTATTTCCTCTTGAACTAAAAGATTCTTTCCATTCAGTGTTAAGGTTTCTGGCTAAAATCATTCTACTACAAAAACACTTATTAAAGCACCCTTTGAATAGTTTTTAAAAATAAAAACAAACAAACAAAAAAAAACAGTCTCCATTAGGACAAAGAAACATATTTAGAAATGCTTCAACTAATGCCCTACATAGCTTCACTTTTCCTGTAGTACTAATATTTTTAGACAAAGTGAAAATGAATATATATTATCTATAATAGAACATCAAGTAAGAATGCATTATCTCCCCCCTTTTATATGATTGTACTCATCCTAGTACGCATCAGGCTCTTTTATGGGACTTTTTTTTTTTTTTTCACAGACATACGCATTCTCTTTTTTAAGTCATGTGAGGATACTTTTATCAACCCTCACTTTAAAAATATATCCTACTTTCATTTATCTAATGTAATAAAGGTAGTATGCCTGCAATCTTATTACAAAATAATTAAGAATATATGCTATAGGGATTTGCTGTTGGGTAAGAAAGACAGTACAACAGTTATATTGCCTTTGGTACTAAATGTGTGACCTCTCTTAGTCATAATTTCTTCTTTTCAAACAATGGAAGCAATAAGCGTTGCTACATTGACTGTTATGAAAATTAAAGTATCTATTTACTGTGAATAAGGAACACTGGGTGCAGCCCATGGTAAGTATTCAATACAATACCTTAATTATTTCTATGACTACTTAGAAATAATACAAGATTTCTAACATTGATCTACCACTTTCAGGATTTGGATTCACTTTAGTAAAAATTAAATTGAAAATACCTATCACTTCTTGTTATTAAATAATTCACATTTTCTTTCTTTAAATAAAACCCCCTGCCACCTGTCATTCCTCCAAGCTTCCATATCTTCTCCGCCCTTTCAGAATTGATTTTCTTGAAAAAACTCTTTGTTCCTTCTCCATTTCTTTCACCCCAACTTTCTGTTCAATTGGCTGTATGCCAGTTGGATTTTGCCACTTTGCTGAAATTTATCTCACAAGAGTCTCTTTACCAAAACGAGTTAATTTTTCAGCCTTCACTTTACCTGTATCTTGACAGTTTTTGACACTTTGACCCTCTTTCCTTTCTCTTTGATAACACTGTCTCTCCATTTCACTCCCCACCCCATTCCGCTGTCCATCTCTGAAAATACAACCTTACAATCTTACTTCTGTGCATAATCCTTGAATATTGGTGTTGATTCCCCTATGTTGGTGTCTCTCTCCATTGTCCTCTCATAATCTCTTGCAGGCAAGCATTCAAATACTATTCATTATCAGTTACCACTGATGGTCCTGAAATCTCTGTTTTGAGACAGTAAAACATACTACTTTGCTATAACACTGGACCTTTCAACTTGGATATATGCCAGTTGCTTCAATCTCAACATGTCCCAAATTGAGCCCACTGCATATAATAATCATTCAATAAACCTTTGAAGACTGATGATTACACAAATTTTTTCAAAATGTCCAAAATTGAACCCATGATTTCTAACCTCCATTCCTAAAATCAATCTTCTGCATATGTTGTCCTGCCCAATAAGGGAAAGCAATACCTGCCCAATTGCCCAAGCCTGACATGGAAAGCATCTTTGAAACATCTATCTCACTCTAACACAATATACAGACAGGAACTAAATGCTATTGACTTTATCTCTCAAGGTTGTCCTTTTTTCTCTGCCTCACTTAGTGCAGATGATATTATGTCTTGAATTCTTACTGCTCTCATCTCCTACCTTACCTATCTGTATACCAAGAGAGATCTTGCTAAGATCACTAAGATGGGGAAAAAGATACTATGAAAGTTAAAGGTCAAACCAAAATACGTTAGAATTCCATTTTCACCCTGCAGTTGTAGGATCTTTGGCAAATCACTTATTTCTTTATGTCTCACGTCTTTCAACTATAAAATGAGGGTCAATAATATATTGGAAAAAATAAATGAGATACTAAGCACACAATAACTGTTTATTCTAACATCCAAAAACTATTTCTTATTATTGTGATTTCTGCATTTGATTATGTCAACTGTTTACAATAATAATGTTGATGTGTTCCCACTGCAACTTAGAAAAGTGTCTACATTTTCTTAACTTATAATTTACCTTTGTAACTTCAGCCTTGAGTACTGTGTTTTTTTTTTGTCTGTGTATGTAGTAGCAGCCAAATCCAATGTTTTAAATTCCTCTTAAGTGCCACTCTCATTCATCCCAGGTCTCTTCATATGCTGTTGTATTTTCCTGAATCACCTTTCCCCTTTTCTTTGTCATTTAAGTTCTACTGGATTTAGAAATTTTAGATCTCATCTTAAACATGTTAAGGCTAGGTAATAACATTTGCTGTATGAGGATTTTGTGCCAAACACCGAGTAAAGATTTACAGAAATAATTTCATTTTTAAATTCCTCAAAACCACCTCATCCGGGAGAAAGACTTTCCTGAGCTCAAACAGAGTGACAAATCAATATGCTGGCTGTAAAACTCTTGATACCCTATACTTACCAAAAATAAAACAATGCAAAAGCTTGCTTAATTTTCCTTCCAGTTCTACTATAAAGTCCATGAGGACGAAAACGTTAAATATAAACTTGTGCATTTATGCTTATATCCCCCAATTAAACACAGTTGTGGAACATAATAATTGCTTAATCAACATTTGAAGAGTGTGGCTACAGAGTTGATTATATTACTATGTCCCAGGCACTGTGTTAAGTTGGCATTTTTTTAGCCATTTGGAGTTAGATAGTAAAATTTCTGGGTTACAGAGGTAGAAACTGAGGTTTAGAGAGGTCACCTAGTTGTTGTTCAATGCCCATAGTAGTTGTCAGAGCCAGTGTTCATTTTCAGACTTGTTAGGCCCAAAGTTCCATGTAGAAATTGTATTCTTTTTAATTTAAACATCTGCACAACTAATCCTTGTGATGGGATCATTCAGGCTTAAGTAGTTAAAGGTGCTTGTCACAGAGTCAGTGGCTGTGACTGATCTATAGCAATGTCTTCACAGGCCATCAGCCAATTCATATTCTGTACACAATTGCTCAACGACTATGAAGTGCATTGTTAGAGTAACTAGCTTATAGGTCAAATCAAGACGACAGGGACTATATCCTAGCAAACCAGGTTAAGCAAAAACAGATTTCTAGTGTTAACCACTTTTTATTTAATTTATAATAATTGCTGGCATTAAATCTAGTTTTTATGCCTGTCATGCTCTATTAGAATCTAAGCTAGCAATAAGGGAAGCCTTCATAAGGTCATCATTTATGAAGTAAATATTGTACAGATTATCTGTAAACAAGGGTTGTTATTTTGGAGAGAAATTATTTAAAAAATCACCTAGGCTACCCATTTTTCTGTTCAGTTTCTTGGGTGTGTTAGCATTACTTCTCTTGGGAATTTCATCTTTAAAACTATTTCAAAGTCAAGGTTAAGAGTAAGGGAAAAGAGAAGTAGAATAGAAAGGCAAATATTGATTGAAATACAGACACAAAACTATAGTTGACTAAGAAATCTATGATCTGTATTTCTGGTACACAAGGTAACTCCAAACTAAAGTTTATGCACTTTTGCATATATTTGTAGTCAATTCTTCATCTAGATTAGAACTTTTAAATCACCATATGACCAGTAGAAATTATCTCTTATAATTTTTTCTACAAAATTTGATTGCCTTGAAAGGTAGATAAAAAACTAACAACTGTTTTTATTTAAGTGTGATATACTGAGATGGCTTTCAACAATCTGTAATATTTCCTAGAAGATCAGTTTTGTCTCCTTAGTTATGGATACTTTCGGCTTTATTGTATCTAATGGAAAATGAAAGAATGGAGTGGCTGCAGAGCTCGAAGCCTACAAGTTTTAACTCACAAGTGGAATCTGTAGGGTATGTCGCTAGCACCAATTTTAAGGAATTTTTTTTATAGTTACACCAAGTATTATGAGTCAAAGCTTTTATTATCTCCAGATCTGCCAGTGAAGCTCACTGTTGGGCTCCTGTATGGCTCACTGAAAGACATGGTTCTGCTGTTGTTATAGGATGCCTCCCACTCCAGGAATTAAATCAAACCATCACATTATTTATGTCTTCAAGCTCCCTAATTCACTTTTTGTTATTGATTTTTGGATTTTGCTTTTGACCTATAAGACTCTGCAAGGCCTATGTCCATTTAAAATGACTATTCAAAATTCCCTGGTTGGTCTTCATGAGCAGAGCCAACTTTGTGAGCTGCTCCTAAGTCTTGTGTCATTGTGATTACCCCTTAGGCTTTTCTACCTATTGCTCCTTCTACCTTCAGAATTAATAGATTGGGAAGATTAGGTCAATTGGCATTTCTGAGGCAAGTCTGAATTAATTTTCTTTGGCTTATCTTATTGAATTTCACACTCCCTGAACATTTCTCACTGATAAGCAGATTATGATGCTGGCTCATGTTCAGGGATAGCAACTCCAAATGTATTTACAGAGTCATATTGTTACCTTTTAGCACTATCAACTGCAATAAGCATTATCGTTTATAAAGTTAAAGCTCTTCATTTTAAATCTGTGTCAAGAGGCTAATATAACTGTGATTTTAATTACTAAAAATCAATTTCAAATTAATGTGAAATTTAACAGTGGGAGATATGTAGGAACCCAGAGACAATCAGCTTGGCCTTTACCTTAGGTGTGGTCCTCTATAAAAGACATTAACATAATGCTGGTTTTCTAGATCAGTGACTTTCAAACTAGTGTCTATGAAAAGCTTAAGTCAAAAGAGGAGTTCCTGGGGATTTATTATTAAAATTTAAGTCATGGTAAATCAAACTTGCATATAGTGCAAATAATTTTTTCAACTTTCTACTTAAAGTAGCTGCATAGGGAGAATAATCATAAGAAGCTACTGGTTTTAGTGTTTAGGAAATCATTGGTGTCATTAAGCAGAGCGATTTCATAAGCTGTACAGGAAATTCATTCCTCAGGAGGTTTAGGAGAGAAAGGAGAGAGGAATGGGTAGAAAAATCACATAGACCACTTTCAAAATATGTTTGTGAAATGAATATCAAGACAACTAGAAAGCATGGAAGGTTACATTATTTTCTAACTTGCTAAGATGGTATGGTATAATAATGCTTTGTAGGTACAGTGTAATGGAGGTAGTATAAAGTTCTGTGCACATATCCTAAACAGGGAGAGAATTACAGTGGATGCCAGCTCTATAAGTGGATATGAAATCAAAGCAAAGTGAGTGAATCTTGGAAAGAAGGAGGCACAATGTAATAGAGCTGTTTATTTAAAAATTACCAAAGGGACACAAAAGTGACTAAAAATTAGGTCATAAGAAAACCCCACTACAAAATAAGTTGTTTCTATGATCATTCTTCTCAAGATACAAGCAATACCTATCTTCCAATGGTTTATTCTCTGTCTTCTAACACCCTCGTGCCTGCTCAGCAGCATTTAAATAGCAAATCACCTTCTTTTCATCAACATTTTCTTCACTTACTTTCTAGGACACTAGAGTCCCCCCAGTTTGGCCTTCACCTGATTGACCAGTCTTTGTGTACTTCGGTGGTTCCTCTCCTCCTGCCTGTGATTGTGGGTATGGCTCAAGGCTCTGCCCCTGGATCTCTTCTTTCACTTGCTACCAACATCAGTTTCATTTTTCAGGGCATTTAAACAACACAATGATGGCTCTCAAACATGTATCTCCTGATACAAACTCCTTCTCAGGACTCATAAATTAAACTACCTTCACAAAATTTCTATTTAGGTGTCTAGTAGGCATTTTAATCATCCTACCTAAAACATCACTGTCAGTTTTTCACCTGAATATATTCCAGACCTAAATTTCCCTATTTCCCCTGTCATTAAAGTGAAAAAACATGGAGTTGAGAGGTTAGACACAAATCTTCTCTTTCCTTCACACCCCAACGTCTAATCTGTGAACAGGCCATATGGGCTGTAACACGTATGCAGTACATATCCAAAAATCTCACCATTCTTTACCACCTTTTAGCTATATCTTAGTCCAAACTATCATTATATGTATTGTTGTTTCACTCTTTCCTCACTAAAATCAGTTCCACACATAGTAATCAAAATGTTCTCTAAAAATAAAAAATAAAATAAAAAAAAAAAGGAAATCATAGGTCAGATTAAGGTATCCCTCTGCTGAAAACTGTAAGTCACTTTTCTTCCCACTCAGGATGCAATATAAATCTGTACTGATTAAATCAACTGATCTCTGTTGAAAAATTTACACTGACAGTAAATTGTTACCGCCCAGACTAAGAAGCCATTGGCTGAAGGAAGTAGAATAGTGTTTACTAATTCTTCCTGGAAACATTATGAGATGGATAAAATTTATTCTGGGGTACCCTCTTCCTTTACGTGCCACTCTGCCTGTCCTCAAGTGTTCTCGTTATGCCACAAACTCCTCACTACTATTCCTAATTTCCATGGAATGTTGGAAGGATCAATGTAGGAAGGATCTAAATTCTAAAATTACTATCTTTTTAATCTCCTGTAAAAGGAAAATGAACAAGAATGGCCCTATTTTCTCAGTGCAGTTTTCTTAGCTAGGTGTTAGGAGGAATAAATCATAATTAATTAATCTATAGATTGTAAGGATTTCTATTAATGTTACTATTACTATAACCATTATCAATGATAATAAAATAATCATAATAATTGCTATCATTTTATGCCTGGCACTTTAAGTACTTTTGAACTTCACTACCAAACACTACAAAAACTAAGGAGCAGAGAGCCTAAAGTTTTGCTCTAAACTAGAAAGTAAGCAACTCTCAGGAATCAAATCTATTTCTACCATGTCCAACCCTGGACTCCTAACTATTAAGGAAAACACACACACACACACACACACACACACACAAAATTAAGCATGTGAAGTAGAATTTGGGGTAGTGTAGGTAAATATATTTTTGAAAAAGTCTGCTATGAACTGGCTCCCTTTCAAGTTCCTGCATTTACAGTCTGCTTCCTACCTTTTCTTTTGAATCTATAACTTCAAACTATGACTCCAAATTTATCTGTAACTACATACATCTCAGCTGCTATTTTTATTATGTTTCTCTTGGGTCTTTGAGATATGGTTAAAGCAGAGTACCTCAGAAAAATGTGAATAAAGACAGTCACTTTAATTACAACACTTTTGTATATTAGACAATTTTTTTTTAAGTCAAAACCAAAAAACCAAGTAAGATATGATGAATGATGTCTAAGGTGAAGGACCAATGGTGTTTAAGCAATGCTGACATTTTTTTTACTTTTATAATGAAAGATCACTGTTATATTTTAAAATAGTAATTTATGAAAATTTGGAAAAATAACACTGTGTCAATGATTAGAAAATAAGATTTAACCTATTTATGCCTGAGGTTGCAATGTTTTGAATTTTTGCATGAAATTCACATATGTTACCTAGAAAAATTCAAGGAACAAGAATTTGAAAAGAAAAATTTTTTATTATGTTCCATTGGTGAGTTAAGTGGCATTCCAATAATGGAACACTAAGCATATTAAGATGTAGATTTGCAGTAGCTTTTCAGACATATTTGCAAATCATTCTATGATGCATTCATTGATTCTTCTCTTAAGCGTATGTTTATGAGAAAACTAGTATCCTGAATGTTGCATTTGCATCTTTTAAAACATCTAGTATTTGTAATATAAATTTTCTGTTTCATGCCCCAAAAATAAAGAGAATAGTGTCTCTTTCCTTAGTCTTTACTTCACAATCACCTGATTAGTAAAAGTTTAGGTTATAACTTCCTTCAGATGCTTGGTGTCTGAACCATTCCATCAAATGACACAGGGAACAAAACTGGAAATTAAGGCATACAGCTTCTTTAACAACAAAATTTGTGAAGGTGAAGGTTATAATGAAAGAAAAAGAGTTAAGTTCCTTTTTATACCACAAATTCTGTGCTAATTCAGAACTATGTTTGCCTTTTGTCCGTGTAATAGTCTTACTAGATCCACATTCAGATCTCTGTGAATTTATGGAGGTCCAGGTTTTAAAAAACTAAGGGTAGGGTCCAGGCATTGGTGACTCATGCTTGTAATCCCAGAACTTTGGGAGGCTAAGGTGAGCGGTCTCCTTGAGCTCAGAAATTCAAGACCGGTCAGGGCAATATGGTGAAATTCCATCTCTATAAACAATAGCAAAAATTAGCGGGATTTAGAGGCACACATCTGTGGTCCTGGCTACTTGGGGGGTTGAAGCAGGAGGATCGCTTGAACCCAGGAGGCTGAGGCTGCAGTGAGCTGAGATCGCACCACCGCACTCCAGCCTGGGTGAAAAAGTGAGACCCTGTCTAAAAACATACCAACAAATAAAACCCTAAGGGCAGGGTGAGGGGTATTGATATATTGGATTTTAGCAAATAAAACCAAAAATTCTATAAATAGTGCAATTTTTCATTATTTTCTATTTAAGAGGAGTGACCTTTTCTGACCTGTCAAAATGTTATTCATCCTTCAAACTTCATCTTAATACATCCCTTTTTGCTCCTTTCTGCTGACTGTAATAGCTCCTTTCACAGAATCTCCATACTACATAGGCAAGACTTGTCACATACTACCTTTGATGGCAATTGCTTGTCCACCATTCATGTAACTCCTATACCTAGCAATGCCCTGGAGAGCAGTGAGTGAATGTTACACTAATATTTGATCTACTAGAGAGCCTGGCAATTAAAATAAATATATTGTGTGTAGTCCATTAGAAAAGAAGGAAAGAAAATATCATCATCATCAAGGATATTTTTTTACATTCTCATGTTACACTTTCTTTAACAATATTTCTGCAATGTAGATTTTTACTCTCATTGCTTAGTTTTAGGTATTCTTTCATTTTATTTGTTTAGTGAAGAGTAGTTAAAAAATCATCAATAACTGTATATGAGGAATATAAAATAGCAACTTCAAAATTATGCTATTTTTCTTTGCACAGAATTTAATAAAATGCATTAATATTGTACTATGCTGTAACAAGTAGCTACATGTAAGAAATTTTAAAATATAGGGCTATAAGTTACTTTGAGTAATATACATAATAGATTTCCTAAGAAGAATTTGATGACATTTTGAAAATCTCTATTTAATCCTATATTTTACTTTCAAAATCCAATGCTTCTCTACTGTTGGGTTAAAAAATGTATGATCCAGAAATAAGTTAATTGGTTAAGTTAAAAAGAAATGTTTACTCGATACATTAGTTTTATCTTTAATGATACATCTTTTGATGCACAAGTTTAAATGGAATTCCTTTCCAAATTATTTTCTGGAATTAAAAATAGTTAAATGTATGGAAGATACCTGTGTTTTTGTTTTTGTTTTGAGATGGAGTTTCACTCTTGTTGCTCAGGCTGGAGTGCAATAGCACAATCTCAGCTCATGGTAACGTACACCTCCTGGGTTCAAGTGATTCCCCTGCCTCAGCCTCCCAAGTAGCTGGGATTACAAGCATGCGTCACAATGCCCGGCTAATTTTGTATTTTTAGTAGAGATGGGGTTTCTCCATGTTGGTCAGGCTAGTCTCAAACTCCCGAGCTCAGGTGATCCGCCTGCCTCGGCCTCCCAAAGTCCTGGGATTACAGGCATGAACCACCATGCCTGGCCCTGCAAGTATCTTTAATAAGCATTTAAGATCCTTTAAAAGTGAAAACTTGTTCTGGTGTAAAATATTTATATATATAAATATAAAGAGGTTACCAATAGATATGAAACAATCAGCTGTTGGGAAGAATTACATATCCCATTCTCTTTTGAATCCTAAGAGTATATACTTTTATTAAAGATATAATATATCCTTAAAGGATAAGGATAATCTGAAAATAATTTGTATTGATTCACCTTTGAATATGTTGAGTGATTCTAAAGTTGAAAACTCGTGAGTTGATTGTTTTACATACTAGAAAAGCACAATGTCCTTTCAGGAACCAAAAATGTATGTAGGGTATGAGGAAATGTCTACAGCAATATAATCCTTACTATAATAAAGAACTACTTCTGAAACTTTAACGTACATCATAATCATCTGGAAATCTTGTTAAAATGCAGATTCTGATTCAGTAGGTGTGGGGATTTTGCATTTCTAACAAGCACCCAGGTAATGCAAATGCTTCTGGTTCATGGGTAGACTGCATTTTAAGTAGCACGTCCTTAAATAGAATTAGTTAATGTTTAATGATCTACCACAAGAGGAAAAGACTAGGATGATTAAAGTAAGGAGGAAAGGGAAAATTATTTTCCACTGGTAAAAAGTCAGCTGCATAATAATATTACATATCCCATTATTACATATCCCATTCTCCTCTGCATCTAATGAATTAATGTGTAATTCATTATATATACTAATGTTTATTTTTTAACATATTGTTCTGCTATACCCTCAAAATAAATATACACATTAACTGACCATTAAGCTTCAGACATAGAAAATTCATGGATTTCATAAGGCTCAGCTGTTAACATCTACACAAAAGACAGTATTATAAAGCAAAAACAGAAATATCAAGGCCATTTTCAATGAGTCTTTAAAGAGAGGGAGCTATCATTAACTTTAACAGCAACTTACAAGTATTTTGTTGGTTTGTTTTTTTCAATTTATGTGGACCCAAACAATTGCACATTTTTCCTCTAAACTTTTCAATACAAATGCAGCAAGTCTTTCTCTGTACTGTGTTTTATATCTAACCTATCCCCCACAGGCATCAAAGCTGAACATGATGGTCATGCTGTTCCACAATGCCCTGAAACACAAATAAAAGAACAAACACACCCAACGACTTAAAACTTGGAGCCAAGGGAGCTCTCCAGGTTGCAGGATGCCTCTCTGATCCTCCTAGTAAATATAAAAGCCTCTTTCTTCAGTAACTGAAAACAATCATAACTGTCTTTCCCCAAGTGTTGTTGAACCTCTAGGGATAGAGGAAAGGCAGAGTATAGAAATGTGCACCAAAGTGTCCGTGAATGGATTTGATTTATATAGTATGGCTTATTATAACCTGAGAGGATTAGACAGTGGGTTTCCTTAGAGACAGTTTCTATTTCCGGTAGAAGACTTTCCAACATCTTTAACAGCTATAAAACGCTATTTTTCTAAAATACAACTAATCAACTAATGTTCTTATTAAACTGCCTCCTATGTTTTATACAACTCTATAGCTAAATATGCATAATTACAAACATTATCACAGTTCTATGATTACTGATTGTAATAAAATTTAGAAATCATATTTATTTATATTTTTAATATAGATGAGAAAATGCAACTATATTCACAACATAGAGATTTTAAATCCCGTGTTCTCCAAAGGACAAAATGAAATTTTTTAATGTTTACTTTTTAATTATTATGGATACATAACAGTTGTACACATGTATGAGGTACATGTGATATTTTGATACAAGTGTACAATGTATAATGGTCCAATGGGATAACTGGATATCCGTCACCTCTAGCATTTACAATTTTTTTGTGATAAGAATATTCCAATTTTACTCTTTTGGTTATTTTGAAATAAACAATAAATTATTGTTAACTATAGTCACTCTGTACTGTAATTATTGTGACTATAGTTGCTACTGAACACTAGATCTCACTCCTCCTAATGAATTGCAAGAGTATAATAGAATTGTAAAAATTTCATGAGAAATATACAGTAATAAAACCAACAAGACAATTTATATGTTACAGTTGACTAATAGAGTTTTAAGGAGAAATTGGAAAAACCTGTGTCATATGATTATCATGCTAATTTCTGTGTATCTATGTGAGATTTCTGAGTTTACTGAAATGGCAAGTTGCTTACCCTGCTGTATCAGCAGTTCTATACAATGATTATTATAAAAGATATTTTATGTCAAATGCAACCCTGCCACTTTCTATCATCTAAACTTTCTAATATTTATCAAATCTAAAAATGTGAAGCAAATTAAAGATTTTTAAAAAAATATATTTTAGGACTTTTATCTTGACAGTGCTGTTATTTATTAAATCATAGAAAATAATCTTAAAGGTATTTTTAATTGGCATGTGAGGTATAATTCTTCATGTAATCTTGTATATTAACACTAATTCTATTTTACTAATATAAATTTTCTGTTAATTTCATCTATAAAACATGTACGTTTTCTTTTAATGAAATCACATTTGAAAAGAGAAAAAAATTTATCCTAGTGATTTGCCCTGGAAAACTTTTACTTTACTGGTGAACAAAATCCTGAGAAACAGGCTTTATGCTTTCACTCTTATAATATCTATAACTGCATGCGAATAATTCTATTTTTTTAAAAAAACTGAAAGGTCCTTTTTATAAGAGCAGCTGTAATATAACTTTAATTTTTAAAAAAATTTCGATAGGTTTTAGGGGAACAGGTGGTATTTGGTTACATGAGTAATTTCTTTAGTGGTGATTTGTGAGATTTTGGTGCACCTATCGCCCAAGCAATATACACCGAACCTGATTTGTAGTCTTTTATCCCTCACCCACTTCCCAACACCCTTTTCCCCTGAGTCCCCAAAGTTAATTCTTATGCCTTTGCATCCTCATAGCTTAGCTCCCACTTATGACTGAGAAGAGACGATGTTTGGTTTTCCATTCCCAAGTTACTTCACTTAGAATAATAGTCTCCAATCCCATCCAGGTTGCTGAGAATGCCATTAATTCCTTCATATATAAATATATATATATATATATACACACACACATATATATACATATATACTTACACGTGTGTGTGTATATATATACACATATATATATCTCACAATTTCTTTGTCCACTCACTGATTGATGGACATTTGGAGAAAAATATTAATTTGAAAAGCATACCGTAACTTTTAAGATTTCTTATTTTTTTACTCATTCATTAAGTTTTACTTGTTGTGCACCAATTATATGATAGTCACTCTAGTACTGCCCATTAAATCCAGATGCATGTAACTAGCAAGCACTGAAATGTGGCTAGTGTGACTGAAGAAATATTTTTCTTATACCATTTACTTTTAATTTTAAATTTAAATTGTCACATGTGGTTAGTGTCTACTTCTCCGGATAGCATAGTAAATATAGGCAACAAGGATATGGCTTAACTGTGAGTAAAGAAATCTGCCTGATAAAATTTCTTTCTGATTAGTTATAAAAATATACACAATTAAAAAGCAAATGTACAATATAAAGTCAGGCAGTGATAAGTGCCATGATGAGAAAAGAGACTGAAACATGTAAATGAAAAAGGATAGAAACAATGAATGAGAAAGTACTGAAAGGAGCCCTAAGTGAATGAAGGAGAAAGCCATTTTGACAATCTGCAAAAGATCATTCCAGATAGAAAACTTAGCAAGAGAATAAGAAGTTACTTAGGCTAATGCTTCAAGGAAAAAGTGCTTTGTCTTCAAGAAAAAAAAGTGATGTTTTAATTTACTGATATAAATACAAGTAGTGAATGCAGGTTTCAAACAAAATAAAACGAATTCTTGAGATAGAGTTATTAAAAATAATACAACTTTAGATAGCTACCAAAGGCACTTCAAATATGTATGACCTTCTTGACATTAAAATTGATCAATTGAAATCTTACTTGCCAGTCTCATTTTGTAAGGCTTATAATATTAAAAAAAGTTTTGTGAAGGTCCTCATAGAATGTTAACTATGCAAAGAATCTTAGAAATTCTACTCTAAATTCCTTATTATACAGACAAAGACACTAAGGCTTAAAGATATTACCTAATTCCTGTCACTAGCCCTTTGATATCCAGTTCATCTTACTATACTATGGTGCTATGCTTCATATCTCTAATGGCATCAAAACATTAGACATGCAGAAAACAGGACAGGCAAAGACACTAATTGTGAACAGAATATCAATGTTTGTTAAGTAAATAAATGTATGAATCACTGTAGGGCTAATTTTTACTTTTCAAAATCAGAGTCTGCAAGACTTCTTTATGGTAATTTAACCTAGACTTTGATATCTTAAATTAAGAGGAAATGTTTTATTTTGTTTTGTTTATAATTAATTCAAAATAGAGAAGAAGCTGAGCAATTAATGGGTCGTTTTTGAGAAAGATAAACTAGCAAACTGCAGAATGTACTTTCTAAGGTAGAACTTTGGATTTCTGCTTTGAAAATGTTGGATGGTCAGAATCCAGTAAAAAGCTGTTAATGTAAATTGGTAATTAAATTGTAGAATAGAGAAGTGTCCAAATACACTAATAATATAGATTTGTCAACAAGGATTTCAAAAAGATGAATAATTTTACTATATATAACTCAAGCTTTTCTGTAATTTTTGAATAAACATATTTTTAAAGCACAGCAAAAGTTTTCTTATCTCCCAGAAAGAATACGCATTGCCTGTTTATGTTCTATGTGCTTTAAGTTCTTGATCGTTTCCAATAATATCTAAAAATGTCAGATTAAAGCACACTTTTCATTTGACCTTCTTATGGATAAGTACACAGTGGGAAAATAGTCAAATTGTTAATTTCTATTTTTTGTCTTACTGAAAAACACTAACAAATGATTGTACAAGAAGTTCTCAAGGTCTTGACCTACATTCTACTCATAGGTGATCTACTAAGACTGTAATTCTCAAAACAATGAAACATGTTTTTACCGCTTGAATAGCCACTCATATTTTGATGAATGTCTTGAAGATACCCCTCTTCTTTTAAAAAAAGAAAACAATTCACTCTCTGAGCTTTTAAGTTTTACTATAGGCTAAATTCTCCTTCTACAAGTTATAAAAATATATTCTTACCACATAACTTTATAACTACTTTATCTGTTTAGTACATTTCTCTGTTTCAACATAAATTCTTGGGAGAATCTACATTCCTTGAAAAATATAAATTCTTGGAAAATAGGGAGGATATCTTGTTCATTTTGTTGACCCTAGGTACTAACATATTATTGGCTCTCAATAAATACTTGATAAAAATTTGAATAAATTTGAAGAGTTTAATCTCTATAAATCACTATTTTGTTCACATCCCTCTCCTGCTATCTTAAATTGCTTCCTAATGAGTGTAATTATTTTAACCCCTTTAAAGGAAACTATTATATAATCTCACATAAAGTTAAGAACACATTCCCACATTTCAGTTTGAAAACATTGGAAACAACTAAAACATCAAGAAAGGTATTGTGCTCACTGTAATTTAACACTAGCCTGCCACTTCAGGTGTTTCTCTAACCACTTTCCTGCACAAATCTCTGCCCTGGTCAAGCCATTAGCACCCCCACCTGGACTTGTCTTATATTCTTCTGAACGCCGTTCTCTCTTCTCTACCTACCCTGTCTCAGGCCCCTCCCAAGAGCATTCTCCATCGCTCTTCTTTCTGTTAAAACTCTGCTAATCCTCTTTCAAGAAACTATATGAAAGAAAGAAACTGAACTAACTCAGAGGTGAAGGGTCCTTGCTGGAACTGAACCACATGCTTTCAATATGATCCTAAACAAGTCACTTTAGTATTCTGATTTCTTATTTGTAAAAATTGGAGTAAATCACACATTAAAATTAGCTTGAGTAGCAATTCCACAATGATATCTATTTCAGAAAAAAACAAAAAACAAAAAACAAAAACCCATGTTCTACATGGTAGAGACAAGTGTAATTTATCAATTAATAACAAATTTTAAATTTTGGGACAAATCAGTCTATAATTAAAAGAATTGCTGGAATACATCAAAAGAGATGAACACAGTTCCTAGTGTTTATTAAAAATATAATACATATTGGGGATGGGGAAAAACAAAAAGACTACAATATGTATTCTTCCACTGTGCAATTGACATTAATTTTGTCAATGTTAAGATGTGAAAAAAAAATCTGATTTTCCAAACCTACTATATTTTTGTGAATAATTAAGTGAAAAAGTGTTACAATAATATGAAATAAATATTAGTTATTGACTTAAACTTATTTGAGACACTTCTTCAAAGGTTTAATCTCTCCTGTAAAGGTTTCTCTGACCATCCCAGTCAGAAATAATAGCTTCCATTTCTATAGCACATTTCGACTGAATATATATTGCCTTATATTATACATATAAAACCCATAGGTTTATGAGTGATTTTATAAAATCCTTTTAAGATAGTTGGATTTCAAATAACGAGAACATACTAATTTTGACTGAACAAAAGTGAATTCAAAATTAGAGGGGTAATTCACAATTAAAGGGGTGGTGTTAGAAATGTATTAGAAAGGATCTGGGTTATCTCATAAAATAGAAGGAAGGCTGAATAAGCACTGGCAGCTAAACTCAGAAAGGTGGAAATCTTAGTGAATGGAGTCTATTCCTGAAGAGATGTGGATAAAATAACACAGATAATCTGTAAAAGGGATAGTCCTTTCCTTACATTTATGTCCAAAGCTGTACCTTTGAAACCACTCAATTTAAATACTTGGTCCCTTGAACCTTTGCCAGAAGCACATGTAAATTCTGTTTTTATAATTACAGTTCAGGTAAGATACTATTATCTTTCAACAAGTAGCAGAAAGGGAAAACTGTTTAACAGCAACTGTCCCTCTGACCAATTCTGCTGGCAAGCACCTTAGTCCTGTTGTTCTTTTTTTGTCCATCAACACCTAATTGCTTTTGTAAATTCTAAAAAGATAAGCTGGAAATAGGTATACAAAACCCCAATTATAGCAAAAAGTTAAAATTAATACTATGCTCAAATGTACCAGACAAAAGTCACATTGGTCCGGAACCCATGAAATATCCAAGGACACGCTAGGTCTTGACCATACCCAGGACAAATCTCCTCAGCCTAGTGAAATAAAGATGCCTGCCAAATTAAGTAAATCCCACACCAAAGATGGTAGTGTCATAAGATCTTCCCTTTCCTTGAAGGTTTAGCTCTTTACTGCATATGAAGATTTGTGCTTTGTGCTACTGGAGATTAACACACACAAATACAACACAGGAGAAAAAAAATCAATCTCTGGCACTCTTCCCTTGTAACACAATATTTTTTGCAGTCCTTTATTTTTTTCTCTAATCAGGTTTCATTATATTTAACACAATAAAAATAAATTCAGGAATGTAAGCACAATATCTCAAATCTTGCCAGAAATGAAGGAAAGAACATGAATCTCAACTAGAGTACCTATCTGTTAAACTCTAAAACATGAGTTTTTCTGAAATAAATAGTGTATAAATAAATAATGCCTTGTGCAGAGCCTATGTTACTATAGATGTATATCTTGGATGTATATTCTTAATTACTTCCTTCTAAGGGAAGAGGGGATCTTTACTTACAAGTAGTATTTAAAGAGAATCTTATAGTTATGAGTCTATGGAAGCTTCAAGTAAAGGTTCTTTTAATTTTTCTGTTTGAAAGTCTCCTGAAATCCCCATGGAAACGACCTTTTACTAATTCTGTCCATATTTCTATGGAAGTGAAACCGGTTTTAAATATTCCTGTTAAGTCGGATTTTATTATACAAACGAGTCTAACATTTAACTTTAGTGTCACTAATATTTAAGTTATACAAACATACATAGAAACAAGAAACAATGTAACTTTCAAATTTTATACCTATAGGTTATTTACATTTTTTCTATTACATAAATCAAGAGGAATTTTTTAAAAGTTGATTGGACAGAAGACTGTCAAAGCAAAAACAGTTTCCAAAGTTAAATTGAGAAGAAAACTTTGTTTGGGGAGTCTTATCAATCTTACTTACCAAACACTTAATGATGCCAATTTTGTGCCAGATACTTTTCTAAGTGCTTTCAAATATTGACTGGTCGATTACTGCACTCACATAAGCACTACAGAAATCATAAAACATTCAATATTTCTCTGTTTTACTAATGTTGAGTCACTCATAAAATCATTGTCTCCAAATAAAAACATAGGGGACAAAAATTCAATCATGACTATGAAAAACTAAAATAAGCTTTTTAAGTTTCATTTTATCTTTTTTTTTTTTGTATTTGATTTTCCAGAGGTATAATGACTCTTCAATAAACTACTTTGTTATTGACCATTTCTGGCCATCTTCTCAAATTGCCTGTTTAATATTCGTTTGGAGAATAAAACTAGCTTAATATTGGCTCAAAATTTATAATTGCATAATTTAATTTGCTACTACAAACTGAGGAATGGCAGCTTAAGTTTAAAAGCAAATAAAATTCGGATCATGTGCTATATTTTGCAATGTAAATACCTTTGCTTACTATTTCCAATAATATTCATATTTATTATTGTATTAGATTTAGCATCATTTAAATTTTGCAGTTTGGAGTTTCTGATGCCTTGTATAGAATTGCCAGGAAATGATGAGCATTTATTTCTGCTCATTTAATTTACTCTGGGAGAACTGAAAAGTTTTGCAACTTTTGACATAAGGGGCACAGTTGGAACTACTCAGCAGTTAGCATAGATGCTGAAATATAGGAACAAAATGAAATAAAACAAAAATGTTTCCAACAAATAACAAAGAGACATCATCATTAATATAAATATGAGACTGTTTATCAAAAAAAGTCATTTGTAATTACAATGGATGTGTTTTGTGTCAAGGAAGAATTACTGGCTTGATTGAGAATGGGAACCTGGATCAGTTGTGAAAACTGAGAAATTTCCATAAGAGGATGTTATCCCTCCAAACCACCGATAAAACAATGTCTATGAAAATACCAGTCAATACAGTCTCCTGGGACAATTAATACTGTCTTGATCATTGTTTGTTTTCATACATTTTGAGATCTTTAAAAGTATCTACTTAATCTCTTCCTTAACAGGTACCAAAGGATGGAAATACCAGTTTGAAAGCAATAAAAATAATTTGTTACTCTTAAGACAATTTATTTGACTTTACCAGAACTTTTTGAGCAAAAAAAAGATTTGTGCCAACTAGAATGCTTTGGGGAGAAATTATTCATATTTCTGGGGATATAAGGATGAATTATTATATTTTTACAATATTGATAATTATAATGACATTTAAAGGTATATTCCCTTAAAAGTAATAACAAAAATGATTATTAAAAAGCAAGATACAAGATATTACATACAGTATGACTCCATATAGGAAATATCCAAAAAGGTCAATTTTATAGAGATATCTGACTCCATGTATATGGGAACAGATATTAATAAATGGGTACAAGGGATGTCACTGGAGCGATAAAAATGTTTAAAAACTGGTTTATAGGAATGGTTGCTCGACTTGATAAATTTACTAAACATTATGGAATTTTAAACTTTAAATGAGTGACTTATATAATATGTAAAATGTACCTTAAGTTGTAGAAAGTAAAGGGATCACTAACTTTCAAAGGAGAGGTGACATTGAAGCGGTCACTTAATCGGTGATAGTTTGTTATGAAGTGTAAACAAACTCTTTGGATACATCACTTAATATCTCTGGAACTCAAGTTTCTTCATCAAGGAATTGAGGATAAAAATAACATTTACCTAATAGAGCTGTTTTGAAGGATAAAAATAATCCACAAAAAAGAATATGTGGAATGTATTTGGTGCAAAACAAGTACTAGGTATAGTAGCTCTAATAGGGATATAAATTAGCCGAAAACTAATGAGGAATTGTAACTGAGAGGAAAAAAGAAATGCATCCTAAAGAAATGGACTGATAGAGAATGCTACTTGGAATATGAACATAAGTGTGTATTGATTATAAATTTCATCCAGGATGTTTTACTCCTGAGTCATGAAAGAAACTTCTCCCGTCTCACAATTCTGACAGAAAATACGCGGCTAAACAAAACAACAAAAACATAATAATTCTTCAAGTTCGAAATGTCTTTGATCATGAGTTAGAGAAAACTACTTACAGTGTAAATGTATGGAGAAAAGCATCTCTGCATATATGACAAATACTATTAAATATTACAGATAAATAACAAAGTTTTGTACATGTTCCAAAAATGAATACTGGGCAAGTGCATTTTAATGTACGATTATGTAAATGTTTCATTCATTGTCTTTTAAATGAATATTTTTATCTCTTTTTCAAATCAGTCCTGATTCTCAGGATGAGTGTTAGATTACCAAAAAACCCAAAATCCTACCTAAGCCAAATAGGAGCTCTTGTGACCTTGAAAAATGCTTAAATACTGAGCTTTAATTTTCACAGAAATGGGGATAGAAATAAAATGTGCACATTTTCAAACACTATTTCATGTGAAATTATAAACATGGCTATAGGCAAAAAAGAAACGTACTGTTTTTACTAGTTTATTTGTAAGAAGAAAGAGAATGTTAGGCAAAGTCTAGGTTGGAAACGAGAAGTTGAACAGGAAAAAATACCTTTATCTTGTCCCTACATAGGGATTATCTGTGCAATTTATAGAAGTGAAAGGACAATGGACAAAATATAGAAAAAAAAATCAAATTTAACAAATAATGTGGACTGCATACATCAAAAGGAGCTTAAATTTAAAACTGCCACGTTCTGTTTGGCTAGCTCTATCTGGCTGCATATTTGCATGTCTGGTAATAGCCTCCATTATATATTCAATAAAAAGCATTTCATTAATGTGATCGATGTGTTCATTCCTATGGCAAAATGTATGTCTTTATCTCATTTTTATATTGTACAAGATACAGAAGCTAAACTGTTTCAAGGTTTTAGCCATTATTACACAAGGAACTGATTCCAAAGAAAGTTCATTTAGAAAAAAAAATAGCTAGTGCTGGGAAAAGAATATTAAATTCTTTTCATTTGAAATACTCCAAGCTATTTTCAAAGCATATTTATTAAGAGTTGCATTGAGAGTCCAATAACTTTTTATTTGGTTGTTACTCAGGGCCACAGGCTCCAGGAAGATTTTATAGATGGGCTCAATGAAGTCTGTGGGAACTTTGATTTGCAATTTCAAAAAATATATATCTGCAGGTATAGGAATTTTTCTGGAGCAGGCCTATAGCTTTCAAATGATACTCAAAGGAGTCCAAAACATAAAGCCTTATAGAACTGACCATCTTTAAATGAAATATTTAAAGCAGCAAATAAATTTCTGTTATATCGATACCATTTATATGCTTAAGGCTATTGTATATTTCCAAAATGATTAAAATAAGTAATTGCCAAGAGGCACAATATTACATGCATGTATTTAACACATATATTTTAAAAATCCTCTTAAATGTATCCATATTGATGATTTATACATGAATTAATATTAAAACTCTTACAATTCTATATAAGACATGAACTAATAATGCAAAGAAAGTAGCACATGGTTGTCAACAAAACAACATAGATTTTCCAGTATTTATTATTTTTGATATTTTAAAAATAAAACATAATTTTATTAAATATATATTTACACTAAAAATAGCAAACTGAATATAGTTGTACAATAATTTTTATGAACTATAGGGATAATACATTTATTTAAAATATAATGTACAGATTTTTTTAGACAAAAAGCACAAATATGAGGTGCTATTTTTTCTATTATAGGGAACACACTTTGTTCTAGCTTGCAAATATGTCAAGGAGAACAATAAATGAAATAAAATGCTAAAATTGACCTTAGTATGCATCTCAAACTGCAACAAGGACTATTTACAATTTTATTTGGAAATAAAAGTGTAAATTATTATTGCTGATATATATTTTAAGAAGAAACAAATCCTAAAGGGTCTCCTCTCATTTATTCAAAAAGTATTTATTAAGCACCTACTATGTACCAGAAATTCTGCTAGGTTTCTTTTGAATTTGCGGCATTTTATTAAATCCCACTTGGCATACACAACTTCTAATTTTATCCTTTCTTCCACCAAAACAAACAGTCACCTTAAAAATCAGTTAGGATGGCTGCTAAGTGTGGCATGTGAAACATCAAATCATGAAAATGCTAATGATCCACTTAACAAAACACACATACCATAACCTAGGTAATCTATAAAAGCTCATTACATAAATGAAGTGTGGAATTACCCTTTTGGGGAGACAGTCATAGTATTTTAACGTGATATAAAAAAGCTAAAATAATGACTCATTTAAACCAACTTGATAATTTTGAATTTATTTATATGTTCATACGAATAAACAGTTACTCTCATATTTTCAAAAACTAAATGTTGGTGGTTGTGCTTTAAGAAATGCTTAAATAGCAAAAGTGGCTATAGGAGAAATAAGGACCTCTGCTTATGATAGTCAGGTTATTAAGAACACTGATTAATGTTAATTTCAAAAGCTATTTCTATTCCAAAATTTAAAACAGAAATGTGATACATTATTCAAATAACATCAAAAGTAATTATCACATTAATATGTCTTAAAATCTGACTGTTTAAAAGATAACTAAACTGATAATATTTAATAAATAACATAAATTGTAAGTTTTTTTCAGTATAGAAGAATTGGTGCTTCAATCATTTTCAACCTATCTGAACTTATTTATAAAATATATTCTATATCTAAGCGCATATGTATTACAATGTATTTATATCTGGGTGTATAAATATATGAACATATATAATACATAACTACATCTCTAAGATTCAGCACTACATTTCTAGTGAACAGATAATTAAATTGAGGATAAACTAAATTAGTTGTATTGTTTATAAAAACATGCTGTTGGTTAGTCATATTTTTTCCTTCCCCTGCACTCTATTCTTCTCACTTTAAAATCACTTGCTTCTGAAATGACCAATAATACATATTTAACCAATATGTATCAGAATATTAATATCCAATTTAAAAGCAAAATACATCTTTGAAGTGAAATTAAGTGATGAACATTATGTGAATAATGTATCAATGTGTATTGACAAAATACGCACTACTTGTAAATAAAAATGTGTGCAAAATCTTTGTAAGGAATTACAGCTCACGAAAAAATACTAAAGAATAAAGGAATGAATAGAACTGCTGGAAACCATTAAAATAGGAAACAATTTCGGGGAACTAATCAAAGGAGAAAATACTATTTGAAATCACTTCTTTTTTTATAGAAAAGCATTTGTTATCTTGAACTTTTAAACATTTAACTAAGATACCAACAAGCCACTTGCTCAGTTCTTGTTTATCTTTACATTTCACTATTTCATTATGCAAAATATTTTTATTTATGGGTGGAACATGAAAATATGCTCTGTTTTGTGTGCACCATCAGAACCTCAAAAAAAGCTGACGGTATTTTCATTCAACTAGATTTACCAAATGGAGCTCAGTAAATTCCTTTCTTTATGAAAAATCACTGGCAAAAACAGAACTAGCAAATAGGGCAGAATGGGCTAAATACCTTGGGTTGAAATAAATATAACTTTAAGACTAAAAACAATTTTGGAACATGCATTCTACATTTAGGATTAGTAATTTTTCACCTCTGCTCTTTCAATGAATATCCTTGCAAAATGGGACCCTTTTCAAATGAAAGATGCTGGGAGTTTTAAATGGCATCATTGATTTTTTGCTTGTTTGTTTTTAATTAGCATATAAATAAAATAATCCACAAATTGGGAGTTATTTGCTATTTAAATTTAATTGAATTTCCCACTTCTATTGTAGGGAATCAAAACATAAAACACATAGCTAAAGTAAATGCATCCCTACACAGCAGCGTAGAGGTACATGTGTTTCTCTGTAGTAATAGCCAGGTGGTTGTATCCCAGCAGGTTTCATAAGGTGGTATTAAATACTGTGGTGACTCATGATGGTACAGGGTTTGTGCTCAACCCAGAAATCTAAATTTTCTTAGCAAAATAAGTGAATTGATCTTCTGGTGAAAAAACCTAAACCAAGTCTATATATTTATATTGACTATATTTGAGAGTCTAGTTTTATCTTTTTTCAATAGCATGCCAAAAGGAATGTATTGCAAACTTTTACTATTAAATGTCTTAAATACATTAGTAAATTAAGCACAAAAGGGTTTAACAGACCTGCATATATTTTCTCCAAGTCATCTCCTTGTAACTGCTTCTCTGCAGTCTAGAATACTCAGTTAAAGTGCAAACTGCTTGACATTCCGATGCTGAGAAGTGGACTCAATGAGTACCTAGGGGTTGGGAGAGTGAGGGGGGGAAGCCTAAGGTTCCATATGTGTGAGCAATTCATCACTTAGGAGAACGATCTCCTACTTACACAAGGGCTATAGCTATTTCATGTGTTTTCACTCATCATTTTATCAGTAAGATTAAGGTCAGGAAATCCTTATTAGAAGACCAGAGCAAAATTTCAAAAAATGTTCACGAACAAATTCAACACAAAGTCTCAACACTGTACAAAACAATTTCTGAAACTTTATTGTGAATTTTAAGGTACATTTAGTAAAGAATGTTATCCTTAATATAATTAATTAAAACAAATTGGAAAGAAATGCACATACTACTTTTTTAAAGCAAGAGTAAGTACAGACTTTCGAAGCCACAATATATACAATTATATGAGTGCAATAAGCTTTCAAATACATTAGGTATATATCCGCTTAAATAAATAGTAGAATACTTAATTTGACATATGTGAGAGTCATACTGATTACACCAAAAATGTTTTACAAAATATAGCCAAAAATGAAACGTTATACATTTTGATATACAACTCTTTAAATACTTTATATATTCATTACTTAATTCAAATCATAGTGTACAAAAGTCCATTTTAATGAGGACAAATTTTAATTGTGTGTTAACCGCTGTTGAGCAAATATGGATATTAAGATGCAGCCCTATATGTTACTAAATTCCCGTTCAACTTAAATCATTATCACAGGGAGGAAAGAATTCTACCAATTTTTACCAGTAATAATTTTTATTGATAAATTTTCCATATAACATATTTCAACATGATTTTGGCTATTTTAAATTTTTTAAAATGTATCATCTAGTTCTTGAGCCAATTTGTTTTTGTGTAATGAAAACTTAATTTGAAATCAAAATAGAAATATATTGCTACATTGAGCTTCTTATCTGCTCTGCAATATACATATTTTAAATACCTTTAATTATCAATTTTCAATTGGGAAAATTTCCCCTCTAATTCTTTAATGATAATGCTTTGTGTAGTGCCTTACTAAGTATCTCAAGAATTCATTTCACAAAGTACCAATTGAATATACTGTACTGTAAGTGTTACCTATAGACTAATAGTATTATAAGAAAATGTGATTTAAAGGGTTTTACAATTATTATTATTATTCACACATTATAGTACAATAAGTGCGATAGTTTTCAGCCACAATGAATTATTTTTTGTACATAGTTACACATGGCGATTTATTTGGGGTATGTAAAAATGTGGCTATTTTTCAGAAATAAAATGGAATATAAATTATCAAGTTTTTTTTTTTTTAAATTGAAACAATACTGTTATTTTCTATAGGATTCTTTAAAAAGTGAAAGAAAGGAAATACAAAAACACATACCAACCTATCTTGGTGTGGTGAGGTGAGGAGAAGGACCACTCAACCATCATCTCCTAAAAGTTACTTAGGCAATAATTACTGAAAAAAATGTACGTTGTGCTTAAATAATGAGCAATATGCCTATCTGGCTCTGTCTACAAAAACTACCTGGTAACATTAGAAAATGATTATAGAATGACATACTATTATTGTTATGTTTTATATCTGGACCACAAAAGCAGTATGAGAAAACCTATTATAATGTGAACTGAAGTTGCATTTTTATATTTTTGTTAATAGAATATTAGAATATTACCACATCTAAGAGCATGTCTAATAACAGTAAAGACAACTTAAATTCTCCTAAACCTCCCCAGTACCAATTGTCCACTGTTTTAATGGAGCAGCACCACATGTCAAGCACCCAGTCAATCTCTGTAACTCACCAAGTTGCCTCTTATTGGTCAATCAAAAGCATATACACCTTCTGCAAGAAGTCAGGTGGCATGAGGGAGGTTTAGTAGTGGACACACACAAATGCAGATGTATCTATTTTTAGTGAGGGCCATAAAACTGTAAAACAGGGGCTTTGCATGGAGTAAGCATGGCACCTTATTTTTCAGTCAGAGAGAAATGCCATGAGAGCTATTCACATTCGATTTATGAGAGTAAGAAATAGACTGATGTATAAGTGAGGGTGTTCATTTTGTCCATATTTGCATTAGGGTTGTATGTATGTGTGCCTGTGTATATGTGAATGTGTGAGTGTCTTGGTATATTTCCAGGGTAATAAAGAGATTAAATGTAATTCAGGTAACACGTGATTGCCAAAGAGGATCTTATTTCTTGCCCTGTGAAATGAACAGGAGTTAATGAAGCAAATCTCTAGGTTGTTTTGACACAGGGTTTCAAGACTTTGATAGTAGCAAAGCAATAATTCCTTTAACTGTAAAATTACACATTCACACAAAATAAGACATACCAGTCTTTCGACCATTCTCTCACAATGTTAGAAACTACATAATAAGAACCTCAAATATCCTTTAATTCTTTCTTAATTTTTGAAATTAAATAAATATAAACAAGGTTTTATAAGCTGCAAGTATTCCTTTTTTTTTTTTTTTTGGAGACGGAGTCTCGCTCTGTCGCCCGGGCTGGAGTGCAGTGGCTGGATCTCAGCTCACTGCAAGCTCCGCCTCCCAGGTTTACGCCATTCTCCTGCCTCAGCCTCCCGTAGCTAGGACTACAGGCGCCCGCCACCTCGCCCAGCTAGTTTTTTGTATTTTTTAGTAGAGACGGGGTTTCACAGTGTTAGCCAGGATGGTCTCGATCTCATGACCTCGTGATCCGCCCGTCTCGGCCTCCCAAAGTGCTGGGATTACAGGCTTGAGCCACCGCGCCCGGCCGCTGCAAGTATTCTTAAATTGACTAACAAATTTATTGAAAGCTTAAAGACAATCATTTAATTTTATCTGCATCTTGAACTCCATCATTATGGTTAATAGACTTTGTAATTCTGTTTTAATGCCATCCTGTATATAAAAAACTCATTTACAATCACCTTAAATACAGCATACTTAAGTTGGTGATATCTCTCTTTTCCAAATAATTATCTTAAATTTGGCATATCCTTGACTCTTTTTCAAGAGGTAACAAAGAAAAACATGCTTCAAAAAATACTGTGATTTACTAGAATACCATTGCCTAAGTGAACTGGGTCTGTAAAGGTGATACCAAATAAGTCATTTTAATATTGCTGTAGTTTACTTTTGCTAATTCTTGCATAGCTTTTAAACACATTTTGTGGTTAAAAGATAAAATGCATGCAATTAAATAAAAGAAGTCTACCTCTTCCACTGAATAGATATAATGAGAAAAATCACATTGTAAAAATCTAAAGATTAACACTCCTATCATAAATTATGTATAAATACGTGTAAGAGCTTACCAAATTAAAGTCTGAGAACAGAAATTTTATTAAAGCACCTCTATGGAAATAATCAATTTGCAATAACGACAGTCAAGTTTTCAGATAACTTGAAAAAAAAAAAAACCCACAGCCTTAGTAGTAGAAAATATTGCCATAAATCTACATATGATAGCTAAACTTTATAGTAGAGAAATAAATAAATAGTATGCATTAGGATAGCTCAATATATTGGGGTTAAAAATCTTATTAAATCTTTAAAAAGGCATGGAAACAATATTTTTCTCCTCAGAGATGTTTCATAAAGCAAAATGAATATGACTACATATAAGTTTGCTTATGTATATTCATTTTTGCATCTAATCTGTTTTTCTTATTGTGGATATGGACTAAGCATAATTTTTCTTTAAATAATTTTAACAGATAAAAGTGGTCACAATTTTTTTTATAAAATCATATATTGCACACAGTACTGGCTTACTCAGTTGAATAACTCCTCTCTATTTGTGAAAAACGATGTATGTATTTGATGAGAAAAATTATTATGCCAGCTTTAGTTAGTTGCTTTCTACTTCTCTTTTCATTCATTTTCTTGAAATTCTAAAGGTGCAAAAGCTAGGAGCTGATGCCCATTTGCTGGTCTACTATATCAACGCAGAAAAATCATTACAGAATTTTCACTTCACTTGCGTAATGTTGTCCAGTTCCATTAATCCTCTCATGTCATTCCTCAACTGCCTAGAATTGATGTATATTAATCCCTAATTGCAGAGGTAGAAAACAAAGTGCATGCTGAAAAGCTTCTGCTTTCCTCAAGGCAGAAATTTCCAATGCTCAGACTATTTAATTTGGTTCTTGTAATGTCCATTTGGATCCAGTCTGCCTGCCTGTCACACTCATAACCAATAGGCATAATGTCACTACAAATTATCACCAACATCCAGAATGTCAATGCAAAATTAATTTTCTTTTTCACAAAACCTTGAACATTAGTCCCCGGATAAAGGAAAACCCCAGCTATATTTTAAGTAATCTAGAAAGCTAATTCAACACATCATGTTAGGCCACTGTATTCATGTGTGTATGACACAGTTTAGTTTTCATATCCCAACTGGGAATTCTATCAGAAGACTGTAAACCTATAGTGAAACCAAAACAATTTGGCACTCTTCCATGAAAATCTGCTAAAAAGAGATTACTTAAAGTGTTTGCTTTTATATTTGGTCTAGTTAAATATGAGTTCCATTGAAAAGAGCATCTATTAAAAAAAAAAAAAGCTTCTCTAAACATGACTCTTTAAACAAATATACAGATAAAAACTTCCTCATATCCTCACCACAAATTGATGCCTATCTTTGCATATGTCACTGAGCTAAAAGTAAACTTGCCTGCATGTCTTTGAGTTCATGTCTACGAATTATGCATTTCCAATATCTCTTCTTAATATTTTAACAAAGGAAACCCTGCTGCTCTAGTTTACAAATTAACAGGTGAATTTAACTTTCTCACATCCATGATCTATCTAAAATATTCCCTTCCCAATTTCTTATTGTCTGGTGAACAACATAAACTCCACCTTCAGTCAACATGTTGAATACTGCTTTTTAATTAGAGTAATTGAAATATTTCTGCTTACTATACTTATCGGTAAGGGACTTCAAAAAAAGCTGCTGCCTGATAATAGCTCTCAAACCAAACTTTGGAAGATAACTGAGTTCTTGCAATAAAAATGCAAGGTTCAGAATTCTAAGCGTTCGTAATTGAAAGTCAGTCTGCTTGTCTCATATCAATAAACTCTTTCTGAACACACAAATCTGTTTTATTTTCTAGGAATGTTACAGAATGTATGTTCTAAATAAGAACTGTAGTCATGAAAGTGATTACATCTTCCATATGCACTACATACAGTGGACAAAAAAGGTAGCATATTATTCCAAGAATTAATTTCCTTTGCCAAACACAATATGGAAAGCTATGCAGCCATAACTCTCTATTTCATTTTAACCTTTAAATGGACCTCAAATTAGAACTGTAAAATTCTCACCTAGACATTTTATCAATATACGTCCATTATAATAACCCATGATAAACAAATTTAATTTTACTATATAGCTGAAATGGCTCTCTCCAGTTCTCAGGTTTAAGAGGAATCTTGAGAGTTCAACATGCTGTTGATGAATTTTTTATTTATTTTCTTTTTTTTTTGAGACAGGGTATTGCTCGAGTGCCAAGGCGTCACTATGCCTGGATAATTTTTGTATTTTTTGCAGAGATGGCGTTCCGCTGTGTTGTCTAGGCGGCTCTCAAACTCCTGAACTCAAGTGATCCACCCCCTTCGGCCTCCCAAAGTGCTGGGATTAAAGGTGTAAGCCACCACACTGGCATTTACCAAATATTGTTACAGTTTTGTTTGTTTGTTTGTTGTTTTGAGATAGAGTCTCGCTCTGTTGCCCAGGCTGGAGTGCAGTGGTGCAGTCGTGGCTCACTGTAACCTCCGCCTCCTGGGTTCAAGCGATTCTTCTGCCTCAGCCTCCCAAGTAGCTGGGACTGCAGGCACGCACCACCACGCCCAGCTAATTTTTGTATTTTTGGTAGAGACGGGGTTTCATCATATTGGCCAGGATGGTCTCGAACTCCTGACCTCATGATCCGCCCGCCTCCGCCTCTCAAAGTGCTGGGATTACAGGCATAAGTCACCACGCCCAGCTAATATTGTTAAAGTTTTAAACAAGGAAGACATTAAGCAGCCGGTAATATGGTATATTTATAAAACTGTAGAAAATAACTGAATAATTTTGTAGCTCTGGGTGATTTAAGTGGAAAACCTACTCTAGGAAAACATTAAAATTTTATAAATAGTAGTAAAATAACTTATTATATGCATGTTTCTAAAGAGATATGAAGATATGTTCTCCCAGTGCATTACAGATAAGTTGGGGGAGGGCCCATATTGATCTTAGCTGGCAAATTTGTGCAGAGATGCCTGGTGATTGCTTCTGAACCATTCAGGCACAGGGGCTGGAATAAAGATTTAAAAAGAAAAAAGAAAGGAAAGCATCATTCCAGTCAAGTAGTCTAGGACTGAGATATACTTGTTATCATTAGAGTTTGACTTTCCCCTCTTGTAGATCTTATCTGATATGGGACATTGTATGAAATAAGAATAATCACAAAACTCTGCTTTGAGATGAGCAAATTTATTTAAATTAACGACTAAAATTCACTGTTTGTGAAAAATATATAGAATCCTACTACCTAAAAGATACAAATGCTAATTTCTACTTTTCCCATATATTGTCTGTGAATGTTCATTCTAAACTGTAAAGTATCTCCCCATGTCTCGAGAATAGTTCTGTCATAATGCTGTGCGCTCAGTGGCAAAATAATGAAGCCAAAAAAAAAAGGTTAAATTAGACTTTGGTGACTTTTTTTTTAACCTTTAAAAAAATTTTTTTTGGAATAATTTATTTTGGCTGAATGACTACAAGTTTATGTGTTATATAAAAGTTCCATGATAGAGACAGTATTAATTAGCAGCTAAGAGAGTGCAGTGTCTGGCATAAGACTGCTAGGGTTGGAATCGTAAATGATTCTCCCCTGACTAGAACTGTGACCTGAAGCAAATCATTCAACTTCTCCTCAGCTGTAAAATAGGGACAATAATAATAGTAGCTGCCTCAAAAAGTAGTTGGTTCTATTTGAGTTAATACATGTAAAGTGCTGAGAGGAACTCCAGGCACCTGGATTACTCAGTAAATATCAGCTATTATCATTACCTGGTGTTTGACATCTACTTTCAAGGTGCTGCAAACTGAGTTTCTAGAAATCAAAAGATAATGGTACCAAGGTGAACGCTGTGATCTTCTCTTTACAAAGCCTCAAATATCCTCCACTTTTCCTGTGAAATGGTTAGCTATTTAGCTGAAATTAACTGTGGATTATTTTGGCCAGTTAGTTTTATATATGCTTAAAAGCATGTTCACATGTTTAATAATAAAGCTATGACAATTCAGGTCAATGCAATCAATAATTAGTTTCAATGCCAATAGCAAACCATTGAGATTAATGAATTGATTACATTTTATTATTAGCTTTTTCCCTATATAGGCTACTCTAATACTACAATGGTTATGTAACATTGTTTTTGTTCAAATTCCTAATGAATTTATTCTTTTTTGAGGCAAAATATTGGAAAGCACAGTCTATACCAGTTTATTAATCTACAAGCATCCGATTCCAAATCAGATTCCAGTGACACCATCTCTTTGTACTTTTACAATAGAGAACTGATTCGATTAATCAAATAGTTGTAATTCACACTGCATTGTCCCTGGAATGCTCACGCTGACAATGCTCTATGAACTCACAGAATTTTCTTTATTTGTCCATCTTCTAACCTTGTCAGATGCTGCTAAAATTTCATTAATCAATTAATGTCCTAAATAGATAATGTGTGTCTTATGCAAAAATCCTTGCATGTTCATTTGACACAAACCATTTTTTTGTTTTCCTTTCATATTCCTTAAAATTTCCTGTCAGAGGCATTATCAACATTAAAAAATTGGTGGACTTTATTTTTAGTAGCCTCCAAATGACCATATATTTGTGGGATGAATACTTAGAAAGCATATCATGTTCAGAGAGCCATATGGTTATTCTCCGATGACATATTAATGTTATTTAGTATTAATAATATTTTATGTCACTTTTTTCCTACATGTGCAAAATCTCCATAATAAACAACTTTGACCAAAAATTAGATACTCACAATTTTTGATTAGGAAACAATTAGGCTGACATAGGCAGTGAGTAAAACATTTGGCACTACAGATAAGTATTTCTCATATTTCCTCCGGGGCTATAAGTAAATTTACCACTGTCACCAGAAATAAGAAAGAATTGGCTGAAAAAAAAAAAATGTAAGTACATTTGCTGTTGGTCATGTTTGAATATGACAGAAAAGCATGCAGGAGCTGTCAATGCAGAAGGCTTTACCAGAACATAGATCTTTGATATGAGTAGTTGGAGGAATACGCATAGAAAAAAGCAAAGGGCTTGGAATACACAATCTGTATTTAGAACAACACCATGTTTGCTGCTACTGTTTGTGATGTTGACATTGCCACATCTCTGATTTTATGTTCAAGTTGGTCATTACAGACAACAGAACACTGATGATTACTAAACAAACTTTATTTAAACGTTACTTTAAGTGAAACTTTAGATTGTGTAAGTATTATATATCTTTCCTACTTCTCAGTATTGGCCATAACATCTGCTCTGCTATTAGGGAAAAACTCATACCTTTCCCCTGAAAGACACTAGAGTATTGTTCTGAAAGCCAACACAATGTATTACAAGAGCAGAATTGACTGAATTCCCAGTACTTGAGTCCTGCAACTAAGCCCTTACACAGAATGCCTCACCTTAGCATCACGTATTTCAGATAACTCATTGGCACACTTGGGGGACTATAACATAAGAAGAACAATTCCTTAAGAATGTATATTCTTTCTGTGATTTGTTTACCACATTTATATTTTAACTCCTCTTCAAATTGGAAGTGTTTAGAACATTTTAAGGAAGGCATTCAGGGTGTGAGCTTTAGAGAGACAGCTTAATATGATTAAAAAGTGTCTTGCATCCAAAATGTGGCATTTCTGGAACCATTTAATACATCTCCTCCATCGATGTCAACTTTCCAAACTTGCAAAGTGACTCCTAGACCAATCCACCTACAGTGTAAAATAGTCTCTTTATCATATCTCTATCAAAAACACCAAAAGAATTTGGTCTTCCTAAACTTGTTAGAAGATGAAAGGTTACAATGCAGTAAGTAGTAATAAATGCAAGCAAATTGAGTTATTAGACAAGTAAGTATTCTTAAACTGCTGTTCAAGATTCAGAACCATCCTGTGGGTTCTTGTTTCTGCAGTGTTCTGAAGAAAATGTGTTAGACTCATTGATGGCAAAATCGTTTTATTTTATGTCCATGTTACCAAGTAACACTGTTTTTTGTTGTTGTTTAACATTCATGTGATATATTTGGGTGCTATTTCATCTAATATGCAGTTTGGTTTTTCTAATCCCAAAGTTGATTTTCCGTCAGCATGAGATTGGCAGTTCTGATTATCCAAATTATTTATTCAATTTAACATCACTTTTATTTTGAATGAAGAAACTGCCTATAAAATCAGTGGGCACCATTTGATTAAATTAGCTTTTCTAAGACTTGTCCTGATAATTAACATTATCGGTCAAAATTACCACTGTTTGATATTTTATTATATTTACACATTATTGAAAAACTATGTGTAATTCTCCAACATTAACAAAAGTTGAAATATGCTAAAGTCACCTTAATGTGTTACTATAGACAATAAAATCAAACATTGTAAGAGTAATATTACTGACAAAATATGGCAACTACATAATGATTTTAAGTTCATGGTTTTTTCAATCAAACAATAAATGCCAACAATCTTCTTGAGGTTTTGTAGTTCTGTTTTTTGATTTCTAATTCAAGAGAAAAAAGTTAATTTTCTAGTTCAGAAGGGGAAAATTAATCAGATAGAAACCTCAAAAAAGATAGAGGCAGTACTGTGTTATCAACACTAATGCAAGAGAGTGATAACATAGATCATACAAACAATGGGAATGTTGCAAATCATTCATTGTCAGGAGAGACTGAACCATGTGGTTTATTTTGTAATTGTTTTTCTTGAGCCAATGTTAACACTGATATGCACTATTTGAACATATATCAACTGATAATAGAAAGAAGTAGGCCAGATGGATGTTGGCTGGCAAGAGAAAACCTGCCAAGGAGTAATGTTTCCCTAAGTAATTAACAAAAGCTGTAGTTCAATTTTTAATAATAGAAATGAAAAAAAATGGTTGAGTCCAATTATCTAATTTTCAGAGAAGAAAACTGAATTCTCAAGATGCTAAGTGTAATTCTATCAAAGTATAAATGGTTTTGAATAGACATTATTGTAACCCAAAAGAGAGAAAATAATGTATTCTACACTTTATAAAATGTGAAAATTTAACTACTGATTTTAATAACCACTGCTTGTTTATTTTATGTGGTAATGCACTGCATAGTCACTTATCAAAATCAGAATAAGCAAGGAATTGAAACTATGTAAAAACACCAAGTTAACTGTCACTGTGAAAAGTGATGAGAATGCCACATTTTTGATTTTATGTAGAAATCGGTTACTACAGACAGAGCAACTATCATGTGACTTCTATACCAACCTTTATTTAAATGCCTGTACCTTCCTAAGCATAATATATCCTGTTGCTTGGTTCTAAATTAGTTTACCAAACTGTCCATATTTTCATAGTATTAAAAAGTGATTTACGTATAGTTTTTTGGTTGGTCATGTCAATCCAACAATAATTTCTAAAATAATTGTAATCAATAATATTTAATTAACAAGTGTTAATATACATTTTATTCCTGAGGTCTACCTGTTTTAGCAGGTTTCAATTTTGCAGTTCATTTAAATTACAGTAATTACTTGGTGATAGTTACCTAAGCCTAAGCATCCACAGAACAGTTGGAAAGATCCTTTTAGAGTCAGGCCCCAGCTTGATGGTTATCACAGAAGTCTAATTGCAATTAAAATAGTACGTTTTCTGGCAATAAAGATTTATCTCTTAAAATCTGTTTGTACAAGAATGTGCAGGTGAGGCATTATATGCATTATTTTTTAAAATACAAATTTTTGGCTTAAATATGATTTTGAAATTGGGGGATGACCTGCCTATATAAACATTTATCCATATGTAAGTTAGTGTTTTAGAAATAATTGAGTTAAAAAAACATAGTCTGTCTTGCCTGTAACGTAAAGCCCAATTATGACATTTTCCTCTATGATGAAAGAAGACCAAATTTTCAGGATATGTATGTTTCTCAATTTAGGAAAACATATATATATATAAAATAAAGGTCTCTGTTTTCAACATTTATATCATTGCATTGGTTCCATGAAGTATTGTGATAAATATTCATAAGAAAATGGACTTGCTAAAATCAGAACCATCTGGAGGCAAAAGGCAATGAAACTAAACATTTATTCCAGCCAGAGTTTCTATGTTCCATATCTATGTTAAATATGTCCTTTCAATGGATGGCTAAAACATTTTTTCAAAATATCATGACTTGAAATACCCCTTTTCAAAATGGATGCCTCTACAGGAGAAATTCCACTTTTAGAGAACCACTGTCTACTTTAGCTTGGATTATTATTCAACATTATCAATGTGTGCCATGTTTTTAAAGTAGTTTTTAATATAGCAAATATACTAAACTCATGTAGTTAAAAAAATGAAGTTTTACTTGCTACTATATTTTATTAACACCTTTGCCTGTAGAAGGAGTGTGATTTTAAGAATGAAAAAGTACATTTCCCTCCAAATTAACCAAAGGATAAATTTAATCCTGGCATTCTTATAATTAGAGTAATAGATCTTACAATTTTACTACCCCATTGAAAGATCAAGTCTCCAGCAGTAGTTAAAAAAAATGTGAGAGAGACTTTAAAAAATGTATTTCAGGGAAATGATGACATCTATTTAAAATTGAGAATGAACTCATATTTTTTTAACAAGGAAATTCCAAGGAAAAAAAGTATTGTGCTTAAAATTTAATGGAATATTTTAAAGCAAAGACAATTTTTTTGATCTTAAAAAAAATTTCCCATTGTCTAATGTTGTTCCTGGATCATAGCAGTTATTTATTAGATGTCTGTTGAGTAACAGAATTAATACAAAATTTAAAAAGCCTAGCTGTGTATCTATCCATGGATCGTATGACAAGGTTTTTGGCAGCAGAAAATTTCACAGTTAAATGTCAGATACTTTTGAAAGCATGCAAATTTAAAACTATAGAATATATTTCTGGAATAAGCATTGGTATCCATTAGGGAAAACAGAATATGGTTCAGTAGTCTAGTGATAAGTTTGGATATTATCTCGTTGTCAGACTTACCTCCAAATAAGTGTTCAGCAGGCAGAAAAATTTCTTAAGGGAACCCATTCACATAGGGAAAGATGTGAAAGGTACAGTCCGGGAAATATACATGTCTTCATAGAATAAGTAGTTGTTCATTATCTGAACTGGAATTTACATAGACTTTCTGAGACAGTTACCTGTATATTATAAAAGCCAATAGAAGGCCGAGCGCAGTGGCTCACGCCTGTAATCCCAGCACTTTGGGAGGCGAGGCGGGCAGATCACGAGGTCAGGAGATCGAGACTATCCTGGCCAACATGGTGAAAACCCGTCTCTACTAAAAATATAAAAAATTAGCCGGGCATGGTGGTGGGCTCCTGTAATCCCAGTTACTAGGGAGGCTCAGGCAGGAGAATGGCATGGCGTGAACCCGGAAGGCGGAGCTTGCAGTGAGCCGAGATGGCACCAGCCTGGGCGACTGAGCCAGAGGCCGTCTCAAACAAACAAACAAACAAACAAACAAATGCTAATAGAGAAACCACTGATATGAAAAACATAAAATGGTACCTTCATATAGTATACATGTATATATACTTGACACCATGAGAATGCTAAATATTTCAAATAAAACAATGAATCCAAATCCTTAAAGCTTGATTTTAACCATTTAAAATGTGTTTAACATTTTGCCTGATTAAGTCCATGTCTGCCTATGTGGTGGGATTAAATAGAATTTACCGAACATGTACTATACGACATGCTATAATCCTTATAACAACCCTAAGAGGTTTGATATCCAAGATAATATGCACACTATGTCCCTGCCTTGTTCGGTATCCCAATGCTATAAAATGGATATCACATCTTAGCATAAAACAAGCAGAAGCCTAAACAAAATCACACCAGTTTTCCAGGTTTTATGTGTTTGATTAAGCTTTCTAAGCACAAAGAATGGGTATTTTTATTTTAAGTTTGTTTTGTTTTAAATTATTTTCTTCTTATGAAACCGTCTTCTTATATAAAACTAGAACTAAACCAAAAGGCCAATCCAAAAACAATTGTATTGCACTGAGAGGGTGGTAAAGATCAACACGAAGTTATATATTTAATTTCTTCAATCAAAATCACAATAAAGTCAGTTGAAATTTGACTATATCTACTTCTTATTTAGTTGATAAAGTTAATTGAACTAATAACAAATCTCCACTACATTCTGCTCCAAATACAAATCAGCAACTTTATTGTGATGGTTTCAGCTGTTTCAACAAAAGGAAATGATTTTGGCCCCAGGATATTATCAAAAGGTATTTTTGGGATACTGTCATAGTGTGTAATATTTTTATTTGTTGTGTCTCATTTATGTTATTATGTCACTCACAAACTCAAACATTACAAACGTGTATATTCATACATGAAAAACTTACTTATAAAATGAATATAGGTTAAATTAAGAAAAATTGTAAAAGCTATTGGTTATTGTGCTTCTAGCATAAATTTGATGAATCTCAGAAATATGATCCATATATTTTGAGGCATTTTAGCTAGTTTGATTACACCATGGATGCCATTACTTAAAAAGGGATGCTTTCCAGTCTATGGAATAATTGGAAGCAAGAACCAGCAGGTTTCAAATGATTCCAGCTGTGTGAAGTACTGACTGTGAAACAGATTCACTCTCTTATATGTGGTTTTGTAATAGGAGTGATGTATACGTGAAAATTCCCAGACGGGTGGAGCTTCTGGGTAATCCATGGGGAAGTAAATTCATTACAAACACTAAAAGAAACAGAATAATTTCAAAACATGACATGCAAATGAAATAGGTAAAATACTCAAAATGAAAGACGGAGCAATTATACAAATGTGAAACAACAGGGACTAAGATCAAAAACAACATCACATATGCTATATTGAGATACCGTTATAAAGATCAACTTTACAAAAGTCCTAAATAATCCGAAACCAGATAGTGTTCTAACACAAAAGCAGATTAACACAGGTGACTCACGAAAAAGATATGATAGAACGCAGATTCAAGAAAACAACCAAAACAAAATCAAGAAAGCATTCACTAAATGAAGGTGTAAACCTCTGTCAATGGCAAGCTGGTATTCTTGGACAGGAGGTAACATTTTTTGAGTGTCTGACTATTGTGGGCCGTATATATATATATTCACTTAATCTCAGGACAACTTTCTATGGATTTGTCATAATCACACCCATGATTGCAGACATGGAAAGCAAGGATTAGTGCATTTAAATGATGTGCCCAGTATCACACAGTCTTTATGTAGTAGTTCACCAAGTCAGTTTTTCTTACTCCAAATATCAAATTAGTTCTCTAGTCTCCATTTCTTCAGTCAGAAAAAGTATTAAATAGGCCAAATAATCCCAAAGGTGCATTGGAGACTTGAGAATGTGTAACTATTCTGTGAGTTCTATTAGACGCTAAATTTATCTTTCTAAAATTAATATAGTAGCTAGATACTGCATTAATCACTATTCAGCTATTATTTTGCTTCTTTTTATAGAATTTATACTTGATTCTGGCATACCGTCTGGACGTTTCAAAAGTCTGTTAAGAAAACTTTAATGTGATACTTTATTTTTCTTACCAACTTGTATCTCTATCAAGCACCTATCAAAGTACCTATATTGATCATTACGTTTAGTAGTAATAAATCAGTGATCTAAGTATCAAAATGTTTAAATAAAAGGTTGGGGTGAAGAGTCTTGGAAGTGAAGGAATCTGATCCTGTTTATTTGGCTCACCTCTTGCCTTCTCATTATGTCCTAATATGAAAAACCATGAGATGATGGGCAGACATAATGATATGTTCAAAATCACGAAGAAAATAGGACCCACAGACATCTCTAAGTGATGGAAGAATATATTTTGAACATGAGTGATGTCTTTCTTAAATGATTGTTGTAAAGATTAAATCAGTGGAATATATTATATATATAAATTATAAATTCAAGATCACTGATTTTCAGGTTACATCAAAATTTACTGAATGCCTACTAAGTTCACTCTTTTTAGCACTGTTCTGAGTTCAGTGTTAGATATACAAAGGTAAGTAAGACACAGTCTCTTACTTTGAGGAACTTTCTTATATTCTCTAAGATGATTATGCTTTAAGTAAAGGCATACCAGTATTTGGTCTTGCTGAGTTGCCATTTGAGACCAAAAGATCATCAAGAACCAGGGCCATGTTAGGAACAATCCTAAAATACGCCAGGGTTGACACAGTATCAGCCGGAGAGGATGCACAGTCCCTGCAAATAACAGATGGTCCTGCAGGAATAGTTTAAACCCTGGGGAGTGTTGCTCCCAGTATCATACAGAAGTCAATAACCCTTAGCTAAAGCAGAATTTAATTGTCTAAAACAGAGACTTTAGGTGTCAAGAAGCTTTTACTTAATTATTATCATGCTTAAAAATCAATCAATGAAATCAACATATTTTGTTACCACTGCATGGCAGAAAATCTTACCATTTAAGACTAAGAATGAAAATGAATTTATGTCATACTAAAATATCCTAAAAACTGTGTCCATTTTTACTATAGTGTAATGCAATTTTGATACCTATTTAAATTTTGATGCAAAAAATGATTATTTTTGTGTAAATTCTACCATCTCTTTTATGTTGGAAATTTGAATGGGTTGAGAATGCGTTGAAATATTATTAATCTATATAGCTAAATCTAACATTATTCCTTAACTTGGAAAAAGGCATCAGTAAGAAAAACTCAATTTAAAAAATAGCAAAGGAAAATATATTATCTGAGACCATAAGTCAGAATAAATATGAATTTACTATTTCTAGCAAGAAAGAACATGTCATAGATTTTATTTCACACTTTATGGTTGTCTTAAGCAAATCTATATGGAGAAGATTATGCAGAAATAATTTTACATCACTTTAAAATCCATCAAGAAACTAAGAAGTCAGATGTATTAACAACATACATGAATACAGTCCACCTAGTGAATGACAAGAAATGGAGCAAAGAAAAGTAGCCAGTCCAGGTGTGTTCCCAGCTGACACACAGAAGGAAGGCTATTGTGATTCTAGACATCCAATGTGGAAACCGGTTCAATGACATGAATATATGACACAGGACGGCATCAACTCACAACTCAGAACTCACTCCATTTTTGTCTCCATTTGTCACTTGCACCTTCTACAAAAAGTTTCCTGCCGAATCCTATGTAGCTGTGTATTTGAAAGTCCTCAGCATGCAGCTGCTATCACACAGAGGCACAGATTGGTTGCATCCACCAAATCCAAAAAACCACCAGAATTTTTCTTTCCAGAAAATGTCTACTATAGAACTACTACTGTCAGCAGAAGACATTCTCCTTCTATAAAAGATACAGCTTCATTTCATAAGTACTTCTGTGTTTCCATTCTTTTTTTTATTGAGGTTTGTTTAATGAGGAAAAAAAAAAAAACCTAATTCATTGAATTGCAATTGCCATTGTCTTGCACAAAACTGTTTTCTTTTCTAAATCAATCATCTATTATACTCTCACAGGCCCCTGTGACTACTGTGGGCTGCATATGGATTACACACTTTTTCTAATAGGTGAAAACATAGGATTTATAAAATCATTTCAAAATATGCATGGCTCTTTGCTCTGATTTATATCTAACAGGGCTAGTCAAAGACATTAAGCATTAAAGAACTGCAAGGGATTTTACTGAACACTGTCATTAAGGTAAATATATTGAAATCCATGTATGTCTAGAACAAAATGCTGTGCTACAAATACACACCATATTTACAAACACAGCAAAGATGAATTCTAAAAGTACAGTTTGAGAAATGATTCAATAGCAATTCCTATGAAGATGGAAGTATTCACTTAGTACCCAGGCTCTTCATTATGGTAATGCTATATAGTCTTATAGACACCTAGGGTGTTAATCTGATTTATGTTCAGAAGACAGTCTGCACACACAATTGAGAGTTTCTTCTTAGGAGAAATGAAGGCCAGATCATGGGCATCAGAGATACCACAAGGAAGTGCAAGTAAGCCTGCATCATCTATCTTGAATAATTAGAATCATCAAACAGCAAATCAGTCCAGTGTAAGGCATGTATTTGAGATTTTATTCTTTCAGTCACATCCAATGTTTCTGCATTTGGAAAAAATAGGCAAGACTAATTCCCTAGACTATAAATCACTCTAATGTGGAGGGAAATGTGTTAGCTAGTTGTATTACAAAGCCTTTACTTCATATTTAATAGGCACCTGCAATACCAGCATTATACAAAGCTCTCTACTTTGCAAATCTTTAAAACCCCACTTAATTTTCAGCACTGATTTCCTGCAATCTAAGAGCTTATGAAGGGTTCACTGTGTTCATACAGATCTATGCAAAATGTGCCAGAGCTTCCCAGTCTGTGATGGCATTCATTTGGAGGTGAATCCCAAATTTCTATCACTGGCATGCTTATTTCCGACTAAAATAAATATTCTCAGAATGAAAGCTGAAGATTAAGAGGACAAAAAAGGAGTCAAAGTAACTAGCACTGGGAGAGATATATGCAAATATCAGCTCAATGACAATTCTTCATACCATTTACAATCGAAGCTTAAAGACCCAAATACTCTGCAATCCATTAGCTCCTCAATATCCTGAAAGGGATTAGAGTGTTTCTTAATCAACTGCTAACAGGCTGAAAAGGCCCAGAGAGTGGATATTAACAAAGCAGTGCAATACTCAAATGCAGAAATGGTTGGATAGAGAGACAAACTATAGAAGAATGTTAAAATACAAGATATTACACAAACATGATAAAATTGACCACATTTCCATTCTTTCCTACAGCCCACACAATTAAAAATCTATATAAATTACTAAGTGGCGAAGCTGTATGTAGCAGAGTCCTTTCAAGAACAGATAAATTAATTTCATATATTTTCTCAAGGATCCGGAATAATTAGTATAAAATGAAGAAAGAATCAATCAAATATTCCTCAAAGACCTTGACTGTGCTTCTATATTTGCCATTATTAGCTGTACAGGTGGTCCCAAGCTCATCATTTTAAACGTGATATGTGCTTATGGCACTCTAATCAATCAAACTGTGAAAGATCAAGGGAAAATATTTTCATATGCCATTTAAATAATGAATAAATATGTGAAAACAGATCCCTAATGAATAACTTTGAGTTCTGCATTCCTTATATTTATATGCTATGCCTCAGAAAGTTCTACTGATTCTGCCACTATTCTTGTCTATCAGAGACAAATTGTCTATAGGACAAAAATATGAATGAGAAAGATTAAATATGGGTTGTTTTTCCAGTTTATTTCTGTATCACTCTTTACTGTTAAAAGAAGGACACTTGTTTAACTTATTTAGGAATTTGAAAATTTAACGAGTCTTGACTTACAGAAAAAAAAGAATATAAATCAAAAGCAAAATGTCAATCATGGTAATAAATCTTTTTCGTTCTATGTTTCTGATGACTGACAGACCAATAGGTTTGTATCAAACAAAAGCAAAAAGCATGTATTCCTTTCTAAATGAAATGTTTGACAGATTTGACTGTTTTCTTAAATAACAACCAATGAAATCTTAAACAACAGAGTACATCTCCTATGTACATGAGAGATCCTATTTCTACATTTGTCTTTACTTCTGTAGTATAATGCAGATTTGAAGATTGCTGACTATGTCAAAGGCTATAAGACATTAGCATTATTACTTACGAAAGAGTCTGACTTCTGTGCCTCCAGGAAACTTTAGAATAAGCCTCTTCCTGACTTGCCATTCAATAATTTTCAATAATACCTGGCCTGTGATTAGAGTCATATTTTAACAAATCTGATATAAATTTTAGGGTCCTTATATGTAATAAATTGTGGAAAAAATATTAAATGCGAAGTTGGGTGTCAAGAAGGCCAAACTTTTAAAAATCTGCATTAACTAATTTGTACTTTCCAACTCAGTGAAATATATAAGATATTAAATGATGTACTAATATTAGTAAGAGAGTAATTTCTAGTTATAATAAAGAATTACTTTCAAGAAGACATCAAACTAAATTCAAAGAAAGCTTGCACCAAGGATTTTAAGTCAAAGTAGTAAACAATCCACTGGATTTTCAGTTTTGTTTTGTTTTTAACTATATACAAGCTAAGAGTTCACCTTTAACAAAATCAAACTGAGAAGTATTGTAAACGAGCAATACAGACATCTGACTTGGCCCTGAAACCCTGTAAACACCCAGACTGGTATAGCGGGACCAAGGCTACAACTGTAACTTTCAGCATTTAGTGGATTTCTGAATTCTCACAACCAAAAAAAAAAGAAATTAGATATAAAAACAATCTAAATAACACAAAATTGTTGTGGAAATAAGATTATAGAAAACAAAATGATTTAATGGTGTCACTTTCATAACTCAGCACTGTAGTATAAAATTACGTAATATGAAAAAGGATGCATTACAATGCCATATTTAATATTATAAGTATAATTTATAGATATTTTACATACATCAATATGAAAATGAAACCTCAAGGTTCAAAATAAATCATAGTTCATTATGAGAAAATTTGATTTTAGATTTGAGGCATTTCCTTAAATCTAAATTCCCTCTGTTTTACAATTTCACATATTTTAAGTTAATATATGAAATCATAAGAAGAAAAAATGATAGTTTGCAATTATTTAAATAATAAGAATATGTTCACACCATAAGAATGTAGCACGTTATTACAAGTACAATATTTTCAAAGTAATTTTAATGATACCAAAGCCTGTCCTGTCTCACCATAAGGATGACTGACCTGAAACTAAGGAGAACATTAATGTTCCTTGTTTTGATATCTAGAATTAATGGCAACACAAAATTAATAGTAAGAGAATAGAATATTGTCACCACACATATTATTTTCTCTATGTTATCAAATATTCAGGAATCAGCAGACATGTCTTTGTTTAATACAATAGCAACTTTTCATTTTTATTCTCCTTAAGGTTATTAGCAATGGAATGCCAAAATGCATCTTGAATTTTATAGCTTAGGAATATCAAGATAGAAAGAAAAATAGTCAAACGTTCGTCTCACAAACCCAACTGGAAAGATAGTCAGTTTAAATGTATGGCCTATCCTCATTTCAAAAACCCGTGTCAATATCCAAGGGTTCTGGGTATCTTCTACCTCATAAGTATGAAGACTGACTTCATGACCATAGGGCACTTAGCCAAAGAACCATAGCAATAAAAATCACAACTGATAACATTTTAAAAATGATTACCATTTGGGGGATCAATTGTCACCCATGTTTAACTGTCACTATATATATCTATTCCAAAACTTAATAATTGAAAATATCTTAAAGTTTTTTGCTAGCCTCACATTAGTTAACATTTGCTCCCTTCACTTTCAATTGCATATTTTTCCTAGCTGTTCTAAATATCAATTCTATGACTGCCTTCTGCATTTTACATAACATAATAACATTTAAGTAGTGGTTGTAGTAGATTATTCAAAAATGAAAAGTAATCACAAATGTAATATAGTATCTCTAAATGGTTTGGAATAGAAGAAATTCCCTTTACACTGTAAAAAATACATGTATACACTTAAGTACAGCATGCTTACACATTTTCAGTGTATATATTCCTCAATATATAGACAAATATATATGAGCAAATAGTCTAGATTGTGAAAAGTCAGGATGTTTAAAGCTCTAAAATGAGTATTTCCTTTAGAAAATTAAATGACTGTTTACCCAGAACCACAGTCTAGTGCAACTCTTACAGACTGTTTCACTACTTGAAGAAGTTATCAAATGTTAATGGGTAACTATTTCTTTTACTTTAACATTTTCATTTATCTTCCCTCTTCCCACCCCCAAAAAACCACACAGGGGCCAAGAAAATTAATTCCCCAAATGCTGTCAACTGGGTTGGGAAACAGTAATAAACAGCTTACTGTAAAGCCTCCAGCTACAATAAAACAGCTGTCAATAAGTGGGCTGAGAGTTGGGCTGTGCAAAAACAGGTTCTCTGGATATGATAATATGAGAGGGAAAGAAGCTGACACTTTCTGTTTCAATATGCTAAGGCAGTGGTTCTCAAAGTGTGGGCCCTGGACTAGCAGCATCAGTATCACCTAGGAACTTGTTAGCAATGTATATTTTCAGGCCTGATCTCAGCGGTACGAAATCAGAGCCTCTGGGGTAGAACCCAACAACACATGTTTTAAGTAGTGCTCCAGGTGATTCCCAGGCATTCCACAGGGAGAATCAGTATCAAATTTTAAAACAATATCCGTCAACAATACCGTTTTTCTTTTAGGCAAATATACCAAGGAATTTTATCATTTAAAGCCTTATTGGAATTGATAATGTTGTCGTTTTCATCCTCTTAACCGTTTGGCTGTGAACTTTGTTGTTGTTTCAAATAAATACTAAGACATGATCTTTTGCCAAAAAAAAAAAAAAAAAAAAGCTAAATTCTTAACCTATAAAGGCTAACAGCACTTCCAAAAAATGTGTAAGAAATAATCTGTGAAAAATTTAGTGACACATGAAAGCTTTATAAAATAGAGTGAATGAGGAATATGATTTACAGTGTTTCCTACGTTCTTTGCAGGTTAACACAAGGGAAAACAGCAAGGGGAAAAACATCAGACAATATGGGAATTGATGTACCACAAAAAAATTCATGATGAAAACATCAGACATTATGTTTTCGTTATACACACAGTATAAATGAGTGAAATTTAAGTTTGGTAAACTTTGACCCAAGAATCTTGCATTTTACCCACATACCAATCAATAACATAAAATGAAAAGATGATGTGAGCAATAGTGCTCACACAACTAAAATCCTCACATATTGTATTTTTAAAATAAATTCCTTAGAAAGTTTTTGTAGTAAGAAATGTTACTCTTTCAAAATGGTGTAGCTTCAGGAGCACATTTTATATAAAAGCCACTAGTTGAAAAGATTTTACTTTTTAGTTTAACTAGAACAGCTGCAGAGAGCAATCATACAGTTCAGTGAAAACAAATTTGTAAAGGGTAGTATATATTTGATGTTGTTCATTCATAGGAAATATGCTTCTTTTATCCTAAAAATGTACATATTAATCTGTATATCACTACTACTTCTCCACTGGCTTCTCTTTTCTCCAACATCACATTATTTCTTTTTCAGCATGAAAACTTTTAAAAGGTGTAAGCAAAGTCATTTTAACAGCTCTTTATCATAATAGTGAATTACCTAGTTCCACATGAACATTGGAATACCTATAGGAGAACTGCAAAGTGACACATGGCCACAAGGAATTTCTAAAATGCACTTTAGTACGAGTCAGAGAATTTCTCAGTATCCCATTGGAAAGATTACATCATACAAACAAAGACTTTTATGACTGACTAAGCCTCAACAAAAGACCTTTTGCATACTTTGCTGAAATGCACTTAACATTTATGCCACTACACTACATATAGGTTCAGCTTTGGGGAAGGTCGGAAAAGGTGGTTCTATACATCAATGCTACTATCACCGCACACAGACAGAAAAAACATGATGCTGGAAGTATATCAGTACATTTCTTTGGAAAATAAGTGTCAGACTTTACATGAAAAATTTTAAGTCATCATATTAGTTTCTCAACATAATTATGCATATTATAAAATACCATAAGTGTATTGTGAGTGACCTTTACAATAGAAGTAAATAATTTGAAAAATTTTCTTTCTGTTCATTAAAAGAGCAACTTTTTAAACTCATTTAGTTTCATAGATTACTTTTGTTATCATAGTTAACTATTTAACTTTTAAAAACCTTTACTAAGCCTGAACATTTTCTAAATTTTAAAACATCAACCTCTTTTCAAATGCTTACAAAGTTACCACAAAAATTAGTCGTTCCAACTTTGACTTATATGTAATCATTTCATAGTTTCCTTTAAAATTCTATACTGATTTAAGTCCTTTCTTCCTGTGTATTTAAGCTCTAAATATTTGTACTTGTAAAACACTCTAATGTTTAATATATTAGCTTAAGAATGGAAATTTTAGTTGTATGGTAATATGTATTATACTTGACGTTCTGGGAGTATCTGTGTGATTCATTGTCAAAATTACTCTTATAAATATTTTATTACCGTGAAGCCTTAAGTCATTCCAGAGCAATAAATGATAGTTGGTAAGGGGGAAACTGTTTCAATAAAACACCCTATTTCACCCCACCCTCAGAAAATGAAAACTCTTGATTCTCCAAAGACTAATCAATGATAACTGTCAATACTGTTCTGCAAATTAATTTTGCCTTACTTGATTTTCTAAAATTGATGTGTTCCTTATTTATAAACAAGTACAGATGGGCCATCACCATAGGTGAATTCCATACCGACAAAGACAGAACTAGCATTATGAAATCCTAGAAAGTTGATGTGCTGAGAGCTAATCACAAAAGAGCAAGCAAATGAACTTAAATGCTAGTTGCTCCAGAGCAACTATCATTAAATAAAAGGTATCTTTGGCTGTACTACCAGCTTGATCCTTCCCTCCCCCTTCTCCTTGCTACTGCGGGATTGGCACCTGGCCAGCATAAGCAACATGATACCCTAGTGCCATCTACAGGCTATTATCGATATTCAAATTTTGTGGCAACAGATAAGCCCCAGCGAAATAAATTAGACAGCGCTGCATTTAAATCTTTATTAACAAGGAATTATTAGACCTAAGAAAAACTAATTCTGGATTTAGTTGAAATATGAGTTTCTCAGCCTCTTAATCCCTCTTCATATGGCATATTTCACAGTTTAAAATGAGTTATGACAGATAACTTATGCATTACTAAGATAGAATATTTACAATGGATTCATTCTTTTCTTTTTAAATCAGTTATATTAGGTAGCAAGCATTCTTTTTTTTTTTTTTTTTGAAAGAGTATTTGGCCACTGTGGACACTAAAAATCTTTCTATTAAGTACCAAATCTTATATATTACAATAAAATAATTTGAAATCAAAGAGAAGACTTCCTATATGGCTTAGTTGCAATCTATCAATGATCATGTGCTTCATGGCTGACGTACATTTAATATTCTACTATCCTGTTTAGAGACTAAAAAAAAATTAACCCCTTTAGCAACCACAGCTCCAACATAATTGCAGTCACACCTTCAAAAGTCATTTAAAACTTGAGATTTGAAGGTGACTTTTTAGATCAAAGGGTAAGGTGAAAATCTTGGAGCAGTCAATTTGGAAACCCCAGGAGCAGAATGTGGCATATCAGGACAGGTTTTCTTCTTCAGCAAACATTATCTTGGGACATTTTGGAATAATTTTCTCTTTTCACCTTTTGCCATTTGAAGGAAACTGGGAGGTTAAAATATTCTCAGAACTCAGAAATCTCAAAGCTGTTCTAAAAATTCTCGACTGAGCCCCAGAGGAATAGAAAAGGGGTCAAGTTTTTTTTTACCTCTTTCTAACTAAGCTAAAGTTAGACCAAAACAACAGACACACTGGCATGTTAATACTGGTTGACTGGGCACTTGTATGCAGTACTTATAGACCAGTAAAAGTGCTCGTTTACCTGTCTCGTGTGTAAGGGGCCCTTTGTCTTGAAGCCTCCTTGGGAACTGCACTCTGAGGCACTGAAGTGATCTGAACTAGTGGAAGAGCGTTTAGAAAGGGTGTCACAACCCCCAACAAAGGTGTTGTCCAAAGGGAGTTCCTGAATCACATGATGCTTTTTCACGGAAACTGGAGTGTCTGGTTTGAGATGAAAAGCAGGCTGTGGAGAAGCAGATTTGTAGTGCTTGGCCAGGTCAGGACTGTTAGGCTTGAACGTTGTTGGAGGTGCTGGGCCCCAGTCAAATCTTCCTATACTTTGTTCCTCCAGTTCAGCCGGCAGGCTTATTGTCCCATTGATAGGTTCATGAACTGCATCATCGGGTTTAGACTCTTCGATAGTAACAAAGTTCAAAAGAGAGCTTTTGGGAGACTTCCTTTTCTTTCTTTTCTTTTTTTTGTTTTGTTTGTTCTCCTGGTTTGGGGACATCCATTCGGCACCTTGCTTGCTCCTCTGAGCTGCTTTGAACCTTGATGCATGGCGACAGCGCACCAGAACGGTGACGAAGATCACAACGATGACCACCATGGCACCGGCGATGATGGCAATCATGATGGTTAGATAGTCCTCATTTTGATAGGGTTGGCTACTATCCCCTATGTTCCTGTCCAACGGGGTCTCCATAGTCCTGCGGATCAAGTCATAGATATAGGAGGCATTTCCAGCAGTATCGTTAACATAAAGGAATACAAGCACAAGCGTGTGCAAAGACTTAGGGTACCCCAGGTCACTTATGTTGACCACCAAACGATGCAATCCCACATCAGTAGGTGCTGGTTTTTCTTCCAGAGTAATGTTACCTGTTACTGGATCAATCCGAAATAAGCCTTTATTGTTTCCACTCACTATAGTATACTTTAGTTCGGCGTTCATTCCAGTGTCAACATCTACTGCAAAAACTTCTGCTACCACGGAGCCAGGAATGGCTGAGAGGGGCACCAACTTAAAGGAAGTATTAGATGGTGGAGAAATGACAACTGGGCTGTTGTCATTGACATCCATGACGTTGATAGTTACTTTTGCAGTAGAGGAACGAGGTGGCTGTCCTCCATCAGTAGCTTTGACATCAAAAGTGTAGGAACTCTGCTGTTCTCTATCAAATGAGACATTTGACTTTATGACTCCAGAATAGGGATCCAACACAAAATTATCATTGTCATTTAGAATGGAAAGAGTCACAGCTTTATTCTCTCCAGCATCTGCATCTGTCACTGTGATTACCCCCACAGTACTATACTTTGGCAGATTCTCAGACACAAAAAATTGAAAATGATTATGAGTAAACTTGGGGCTATTGTCATTCTCATCCAGAACAGTAACTATTACAGCCGCTTGGCTTTGGAGGGGAGGGGTCCCATTGTCCCTGGCAGTTACTGTAAAAATGAATCGTTCTTGTTCTTCTCTGTCAAAGACTCTGGAGGCTGTCAAAACTCCTGTTTTTCGGTCCAAATCAAAGAAGGAGGCATTCGGTCCAAGCTGATAAACAATGTCTGCATTTTTCCCACTGTCTTCATCTGTGGCACTAATAGTTGTTAAGTATAACCCACGTCGGTTGTTTTCAGAAACTGACAGCTCAATTACAGGCTGGTTGAAAATTGGTGGGTTGTCATTTTCATCCTCAAGCTTAACCCTTACCAGGGCAGTCTGATTTAAACTGGGCTTCCCAGAATCAGAGGCGACAATTTTAAAGCTGAATTCTTTGGTGCCCTCATAGTCCAACAAAGAAGAGGTCTCTAACAAATATTGGTTGTCATATACTGCCTTCAAATGAAATGGGACCTCTCTTTCAATAAAACAGATCACTTTGCCATTCACATCTGTGTCCTTATCTGAAACCGTAATTAGGGCAATCTTTGTATTGACAGGATCTTTCTCAGATAAATACACGGTGCCATTGATGGGACTTATAATGTACCTGAGGTCTATATTAGGAGGGTTATCATTTACATCGGTGACATTGATGGTAACCGTTGCTCGAGCAGGAGTGGAGCTGCCGTCACTAGCCAGCACTGTCACTTTGTGAATGGCTGTCTCCTCTCTATCTAAGGACCTCTGAACTGTAATCAGCCCAGTAGTATTATTTAAAGCAAAGAGTCTTTTGGTTGCAGGGGCGACCTGGGCACCAAAAATGTACCGGATTTCAGCATTACTGCCTATATCTGCATCAGTGGCATGGAGCTGAATTACAGAGGTACCCACGGGAGCATTCTCTGGAATATGAACCTCCACTTGACCCTCTTTAAACACTGGCCTGTTGTCATTTACATCACTTACTGTGACCTGCAGTATGGCCGTACTGGATTTCTGTGGAGTGCCTCCATCCTCTACTTTGATTTTCATCACATAGGTATCTTTCTGTTCTCTATCCAAGTTTTGCTGAACAATCAATTGTGGCCACTTCTCTCCCTCCGGAGTTTCCACGATATCCAGTCCAAAAACACTCTGCCCATTTAACAATTCATAATGCTGTACACCATTGAAGCCTGTGTCAGGATCTGTTGCTGATGGAATTGGAAAGCGGCTGTTGATCAAAGTGTTTTCTGGAATGGAAATATTGATGACAGGAGATGGAAACATGGGGGCATTATCATTGGTATCCTTGACAATTATTTTTATTTTGATCAGCCTGAAGAAGTCATTGGGGAGGATCACCACCTCAAGTTCAAAGAAACACTCATTCTCCTCAGCATATGAGGCGCCAGCACAGAGTTTTTCTCTGTCTATTCTGTTGGAGGTTGTGAAAATTTCCCCAGTGCTGCTGGATACTTTCACCAAAGGGGCATCCCCAGCTTTAGAAACCAGTCTGTAGACAAGGCTGGCACTGGTCCCTGTGGCAGCATTGATGTGAGAAATGTTCAGATCCTTTGGTATGTTTCCTATGGGCACATTTTCAGGCAATTCCTCTCTAATAGTGTAAATCAGTTCTTGAGCTATTGCGGAATCCAGCCTTAAACAGGCAATCAGAGCAGCCAACAGGTAAAAATCCCTCAGGTCCATGATAATGTATTTATTTTCTTTTCCTGGATTTTAGGGTTTAAAGGTTTCCACTGAGGAATGATGCACAAATTGCAAGAGGAAGCGTGCATGGACTGGAGGATGCATTATATCTCATCACTTATTTGGAGACAGCCACTGTCAACACAATCGTATAGACAATATTATTCTTCAGTAAATAAAAACATACTGTCACAAAATATCACCACACATTTTCCCCTGCACATTAGTAAACATGGCAGTTTGCTCTGTTTGCAAGTTTACTCTGTGGAGAAAAAAAAGCACTAAATATCTCCTGCTTGTTGCATTTGCCGGGAGGAAATAAAATTTTCTACTTTTGAATTAAGGACAGCTGCTATTTTTACCTATATTCACGCACGTTGTTTTTCAGAGTACTGTTTAATTCAAAACATGCATTCTTGTTCTCCTCTTCCCCTCCCCCCTCTCACCCTCCTCCTAGAGCCTCTAACCCACCTCCCTCAGTCTTTTTAGGTGCAAGTGAAAAACCCTAAGTATTTAGCTATGGTTCCTGCTAATTGCCTTGTCACATGTCAAATGTGTTTTCTTCTCTGCCACACTGAGTCACCTATTTTTTCTAAAAAGGCTATCTTTTTCTTTCCTCCCAGTTCTTCAACTGCCTTCTAATACAATCTTACTGGGAAACGAGCATCCGGACATGCTGCTGCAGCATCAGAAGCAGTAGTCACCGGCCACTACACATCCTCATTGCCTAAAAGCACAACACCAAGACTTCAGATTTCTTGCCCACAGCTTGCTCTCCTTTCTCCATATTGACAAATTATCCCCATTAGGATTCGTAAACACATTAAAACTTTTAAAAATGTATAATAATATAGGATTCCTTTTCCTAGAGGTGGAAGAGAGTGCCGAGATATAAGTGAAACGCAGCTAACATTCCCATGTAACATCACAATATTTTCTACTGAACATAAAAGAGAGAAAAAAAAAGCTATTTCTTAATCCTGATTTCTGGTTAGAATATTAGTAACATTTGCCACACATAATAGATGCTCCCGTAACTGCAGTTTTAATGGGTGCAAGGCTCCAAGCAGCTACATACTTGAGTAGGACTAGTCAGTTCTCAGGCTCTAATCTTATCTGCATTAGGCTGCACAGTTGCTGATGCCCGTGATTAGTTCCGGCAGAGTGATGCAGGTAAGGATGCAGATACAGCCGAGTAGGTGAGCTCTGCCCCAACCGTCTACCCAATTACAAACATCTTTCGTCTACACTGAGGACACATCTAAACACAGAATTTACAATTGTGCATGCGAAACTTTACACTTACGTTAGTTGCCTCAACCTTTCTCCTTTCCCAGTATGCTGCAGTTAGGAATGATTTGTTCCAACACATAGAAAGCCATGCATCTGGTAGCACCAGTTTGGGGAGAAATCAGAAGCAGCAAAACGTTTCCTCCCTGTAAAATGTGTTGCTTCGGACTGGCAAATTAGCAACTCCAGAGAACAAATTCACGGATTTGTCGTTAGTCATTCTCTCCACATTTCGTCTCTCTTACCCACTGGGTCTGGGTTCTTCTGGGTATTTAGCACACACACAACATTCAGTTGCACTTCTTCAGCTCAGGGATATTTTCCACAGCATCAAGCATACCATTTCCATCCGATGCCAGTACTGCTTAAGTCTCTAACTTCTTGTAGGAAACGTCAGAGTTGCGGTGATGGTGATTCTCTGACCGCTACCCGGGTGACAGATGCCCGAAAAATTCCTAATCTGTTATCTCTTGCGTGCTTCAGAGACTCTAAGGCGCTCCTTTCCGTCTCGCATACTCTCCCTCTCTCCCTTCTCCTCTGCCCCTCTCTCCTTCTCCCTCTCCTCTCTCTCCTCTCTCTGAACTGAATTTCTTGATATAACTCTCAATAAGCCCAGAGGGAGGGCGTGATTGCCCAGGCCCCGCCCCCGAGCTCTGATTGGCCTGTATCTTGCGGTGCGGGCGGCCGCAGCCGGGCGCGAGGGAGGGGGCTCGGAACAAGGCGCTGACTGTCTCCCAGCCTCCCCTCCTCCTCGCCCCCTCGGCAGCCGCGAAAACCCGGAAATCTGATCCTGGCCCCAGGAGAGCCGGGTTCCAGGAGGTGCACTGAGCATGCTCAGCAGGGTCGGGGGTTGGGTGGGTCGCGCCGGCGCTCCCCAGGCCCGCGCTGAAGCGGCGCTCGCAGGCTCTGGCAGGGAGCGAACCTCCGAGCCCGGGCGGTCCGGCGGGCAAGGGCGGCGCGGGCGCGGATCCAGGGAACCGGGGCCACCGCTGCTGGAGGATCAGGGTCACCGAGGCGGCTTCGCACATCTCTTTGCTAAGTAGAGGGGCCAAAATGCACAGATGGGGGAGTCTACCCAGGATCCGAGGCGCAAGACGTCTAGCCACCCCTGGGTAGGGAGCACGAGCCAACAGATCCCCGGAGCGCGTTAAATGAACAACACGCCCGGTGCTGCAAATAGACGCTTTTGCTGGTAGGGACATTGGAAAGAAGGGCAGGGAGTACAGCGAAAGGTGGGGACCGCAGAATTTGGAGTCTCTGCGGAGACCGGAAAGAAAATTAATCGGAGCACTTCCTACACGCAGAGCCACGGAAACTGCCTTGGAAAGAGACAATGGCAGCGTCTGGGGTCCCCTCGGTCAGCCCGGGCCAGTCGGCTGCGCGTGCGAAGCCTCCTCTAGCGGAGCGGGACCGGCCGCGGCGGTGTATCCTGGCGGCCCCTGTACTTCTGCTCCAGCCGCGCCTGGAAACCTGAGAACCTAAGCTCGCCGGGACTCGCGGCTGCTGCAAAACCCGTTTCCAGCCCACCTCACTGCAAACTTTGCTTCCAAGGTGCTGGAAGGAGTCCCAGACAGCTGTTTCCCAAGCTGTGGAACACATCCTTTCCCCTAGGCACTTTCTGCTGATGCCAACTTTCTTTCCTGTGATTCTTGTCTTTTCCCGTGCATTTCATTTCTCTGACTCCAGCTCTGTACTAAATCCTCACAAGTTTCTTATTTTCATACAGGAACTGGATGGAATGACTTTCCCAAAAATATAGCTTTATTTCTCAAATACTGACCCCCAAAGCACTATCTAGTAATATATTGGATTGATCTTTTTAAGTCAGTAAACCACAAAGGTTTGTGTAATGGCTTGTACTTAACAACGCCTGATACCTAAGTAAAGTTGGAAGCATTAACATAGAAACAGTTCACTTGGATCAAAAATTTATTTTTTGACTGACCTATACAGGTTGTCTGAGAAGGTCTTAGTACATGATTGAATAACTTGGTCTAACTTACAGGAAGAATAAAGGGCATTTATTTTAAACCTGTGTGTTCCCCATTCTGTAATGGGCTGCCTAGGCATTAAAGGCTCTCGACATACTTAAGCACTATGAGGGCGTGTTGGAGATTACCTCTTGTTTTTGAGTACAGTAGATTTTTTTTTTCTTTTTTAAATAACATTTGTTTTTAGATATTTAAATTAAAATTTTAAAAAATCACGAATCAAGCCTACTAAGCCATACATTGAATAAATAATGGCATTATTTAACCAACTCATTTGACATCACAATTTTCCAACATGAAATTGTAAGCTCTTTTTAATTTAAACTTTTCTTTGAGTTAATAGTCACAGTTCAACTGCAGTGTCTAAAAGCCCACTGTAAAATCCATTAATCCCTTATATGTAAAATATGAAATACTTTCCTTGCAGATAGTACACTGTTTTTTTAAATAGCAAAACAACTTTTATTATAGTAATGTTTTGTATGATTAGAATGTATATAATTTAAGAACAGAAAGGACTTCTAAGTATCCAAAAGTCAAAAGAAAAATATTGCCTCACAGAATAATGTCAGTGAATTAAAGGATGATTTTTATCTTACCACAGTAAACGATCATTTTGCCATTCACAAAATCTACAATTAAAGCTAGTACATTGTTCCAACTGTCACCTATTTTATGCACTGCACTGTTTTTAAATAAATGAACCGTCATTCTGATACATTTACAATAAACATAGCAGCACAGCCACTTTCCAGTTCATTTCATAAGCACCACAGTTATATCATATTCTTATTCTAATCATACCGTAGTCATTTCAAAGTCATGTTGTAGTCGCAACACATAGCTTAGCAATAATTATTTAACATCATTATTAAACGGAATTGTTTCTCTTTGCTGAGGGATAGCTTCACGTGCTGGCAGAACCCATTATTACCTCGTGCTCATAAATGAAATCAGTATGAACACAAGATGAAGGTTAGAGAAGAGAAAAAAAAGTCATCATATGATTCCATTTATGACTATGAGACTTCAATTAAAGAAAAACACAGGTCAAAGCCCCAGAATGCAATATGTCTAGATTCTTTTCAAAGGAGATGGAGTTTAAGAGACAAATAGAGCTATGGACTCAGGGCATTATATCCTTTAGGTGTTTATTTGTCATTATCTAAATGATTGAGATTCCTCAATGGTCTCAGTTTTACCTCTTAAGTCTAGAATAGTTGAGACTAGTTTGTCCTATAATAAATAATCCGACTTCTAAACTCTAAAATTAGAACTATTATTAGAGATCTTATTAATATTCCTAGAGGAAAAGTAAATATAAAGGGTCATATTCCTAACCCTGTGTTATCACAACTTAAGGTTTCTTCCCAAAACACTATATAAATCATGTTCATAATGACAGCTGTTCATAATCCACCTCTCCAATATTAATTTTTTAAGTTAGATCTGTGTAATTATGAATTAGGGAAATATTCTTAATTTCAGTTTTTGTAAGGGAACACCTATTTGTTTTTATGCTGTGTTTTATCATTGTTTTTCCTTAGAGAATTTAATAAAATGTTAGATTTCCAATATTGATCTTCCAGTATATATATTAGACTTCTAATTAGATCTCTTTAATTAACCCTTATTCATCTTTCTCAAAGCATATTTTCTACTGCAAGGAATAATGATGTTCTCGCCTTTGTTGTACCTGATTGTAGCATCAGGATACTAATGGGAATTATGGCATTTGAGCTATAGTAAAATTGCTTTAGTGTTTTCTGCTTGTTATATAGGTCATGGGATACTTGTGAAGCTAAGTCACCTTCGGCCAGCTAACTGAAGACTAAAATGCTTTTGCAGATTTAAACACAACCAGATGTGGAATTAATAAAATTATTTTGTGTTCCACAAGTTTAATATTGTTCTATTTATATATTTAAACAATGATTTCCACGTAATGGCATTTAATAACCTAAATTATTAAGCAATTCAGTTTGTTAATTGGATTTTCATCTAGGATTTTCTAGTTACCACTCAGCATTTTAAAATTACATTTCACACAGAGATTGTAAAGGCTGTTTCTGTAAGTTACATTTAGAGAAAAGACCGACTGTAATATTCAGAATGATCAAATGACCTCCACAAGGACTTCAAGGCTAATATTTTTAACTCTAATATACTAGTTCTATATTCCAATCATAGTTAAAAATAATATAAAAAAATACTTTTGTGGCCTGTACTTCTAAGACTCCTTTAATCCAGGTGTCTTATTGTGTCTAACAGACACTAATCAATCAATCACAGGGGCTCTTATGTCACAGCAGGCATTATTGTCCCCATTTCACAAAAAAGACCAGACTATTGTACTGTACTTCTGGGGAAAATTGTGCTAAAAATACTCAGGGTTATTTATATTATCACTGTTTAGAAAATGACAATGCAGAATTTTAACACCGCAAAAAGAAAATTAACACCTTTTAAGGCTATGCAAACTGGCAAAGTATAGTAAGCTCCTTGAATAATTCTGTTGCTTCACTATTTATTATTAGCTCTTTCATTTTGAATACCTTTTTAAAAATCTTTTTACCTTTTCTTTTTTAGAAAAACCTTGTCCAAGATAATCAAATCACAAAGGAAAGCAGGTGACAACCTTCATTCTTTTTGAATGACTGAACTAAATTTATCCCAATTTGCTATATTTTTATGACTGACAAGGACTATAAATGTCAGGCTTGTAGCTCTAACAGTTATCACAATGTAAACTGACATTTTCCAGTGCCACTATTTTATCATGATCACTATTTAAATAAAGAAAATATTGAATTCTCAAGTTTTGTTATTACTTCTTTAAAATTTCAGAGTATTTATAGGCATAGCTTTCATAACAGATTTTTTTCCGCATCACATGTAGGGCTCAAGCAATCATGTAGAAAACATAAAAAAATGTTTTAAGATAGTAAACAGAATAAATGTACAATAATTTGATTACTTTAAAGTCTTGTAATTTCCAGTGAAATATAATGTGAAAATATTTTTATTTCTTGGGCCTTTATGACATTTATTTCTCTAATCTGTAAGGTAAGAACTATTAGATTGAAATATTGACTATTAGCTATTCAAATTACATTTATAAAATGATAAATGTCTAAAGACGTAAGAAAAGCTTGCATATTTTTTGGAAGCATCTCTGCTTGAACTTAAAAATAGAGACAAGAAAATGTTGAGACAAGAACACAGTTCAAGCACAATAGCATTTGCCCAAAAATAATTCAGGAAATAGTTTTTTAAAAAGGTATGAGAAATTTTGAGAATTAATAAACATATTACAATGTATTAAAAATTCTCTTTCATTACATTCTTATTCAAAATAGTATGTTCCCTAAAACAGAATTTTGTGTTACCTGAAATAACATTCTTTTGGGAACCTTTCATTCCGTATTTCTTCAGTCCTCCCTTCTTCATTCTTACAATATTTTTTGTCTTTTGTTTTTAAATAAACTCACATGATATTCTTCTAGAAGCCCAATTTGTTACATAATGTGCACATAAATAGACGTACTAATATAGGGGAGGATGGATAAGCCTTATTTTTCTCTTATAGTCTTCTTTTAGGAACCAAATTCCCCCCACAGTCTCCCTCTAATTGAATTAGGATGAGTCAGGGAGACAATGTATATTGTTGACTTCTGCAGTCCTGGCTTAACTCCATATCACTGATAACACCAAAGTAATGGAAATGGGTATTGCTAAGCCTTTAAAAGATACTGTTCTGCTTGTTATAGGAATTAAGTTAATGTTACTCTGCTTACAAAAATTGCATGTCTTTGTGTGTATGTATGTGTACACGTATGTTCTTTAGAATAATTTTTTTCTTATATGAAAATCCTATTCTCTAGTGCCCTGTAATGCAAACCTTTAAATAGTCCTACAATGTACCATGTCTTTTCATTCCCATGCTTATGAATTTACTGTTCTGTAGCCACAGATTAGTAAAACATTCAGAAAGAATTAAGAGAACGTCAAAGAAACTTCTTGACTTCAGGGAATGGGGTTGGTAAGTAAGCCAGAATATATCATAAAAAAGATTAATTTTTTTAAAATAGTATGTCATAAGAAGCATTATATGTGGAGCTTATAAGAAACTCTAATTGAAAACATTGTCCTTGGAAAAATATCACTTGTAAAATACAAGACAAACAATAAGTACCTGTAATAATAACATTGAAAAGATTATGAATGTTTCCTGATGTCACAAAAATATTCACATAATGTTTTGATTTTAAAGAACAAATGAGTATCGTGTTTTACATCTATGGGCTAGTTGCAAATTACTTATGTAATTTCTACACATTACAACTATATACCAATGTAGGTGTCCTTAATGGCTATGCTAAAAGAGAGTAATTACATTATTTTTGAATAATATTTGTCCCTCACCAGGAGATGAGGCCAACTTTTCAGTATAATAGATAAGTGGATTCTAAAGACCAGGTGAAAATGCCACAATTAGTTGAAAAAGGTAGAAGTGAGAATTATATAAAATAATTGCAAAGTGTGTAAGGGAGAAATCCATTGTTAAAAAATATATTAATCAACTCATTCAAAAACCTATTTTCAAAGACATACTACATTTAAAAAATAAAGATTAAAGATATGTGCTATGTTGAAAAAAAATCGTACTATCCTGAAAATATTTTCTGCTTTGTGTATACCCATCACAATATCTCTTTTACGTTTTAGATTTTAAATATTTTGCTTGTTACATCAATCTTAATAGTTTGAATACTCACTAGCAAGTAAGTTCTTGATTACATAAATGTACTACCAAATTATTTTTAATCTTTATATTGGTTCAGATGGTTTATTGGGTTTATTATTATAAGAATAACATTGTGCTAAAGTTGACTTCTTCTTGATTTAAATAATATTCCAGGATATTAACTGAACCTGAGTCCATGTTTCTCAAACTTTAATGTGAGTAAAATAGCCCAGAGATCTTGTTAAATTAAAATGTAAATTCTGATATATTAGTTTTTCAATGGGAGCTAAGGTCCTATATTTCTAAAAAGTTCCCAGGGGATACTGATGCTATTGATCTCTGGACCACAGATAAGGTAGCAAGGACCTAAAAGGTGTGTTAAATACAAAGTATCATGGCTAAAGGGGTGAGAGTGGAAAGCAAAAGCAGAAGGTTACAGCAAGAATCACCCCTACCATTTTATCATACAAAGATTAGTTTTGTTACCAAGCATTCTTTTGATACTAGTACTGCTCAGAGGGGCAAGAGATGTATATATCATTCACATATTAATTTAATTTAGATTGTCTCTTTCTCTAAGAGATTAGATATCTAGAGCTAAATTTTAGTTTTACTTTGAACTAGGAGTGAGGAAGAGGTCTGTTTGGACCTTGGTACACTTCAGAGGAAGGCAAATTACATAGAACAGATCAATAGGCCTAGGGCACTTGCTGAGCAATGCGGGGTACCAGGTCAGATGGGGGTGGAAGGTGTCAACAGGAGGTAATAGAATACATGGTGGACACATTTGGGTCATCTCCAAAGCCCATTAGAGTTCTTCTTTCTTTGGAAATGTCTTCCCCTATATTCCATCCACATGGCTATCATCAAAGCGTCTGTCTTCACATTATGTGGACTCATGCCACAATGCCTGGAATTGATGGATCCACCTTACTGTGACAACACTTGATTGAATTTGCAAAGACCCTCAATTCAACATGGACCAATGATTCCATTCTCCAAAGAACCCGGACCTGTAAGATGGATACTCTAAGATCAATCTAATTATTCTGTGAACAGTAAGTGGTGTATACTCAGGAGTGATTAGAAGCAATAGTTTTTCTTGATAATAGGCCAGAATACCAAAGGAAGCTTGAGAGTGAAAGAATAAGAAAAACAAAGATGATGCACAGAAGGAATCAGAGATAGGGAACTCCTAATGGTGGGTAAATACCTGGTTCAAGTTCATTATTTTTGTTCAGTCACATCCCTGCCACTAATTTTTAAGAGCCTCTCGATTGGCATTTTATATTTATAAAGAATAAGAAAAGTTGATAAAAATCAAAGGTTTACAATATAGTGACTTATCACCTGGGGGTGATTTGGCTCCTTCAGGGGCATTTGGCAATGTCTGGAGACATTCTGATTGCCCCAACTGCAACATGGAAGGGAATCTTCATGGGAGAAGGAGAGATGGGTTGGTACTTGCATCTAGTGGCTGAAGACTAGAGATGATGCTAAACATCCTATAATGCACAGAAGTTCAGCCTCCTGCAATACACAAATGTACATACACAACAAAGAATTATCTGACCCAAGCTGGCAGTAGTGCTGAAATTGAGGAACCCTGCTTAAGAGAACAGAATTTGTGTGTGTGTGTGTAGATAGATAGATAGATCGATAGATAGATATTAGATATCTAGAGCTAAATTTTGGCTATACTTTGAACTAGGAGTGAGGAAGAGGTCTGTTTGGAGCCTGATACTCTTCCGAGGAAGGCAAATTACATAGAACAGACCAATAGGCCTTAAGACACTTGCTGAGCAATGTGGGGTACCAGGTCAGATGGGGGTGGAAGGTGTCAACAGGAGGTAATTGAACACGTGGTGGACACATTTGAGTCATCTCCAAAGCTCATGAAAGTTCTTCCTTCTTTGGAATATATACAGATAGATAGATAGATAGATAGACCATATATGTATATGTACACTATATATACAGATATATCATATATATACTATATAATAGATATACCATATATATACCATATATATAAAATATATACACAAATATATATTACTCATTTAAATAAATTTATATCGAAGTTCCCAAATTGCCAAATCAAAAAATAAAATATCCCTGGAGTTTATTTGTAAAGACCTAGAAGAATATGCCTGTACAAAATATGTTACAATTTATTTTTCCAAAGTACAAGTTAAAAATTGGAGAAATAAATCTCTTTTCGAGCGCTTAGTGACAAATGTTCTATCTTTATGGAAGGCACAGGGAAACTGCAAATCAACAATTGGTCCTGAACTTGACCATTTCTGTCCAGTCTTATTTTCAGAAAAGATAAGATTCCCTAATGTGTATATTAGCACTTTTATGTTTTATGGTAACATGCAATATATTCAGTATAAAACTCAAATGTATATTATACCTTTCATTTCTACAATTTAGTAGTTAAAAATAACTTAACCCACCCACAAATTTTCCGACAAAATATGATTGTTCTAGATTCTGTTATACACCTGGGACTCAGCTGGAATATTCATCAACTGCAAAAGTTAAAACTATGATTACTTCAAATATAAGGTGAAACTCTCCCTTGGTTCTAATAAAGCATCTATAATGTCCTTCAAATCTCTGGTTATAAACAAGCTTGAAAAAAAATGTAATTTATGTAGTTAGTTGCTTAGATGTGTTTTATTCTGGTTACCACAGTCTCAGTAACTTACTTTAATTCCTCCAAAGAATACAGAGCACATGCATATTGTATTTTAAAGATTTTGGGTCAACTTAATTGCTCCTGAAAACTAGCAAATTAAATTGCAATAATAACCTGAAAATGAGCAAAAACTTGTTGAATTAGGTTAAATATGCATTCAGAGCAAAACAAGAATCCTAAAGAAATATTGAATACAAGAAAAATTAGTTTATAACTATACAGTATTTTGCTCTATTTAGTGTCGTTTTAAGAGTTAAAAATAGTGCTAACGTAATTCTAACTATGGTAAACACTGCCATCTAGAGGACTTTTATTGTAATGCAGAGCAAAACAAAAATGCCTGAAAGTGGGAAATGTACAGGCCTGTACTGTAGTTTTTTTTTTTTTAATAGATTTCTCAAATCTGACAAAAATTATTTATTTCAAGAAATTAGATTAACTGCAACAGTAATTCATTAAGAAATTATTTACTATGATTAAGAGTATCAATTAATACATTGTCAAAAAATGTATTTGAAATATTTTTATTAATCATAAGTTGTTACACTTGCCGGTAATTTCGATATTATAAAAAAACTAACTATAAGATAAGATATATAGTCATATTGTTGTGAAAGATAAATAAGAGTCAATAGCTAGAAAAACTAGAAATACAATCATGTTAATATATATATAATGAATATTTCTTTCAGGAAAGCAACTAAATTACCTGTACTATTCTTATTATTTCGTTGTATCTTTCCTCTTTTGATGTGAATATTTTTCAGTCCTGTTACATTAACTTCCATAATGTGCTGATTTCCAAGGTGGTGACTGGGCCTCTGTGGGTTTACTCAGGGCCATGTTTGTTGCCATGCTTGTTGCCTGTTTAAATAGAAATACTAGCACATATACAGTTTCCATTGTCAAAAATCAGTGAATAGGAAAAACATACTTTTTTCTATGACAAATTTTCCAGGGACCAGTAGTATCTATTTTTAAGTTAAGTGAATATTAGACACATTTATAGTAAAAAATTAAAGAAATGTTGCCTAATCAAATTTATTTTTACATGCTCCCTAGATTTCAGATAGTGAAATTTGTGAAACAGTCTACTTCTTATGAATTGTAACAAATGTCATGTGTATTTGCAGTTTTTTTAGATGACTAGGATTTTATTTTAGTTTTAGTATCTTCTTATGGTAACCCTGCATGCACTTAAAGAGCTGGAGATTACAAATTTAATTCTGTGCCTAGAAAGAAAAAGTAGTGTGTAAATTTCAAATCAATTCGGATAAGACAGATATGTAGCAGTAAAATGTAATTCTGTCAATTTGCTATAAAGCTGTGGAGATGCCTATTTAAGGGTGAAATCTATGACAAGTTAAAATAATTTTCGTTCTCATAATTTGATGTTTTAATTACAATGAATATCCATAAGAATCTGACACAATTTTATTTGATTATAATTTTACATTTATGTGAGTAAGAATTACAGAGTTGATGATAGTGATGGAATTTTGACTAGTATCATCATCATCATATTGAATCTGGTGTTTCAATTGCAAATGATTACTGAGGAGAAAGGAATGAATTAAATCAATATCAATGAACATACCTATAATAACTTGTTTTATTAGAGACTTATAGTTTTGTATTTTTATCATACATACATAATATACATGTATAATCACTGTGGAAAATATATATGGAAGAAAATAGAATATAAGAGGAATAGAAAATGTAAAATGTTTAGACATCTCTGAAAACTTCTTAAATTTGATCCTTATTAGCTTTTTTACTAAGAAAACTTTCACGTGTAGAGGAATAGTAAAATCTCTCTAGATTCAACAATTTTAAATATTTTGTCCAATTTCTTTGATTCCTCTTTCACATATTTGCTCCAACATTTGAAGGTAAAGTATAGATCACATTACCACAAAATCATTCAAAATACATCTCCGAAGAATAAGGATCATCGCCTACATACTATGCTATTATTAGCCCATTTAAGGAAGTAATAATAATTCCATAAACATCATCTTATATCTACAGTATTTTAAATTTTTAAAAATTTATTTCCAAGAAGTTGATAGACATTTGTGGGGTTTTTTTTCTTCTAAATCCAATCTAGTCTGATCACATTGCCTTTGTTTCCTCCTTAGTTTCTTAGTTTAAAACAGTTCCCTCCATTTTCTTCCCCATGACTTTGAATTTCTGATAAGTTTAGAAAAGTTGTGGGGTAGACTCTTTCACAACCTGGATTTGCATAATTGCTTCTTCTTAGGATATTAACTTGATTCTCTGTGACCTATATCTTTGTCAACTGGAAATTAGATCTTAAGCTGCACTAGCCAATAAAAATACCATTTGCGGCTGGGTGCCGTGACTCACGCCTGTAATCTCAGCACTTTGGGAAGCTGAGGTAGGAGGATCACCTGAGGTCAGGAGTTTGAGACCAGCATGGCCAACGTGGTATAACTTTGTCTCTACTAAAAATACAAAAAATTAGCGGGCGTGGTGGCGGGCGCCTGTAATTCCCGCTACCCAGGAGGCTGAGGCAGGCGAATCGCTGGGAGGCAGGGGTCGCAGTGAGTTGAGATGGTCCCATTGCACTCCAGCCTGGGTGACAAGAGCAAAAATGCTCAAGGAAGAAAAAAAAAAATTATTTGCATCACTTACATAATTTTAAATATTTTAATAGCCACTTTCAAAAAATAAGGTGAAAAACTATTTTAATAATGTATTTAATCTAATCCAATATATCCAAAATACATCATTTAATATTATATAACTAATATAAAAATTTGATATGTTTAACCTTCTTTTTAAAAGTACTATATTTACAAAATGTGATATGTATTTTACCCTCATAGCACATTTTAATTTGGACTAGTCACAAATCATGTGACTACCATGTTGCCTATCACAAGACTAGGTCTTAATTAGATTACAACAGAATATTCTGGGTGATATTAGTTCATAGGTGAGATTGTATTCTTCATATTCAATTACACCAAGGGACTCATAATGCCAGATTGTTTCACTGTTCATGATATGATGTATGGTCATTTTATTAAGGAAGTAACTGCAATTCCTTGTATTGTAGAGGACCTTTCCACCTTTCAATGAATAAATGATTTGTGGGATGCTGCATTGATTCCGAATATTCTGTCACTGCACAAACGGGCACCAATTAATTCTGACATCCATTGAAGACCTTCATATGAGCCCCAAATTAATTATGTGTATTAATATTAATATTATGTGTGCCAAAATAAAGATTTTCTAATCCTATTTTTCTTTCTTTAGTTTTATTTTTTGAGACAGGATCTTGCCGTGTCCCCAAGGCTGGCATGCAGGGGTGCGATCATAGCTCACTGAACTGCTAGGCTCAAGCGATGCTCCCACCTCAGCCCCCAGGGTATCTGGGACTACAGGCATGCACCACCATTCCTGGCTAAGGTTTTTTTTAGCTATTTTTCTTTTTTTTTTAGGGAAGGCAGCTCCCTATGTTGCCCAGGCTGGTGCTGAACTCCTGGCCTCAAGCAATCTTCCCACCTCGCCTCCCAAAGTGCTGGGATTACAGGTATGGGCCATAGCATTGGCTTCCTTATTTTACTAGATATCACTCTTTGGTAGAGAAAATCTTTCCTCTTTCTCTTTTTCTCTTACCCTTGCTTTTTAGAAAATTCCCAAACAACCAGATTTTTAAATTCCAGATACTCCTTTCTATTTTCTGAAGGTTTTTTTTCCATATTATCCTTTTTCTTGAATGCAAATTTTTCTCAAATTATTCTGAGTGTACTAGATAGTTCTTGGTATGGTTTAATTTTGAACTCACTTTATGAACATGGTCCAGGCTCAGGATAGAGGGAGTCAGGATCCAGAACTCATGCCTAGGAGGAGAGCCAATCCCTGGTCAGGAACACCCATTAAGGAAGGGACTTCTGTATTGTCAGACTGAAATTTCAGGTTGCTCTCATACACATCAGCTAGCATAACCTAAAGTCACATATAGTCTTTCTTACTTTCCAAGTTGTGAGTCTTGAATTATTTTAGGTTTACTCCCAAACTTCCTACACTCTGAGCTATAGTTTTCTTTGCTGTGTCTGAATGCTTCCTTTGTTTTTTGATCCTCTAAATTAATTGAAGCTTCAGATCTGCTTATTGACTTTTGCACTCTTAACTCTTGTGGCTTTTGCTTTACTGTCATTCCTTTACTGTCATTGTGAGAGGGTTTTTTCTGAAAGAGTTAAAACAAACATGAAATCATTCTTCTACCTGAGAAAGTAAGTTTTATATGTGCACAGAGACATGCACAGCCACATATATAATCTGAATAAATATATCCCAGAAACGGACGGGTGTGGTGGCTCATGCATGTAATCCCAGCACTTTGGGGGGCCGAGGTGGGTGGATCACCTGAGCTCAGGAGTTTGAGACCAGCCTGGCCAACATGATGAAACTCTGTCTCTATTAAAAATACAAAAAAAAAAAATAGCTGCTTGTGGTGCAGTGCACCTGTAATTCCAGCTACTTGGGAGGCTGAGGCATGAGAATCGCTTGAACCCGGGAGGCGGAGGTTGCAGTGAGCCGAGACTACCCCATTACACTCCAGCCTGGCTAACAAGAATGAAATTCCATTTCAAAAAAAAAAAAAAAATCCAGAAATAAGTTGCTTCAATTACACTAAAATGAATACAGCCTCACCTGTGCTGGTTGCCCTTGGAACAGCCTCCAGTCATCTGATTATTTCTCCGTTAAGATGATAAATTCAACATACAATTTTCTTTGTTATTTTTTGTATGTAGAATGCGTGGACCAGAGAAAACACTTTAAAATCTCACCTCTCATTGCTCTGTCAGCTCCTTGCTCTCTCCTCCGAGCTTTTGTGCATCCCAATTCCCTCAGATGAAAAGTAATATTCAGCTTGTTGTTAATGGCAGGAAAATATTCCGCAGTCATAGTGTAGGAGATTAGAGACAGTTTTCTTTGCTTTGCTGTCCAGCAGGAATGAATTCTTAAAAGAAAGACCACCACCTTGTAATTGAGCTAGTGAATTCACTTCAAGGTAAGTTTTTATGTTTGCAAAGCCATTTAAGGAAGAGCCTCAAGAAAAGGAATCTCTGTGGCTCCATTTCAGTTGCTAGGGCTTTTACTCTGTGCTGAAAAGTCTGTGATCATTGCTCTTATATGCAAAGACAAACTTGAAGAAAAGAGAGCAACAGAAACAAATTAAACAAACAGATGCTCCCCACCCCAGGGTCAAAAGTGTCAGGGAGGGTGTTAGGTTTCTGCTGAAGGGGTGACGTTCCTTCTAAGTTCAGCCCTGCCATGTTAGAGGCAGCCCACTCAGTCCTAAATCAATATTTCCTTTAGTAAATTGGGAATACAGCTCACTGGGAGGTGAGTCTGCAACCAATCTGAGAGTCATCTTCAATGACAGGGTGAGGTCTCAGCGTGACCTCCCATGGAGCCCCAGCCTCCTCTGATGTTTCTGCCTCTACCTACCCAATCCTATGTGTGTGCTGGTTTTTCTTTCAGTTCCCCACATGTTCTGAAACCTGTGAGGAATTCCAGCCAGTTTGGCAGACACCCTGAACCACTGGCCTGATGCTGGGGTCTGTTCTCGTTCTTACTCCACCTTTTTGGAGTCAGTCTTAATATATACAGAAACAGAGGAGTCAAATACTGTCTCTGGCCTGATTTTGAGAAACAATGTCATCCAAGAAATAAACAAATAATTATTTTACTTGACTGATAATGTCTCCTGCATGTTTTGACTTGGACTTGAATTCAGCAGTTTGTCTTGGATATTAACATGTGTACTGCTTTTACCCTCTTCATACCTACTTCCTGGAGAATGATTTCTTTTCTTTTCTTTTCTTTTCTTTTTGGGGGGGTGGATAGTGTCTCACTCTGTGACCCAGGCTGGAGTGTGGTGGCGCTATCTTGGCTCACTGCAACTTCCATCTCTGGGTTCAAGCCGTTCTCCTACCTCAACTTCCTCAGTAGCTGGGACTACAGGCGTGCACCACCACACTTGGCTAATATTTGTATTTTTAGTAGAGACAGAGTTTTGCCATGTTGGCCAGGTTGGTCTCGAACTCCTGACCACAGGTGATCCACCTGGCTTGGCCTCCCAAGGTGCTGGGATTACAGGGGTGAGTCACCATACCCGGCCAGAATCATTACTACAATCAGACTGAACTTCAGATACGTGTGCTGTCTGCTGTCCGAGATGCCTGCCAGACATACCTTCAATTTCCTTCCATCTTTTTCCTTCTTTTCTCTTTCCTCTCTTCTTCATGAATATTAAAACAACAACAACAACAACAACAAATTGATTGGGATTTCCAATGCACTGTATGTCTATGCACCCCACTGCTCCAGATTCATATAATGAAATCCTAACCCCAAGATGGTGGTGTCAGGAGGTAGGGCTTTGGAGAGGTAATTGGATCATGAAGGCAGAGCCTTTGTGAATGGAATTACTTATTATAAAAGAGACATCAGAGAGCTCCCTTGTCTTTTATGCCATGTGATGTTACAGCAAAAAGATTGCCATCCTTGGGGAAACAGGCCCCTCCCATCCATTAAATCTGCCAGTGCCTTGATTTTGAACTTCCCAGCCCTCAAAACTGTGAGAAATAAATGGCTGTTGTTGATTAGCCACTCAATCTGTGGGAGTTTGTTATAGCAGCCCAAACGAACTAAGAGTTGTCGTGGTTTTCCAGTTCATTTTAGGGCATTATCATTTGGCGTTTAAATTTACTGCACAGATATTTCTCAGATTCCTTGCCTTTTAATTCAAGGGGTTCTTTTCCTTTAATTTTATCACTTAAGAAAGATAAGTTTTTATACTTTAGACAAATAAGAAAAGCTGAAAGTCCATAGTACATTGTAGACAAGCTCACTCGCAATTTGAAGAGTTGTCACCAGCCTGCTCTGATGCTTAGTGCTGATGTTTTTCTTAGGTTTCAGGATTGGGTCCCAATTCAAGACACATGTGACATTGCCATACAGTAGCCAGCAGCTGTATAAGCCACACTCTTGCAACACAAAATTAGAAACTTAATACAACTCTGTTGAGTATAGTAAAATAAATGCATACATTGATCAGGTTTCCAGCATTTTATTAACCTTTTATGAGGTAAAAATCACCCAGCATAAGCATGGTTTTTCTCTAAAAGTCCTTTTAAAGTTATGGAAAAAGAACCCAGGAAATTATGTATATATGAAAAAAAAAGTAATTTAAAAATATGCTTATTACTAAGACTTTGTAGTTTAAGACATGTACAGAGGAATTGCCGAGTATCATTTCATTGTTCAAAATATTCGCATTGGATAATTACATTGATTCTGCTGTTTTCCAATTTTCACCATTTTCACTAATTTTGTTTTTAAGGTACTTTTGTTTTTTATATTGTAAAATGTTGTCAGTGTGAGTTATATTTGCTGTTTGCAACTCTAATAATTTGTATGACTCCAACAAATTAATTTGCCACTTTGTTTTTAATTTATATTATATGCCTATTTAAATTCAAACCCCTAATAACTTGCTTTCAATGGCTGAAAATTAGTGAATATTTTCTCCACATAACTCAAGCAAGTGTGTTGTGAATATTTTAACAAATCCAGGTTACTAACATGATTACTTAATTTAGTACGATATGAAAAGAATTGTTGCCTTTTCACGTTAGTGACTAAATCTCACTTTTAATTTAATCTTTTTAATATTCTTCTCCTCCTCCAAAATGAGGTATTCATATATGAAAATGTTTTTCACAGTTGCTATATCTTCTTAAATTATAAAATCTATATGAACTCCTTAGGGAAAAAGAAAAAATGTAGAGAGTGGAATGTCTCCTCTCACTCTCTTTTCCATGTAATCCACTTCACCTTCCAAAAGATTGGTGTATAACAACTCTGGACTTTCCCATGCTCTCCTCTTCTCCACCCCACACTTGAACACACATAAATATGCATATAGATATTCATAGGTATTTTAAATGGACAACTTTGTATGGAAATGCTTAGAATCCAACTTTACCAATATTGGTGGGGACATTGTGCAAAACTTTATTTATAAATTGTATCTCAGTAATGTCGGAAAATTTTTTAGAAGAAATTCATTCTCATGTACTTTAATTTTTTCTAAAAATCCGTGTTGTGTTGACCATCGCAATACATATATCTTTGTTCCCTTTGTCTCTTAGGGGATAAACATCTAGCACAGTGATTGTTAGGCCGAAGGGAAGGCATATGATATATTGATAAACACTTCCAAATTGCCTTCCAGATAGATACCAATTTAGAGATGTACTAATAGTGTACACTCAAATCTTTGCTAACATTGAGTATGATCAACCTTTCTCAATTTTTATGTCTCATGGGCAAAATTTTTTTAGCTTTTTATTTATTTGATCATTAGAGATTTATAAATGATGCATATTATTATTTATATTTCTTTTGGTAGTTGCCATTTTTTCTATATGTTTCTGTATGTTTAACTGAAATATAGAAAATAATTTATTTTAAATAGTATTGTCTGATAATGCAACTATTTTGTCTCTTATTTCCTTTTCATCTTTGATATATCTTTGTAATAGCTTAAATTTATATACAACCAAATCAAAATAGTGTTTCCTTCTAATCCTGAGTTCCAACTCATAGCTACAAGAGCCTTATGCATCTCAAGATCATTTTTTTAAAAAAAATCTACTAGTTAAGCAGGTTACAGCTTTTAAACATATTTGTATTCATTTTCTTTGATCTTTATTGAACACGGCAATAATAAAATCCAATTTTTAAACTTGTATGTCTTAGCAAGGAATGTTCTTCATACATTTTTCCAGAAATAAACTTTCCAAATTATTAGACATTTTCAAAAAAACTGATATTGCATCCAAGTCAAATTTACATAACATGCCACATATTGAGAATCCAGAACAAATAATGTAATATTTCCATCCTTTGAAGGATAAAGTAGGTAATGAGAGAGAGAAGAAAAGCCTTCTTTAAAATGATAATTTCTATGTCTTCTAGTCATATTTTCCATAAAGTATTCTTCAGCACTCATCAGAGGATAAACATCTAGAGAAATGGGTTCTATTATCAAATACATTTGGAATTTATTTTTTATTAAATTTTTTATTAAAATTTATTATTTTTTTGGTACTTAATTTTTATTAATTAAGTATCAAAACCACAAAAAACAAAGTATGTTTCCCAAATTTATTTATTGATGGAGCATTTTTACAAAGAGGCGGCAACTAAAAATAGTGTTTCAAAATTAATACCTATACTATATTTGTAATATGTAACATGTTTCATGTATGTGTATATATGCATGCATATGTGTACATTATGTATGTGTGTGTTTGTATGTTCATGTATGTCTTTATATTAAACTGATTATCCTCTAATCTGGGAAATCATTACGTTCTACACTACTAGGCTCCAGCAATGGAAAAGTTCAACACATGCTTTAATATTCATTTCAAAGGCATTAATTTGAGAGAAACAAAAATTGAGTTCCAAAAGCTTGGATTTCAGAGCTAAGCTGTAGAAGTCCACAGGGTCTCCCATGTGAGAACAAGTGGAATCATCACTCAAAAGTCTACACCAAGCCAGGCGCAGTGACTCACACCTCTAATCTCAGCACTTTGGAGGCTGAGTGGGGTGGATCACTTGAGTCCAGGAGTTTGAGGCCAGCCTGAACAACATAGCGAGACCTCATCTCTACAAAAAATGAAAAATTGATTAGCTGAGTGTGATGGTGTGGACCTGTAGTTCCAGCTACTCAGGAAGCTGAGGCAGGAAGATCACTTGAACCGAGGTGGTTGAGGTTGCTGTAAGCTATGATTGCATCAAACCCTGTCTTAAAAAAAAAAATTCGACACCAGCTTCAAGTGATTAATCACCCCTTCTCCCCAGCACCAGGCAGGTAATCAGTCTTTCACTATTTGAGTGAATACCATGCATAACCCCACAGCCAAGGAACTACTTTATCTGCTGCTTTGTCTAGAAATATAACTTGCTTTTTATAGTAGCTTGTCTTCCCCTAAAAGTTCGGTGGGTTTGATAACCTTTGAGTCTGAATGTTTGCTCAGCCTATCTGAACTACCCCACCTGACCAGCCTTCCCTTTTCAATAATGCAGAGCACTCATAAACAGCTCGGTGGACTTAGAGGGACAGAAGGGCTGGGAAATGCACAGGAGTCCAGCACTTGCACTGTGTATACGCATTTCTGTGCCCATGAAATGGCGGTCCAGATTAACTCAGTATCAGTACTTTCAGTTGAGCAAGAATTATGGATTCTTTCTTTCGATGTTTGATCCAAAGGTAGTCTTCTAATCCCCACTGTATTGCATCAAATTGTGATATATAGTGATAAGATTAGAAAGCAGTTAGGGATAAAATTTGTCAATTAAAAGTACCTCAGTTTTCTTATATAAGAATGGACCTTTTACTTAATCACTTCAAATTTCAACTCTATAGCAGCTGTTTCTCTCCCACTCTAAGCTTGCATTTTTTTCCTGCAATCCTATTTTCCCTTTCCTCATTTCTTTAACTTTTCCATGGCAAGGAACCCTCAACTAAGGCATCCCTTCATCCAGAAAGCCTTCAGTCTACTCCAAGAATCATTCTCTTTTTCCCTACTAGTTTCTTTGGTCACACATATCCTATCATCATTCTGTCTTCTTCTATCTCACTGAATGGCCTCTATACATATTTATCAATATATAATATCCATTTTCTTTGACGCAATAAATGAAGTTCTCAAGGATATGGAGAAGGTCATGCATTTTCTTCTTTTCTTTTTGGATTCTCTGTGGTTCCCATCATAGTCCTGGTTACCTAACAGGCACTAAGTAATGACGTGGTTGACAAATGATTTTGTGAATAATATAAACACTCTGAAATATTCTCACAGCAAACTTGAAGACTTAATAGAAAATGGAACCAATGATTAGGACCTGTTCAGTCATTCATATTACTTTTCTGATTTCAGCCTTTCTTAACAGTTTCACCTACTTCTAACCTCAAGTCAGAATCACAGTGATAACCACTGTCCTTATTCCAATTGTTTCTTCCCATGCCTGTGAAGAAAATGGTAAAGTAACGAGGTCTCAGAATGGCATGAGAGCTCGAAGGTCTGTAATTCTTCAAAGTGGCAGGGCCACCATCACTTAGTTTCCCTATTTTTAACCTTTATTTTCCTGTTTTCACCCTGAGTAGTTTCCCTATTTTTAACCTGTATTTTCCTATTTTCACCCTGAGTAATCTCCTTCTCACTGGAAATATTAAGGGACACTTTTCAGAAAGTTATTAAGCCATAGGTGAAATTGTCCTGATTCCTAGCAAAATTTATCAAGTCAATAATTGTTAATTTAATGTAATGTGTGATGCAAAGGTGCTAGGACTTAGATATGTTGAATGTAGTTAATTCAGTGTCATGCTTTGTATTTTGAAGAAGCTGCTCTTGGTCATCATATTTCATTCTCCATGATGCAAATCAACTTTTAAAACAAACCTAATTGTAGGTTTTTATTTTCTTTTTGCTGTACCCTTTCTAAAAATATAAGGGTTCATAAGGTCAGGGACAAACACAAATTTAGAACAAATTGTTGAGCACATATAAAAGCACCTGCTACTTGGGAGACAGGTATAGGAAGATCACTTGAGGCCAGGTGTTCAGGTTCAGCCTGTGAATCATTACAAGATCCTGTCTCTAAAACAAAAACAGAACCATACACGTTCAAAATAATAATAATAATAATAATAATAATAATAATAAGGCAAGCCTGTGGTCAAGTTCCAACAGCATCTTCTCAAAGAGACCTTTCTTTACATGGCTTACACTCTCTCCATCCTTGGGAAAAACAATTCACCATTGAACACAATAGCGACCACTTACTGAATGCCTGGTACATGCGAGGCACTCTACTAAGCACTTTACAAATGTCATCTCTCAGGTAATCCTCTTCCCAGTTCTAGGAACTTACATCTTCATTTTACATATGAGCAATCATATTTAGAGAGGTTAAATGATATGACAGATTCATGCAGTTTGTTTGTGACACAGCAGGAATTTAATGTTCTCTTCAAAGCTTAGTCTATTTCTCTAAAACAGACTGCCTTGCCAATCTGTAGATATCAACTCAATATATTGTACTTAGTTTACTTGTTAAATTAGCTCTAAGGTTTTAGTTTTAATTTTTTTTAGTGTAGTTATTCCATTTAGAAAATGTTTAAAATTGTGTAGACTATGCTTAAGATATATATATTTATTACTTTATAAGGCTTGTCAACAGCTGTACAAACCAAAATACTACATAAAAAAAACTTCACAGTTCTAAATACTGATAGTTAAATAGTTTTTTGTTTACTGGTTTTAATTTTTACATGTACTTTAATGACTTCTTTGTTCTTTCTCTACATATATTCATTGTCTCTTATTCAAACATGGTATCCTGTGATGATATAGCATAAGTAGATTACAAGTATGTTGAAGTGTTTACTATAGTTTGTTTAATAAAATAATTCACCAAATATTTAATCTTTGGATAGTGATATTCTTGCCTCAGTTCTGTGACTCTCATTCCAACAAATTATTTTAATTTCACCGGTATTATCTTTTATGCTGGTCAACTTAATTTTATGGGTCCTTTCTTTAACTTTAAATGTAAATGTAGGGAGGGGGGAGGGATTGCATTGGGAGTTTTACCTGATGTAAATGACGAGTTGATGGGTGCTGATGAGTTGATGGGTGCAGCACACCAACATGGCACAAGTATACATATGTAACAAACCTGCACGTTATGCACATGTATCCTAGAACTTAAAGTATAATAATAATAAAATAAAATTTAAAAAATAAATGTAAATGTAATATTCCTAGAAATTGAGAGAAAACCTTGGTGTAAGAATCTTTTACAAGCATCTACATTCTTAACTAAACATATGTATCAGTTGATAATATAAGTTAGCATATTTAACTTGGAAATTTCAAATATTTAAGTTTTCTTGCCTTTAGGCTTTCTTCAAGCGTAAGACATTGCAACTCAAAAGTATATATTTTTGGAAGCAATTCATCATCATCCCAGAAAAAACTGCGGAGACTTTGTATATTTAAAGGAGAAAATTCCAAACTATTTTTGCCTTGAATAATCTTTGTAGAAAAATGATTTTTAGTGCCTTTGGCAAATTGTCACAGGCAAACAACCCTACTTCTCAACTTCAAAAAAATGTGAAATTTACCAACCTTAAAAGTCTTTTTCTAAGACTGTGTCCATCACTGTTATGGGGCAACACAGGTACTTGTACAAAAGCACAAATCACATCCACTTTCAATTATAGAGTCTTATCTCTAATTTCTAGAAAGGATGGTGAATTTCAGAATCATTATGAAACAACAATACTAGAAGAAGGCAAAGAACCACTACAAATTACATTTGCAATAGTTATTAACTGCTCCTGGACACTACTTCCTTTTTATAAAGCAAATCAAATCCAGTTCTGGAACCTCAACTTCTCACTCAGTGGGAACCTCAAAGACACACATGCATGGGTTAACCCCAACTGGGACTACTGTGTTCTATGAAAAGTGGAGAAAATGTGCAGGTTGGAAAAATGCCTCTGGGTCATCATCCATTGTGGTGGATATTTTTTCAGTCACCATGTAAAATATATATCTATTTGATAACTATGATTAAAAAAGCTCTGAAAAGCCAGTATTTTAAGGTATCATTAGAGATTACTAAATAGGCAATCACCAAGAATTTGGAGAAAAAAATGCAAGGGTAAAATTGTGAAAATCTATTACCATACAATTAACAAATAATTCCTTTAAGAATACTAATTATACTTATTCTGAGAGGAGCAAATGAGTTAAGTCTCATTAGCATAAAGATTTATTTTTGTTAGGATGCAGTAAAAGGTAGGATTAGGAGACATTTATAGAATAGTATATATTATGGAAAAGAAAGCAAAACTTTTGTATGTAGAAATCACTCTGGTTAATTATTAGAATTTTGGTTTGGTTGTTGCTCATTTACTTGTTTTTAGGAACAGGGAGACAATTAGACCTACAGCATTGCAGTATATTTGAAAAAAACAGTGTTGAAAAACCAAAGGATTAGGGGAAATAAGGAAACAATTGGTTATGAATACAAAATTAAACTAAAGTCAATGAACATAGATGAGAATTAAATAGATGGCTTGAAAGCTGTGAACAAAAGAGTTTCTAAAAATTGCTTATGAGACCATTATCATTTACTTATCTTAATAATAACATTATTATTTATTATCTTATTATTAGAAATAATAACATTTCTAAAGTGATTAGTAAGCCTGCTCGATTTTTAGGTGTCATTAAATCTTCAGAAGAATGAAATGGCAGAATGAGAAGCAAAATCTAAAGATTATCATAGGAGATTATATGGAGGGAAGAGAAGTATATGAACTTCACAGTAGATAAAATAAATACCTGTACTAGATATAAGAAAATGACTTCAATTTTAATTTGATTCTTTATAAGTCATTCTTATTCCAGGATAAAAGTGTCATTATGTGCTTTGCTTTAAATATATCAACACAATATGCTTGGATATTTGAAAATCCAAGATGGAGAGTAGTGAACACAAAACTACAATATTATTCTACACCTGTATAAAATAATGATACCCTCAGACTTGAGATATGCATTTTTGGAAACTGTACTTCAGGCAAGAAATTACCACATTGAGAAAATCCATAACAATGCAATACAATTATTAAAGCAGCAGCCCCCAACTGGTCAATAGATAATGCTCTAAGCATCCCTGAATCACTGCACACAAGGCCATAACTTCAGGACTTTGATTATGGAGCAAACTTCCCTGTGGCCCTTTTTGAAAATTCATAGTACTCCCCACTAGAAACCTAATGTATTAGAGTATCCTGCGGTGTGGACTTAGCTTAGATGTCTGTATTTTATAAAGTCCCCCACAGAAGATAATCACAGGATATAAATGACTAATCTATTGCTTACTAGTAGTTCTTGTTACAGTTTGAACAAGTGGAGTGAGAACATCATAATCAGCACCTTAGTCCTGCTCTCCCTTCTCTTCATAGGCATACAAAAATTATTAGACCAGTGAGGACCAGGGCCCTGCCTAGTGTAGTGTGTGTGTGTGTGTGTGTGTGTATGTGTGCATGCACATTTGTGCATGTGTTTTCAACTCCTAAATAGTTAGCATTACCACAAACTAGTTTTCAAAATGTATTTCTTAAATGAATAAATAAATTACTAAAGACTTATTTGAGCTAAACAATATATTAGGTCTTTGTGCATTATACTTTGCACTTTTTAAAGCAATTCCAAAAGGCATGTGATATAATTCCTAGGTTAGGGTAAAGACGATCAGAATCTACCTTTCAGTTGTGTGAAGTCACACAGCTCGTGAGTGTGTGCCCCGCCAACATCAGATCACTGATCTTCCCTCTACACAAGGGATCCCAAGGCTTCAAAAAAGCAGAGTCCTCTCATCGCAAAAGCTTGAAGTCTCATGAATTATGGAGGTGAAAGCATTTCTATGTAAGTAATGATTTTAAAAAATAAATTAGGATTCTTCAACCTGGAGAAATAAAAATGAAGAAGAAATGTTATAAACTCCATAAATTCAAAAATATTATGAGAGGCCAGACATGAAAATTTTAAGTAATCTGAGAATGTTTGAAGAGGCTGTCCCCAGAAACTCACAAAAGATACTTTTTAGAACTAATAAAAGATACTTCTACTTTACAGAGTTACTTGTAAAACCTTGAGACTTAAAACCCTGAAAATGCTTCGTTTTGTAGATCTACATGAATCTGAAGAGGATAGTGAAAATTCCATAAGTGGAAAATCCATAATAAATTGAAGGGAAACTAGGACTTGAAGGCAGATGTGGGTCTAAAATATGATTTGTATTAATGAAGTATCTCAATATCTCAATATTTTAAGTAGAGTCCAATTTCTTTGAAGTTCCAGAACTCCCAATTCTCTGCCTCCTATCTACTTAAAAAAAAAAAAACAAAAAAAACTGAAGTTTATCACAGTTGCTGTTCAAGTAGAAAAGCTAAACCAATGCTGTAGTTCCATGTGAGTAAAAATGTATATTATACTAATGTTGGAATGAATGCTTAATGATAAGCTGAAGTTATTAATAAAATTATATTAATAAATTAATGCAATTTACATCTTACTGAACTTTTTATAAAGACAAGGCTATGAATATATATATTTTTTGCAATGAGTTTTATGATAACAGGATAGGATTTTAACCAAATAATTACCCTTAACCTGGAGAAATTTTGCACCCCAAGGGACATTTGACGAGTTCCAAAGACATTTTTGATTGTGACAACTGGGGTGTAAGGTATAACTTATCTGGTGGGTAGAGGCCAAGAGACACTGCTTAATATCCTACAATGCATGAAATGGCACCTACAGCAACGAATTATCTGGTCCTGTAGTAGGTAGGATTCTAAGGTGTCTCTGAATATTTACAACTCCTTCCCAGTGTTTACACCATGCATAATCCCTGAATTGTGAATATAATGAGATTTCATGCCTATGATTTTTGTGGCACAGCTGAGTTTAAGGTAGGGAGATAAACAGGTATGAGCCCTTTAAAAGAGGATAGTTTTCTCCTGATTGTCACCAAACAGGAAATGAGAGAGAATCAGAGCGTGGGAGGGATTCAACACAAGGGAGGTCGTTGTGGGGATTTAAGGAGCCATTGATCAGGGATCTGAGAGGAGCCTCTAGGAGCCAAGAGCAGTCATTGGCTGACATCCAGCAAGGAAACAGAGACTTCAATTTTACAACCACAAGAAACTGAATTCTGCCCATAACAGGAATAGGCTCAGAGAGGACCTTGAGCCACTAGATAAGAATGCAGTCCAAGCCAGTGCAAAGATCTTGGCCACACCACCTTGAGCTATGAGCTAAGAAGCAGGTGTCTAAAGTCATAAAATTTGATTTGTTATGCTGCAGTGTAAAACACATACAGGCCCAATGTGTTCATAGTGCCAAGTTTGAGAAAACCTGGCTAAAGCATTCTGGTCTAGCACTTCTCAAATTGCTGTTAAAGGGGTGTTACTAGGTAGTTTTCAAAGAAACAATGAACAAAAACCTTCCCCTGAGGATAAACATTTGTTTAACTCAGGTCAAGTTAAAGATGTCTTATTACTGTGGGACATTTCAGAAACTTTAATATCCTGGTTATGTTATGAAGCTACAGGAGAGGAGTTGATTATAAACCAATTTCAAAGCTCATTTGAATAAAGATCTGCTGTTAAGGGAAAATGGATTAATGTCTTTTGATTCCAAAATCAATTAATATCTTTTGATTTGATTAGGATCAAATTTAGTCAAATGTACAAACAGAACAAACAAAAAAAAGAAATTGATTTCATGGCTCATCTTCCTAATTTCAAACTAAATCAACTATACCAAAAAAATATGTATACCTTTTATAATTTAGACTATTACCACAATGACGGCATTTTTTTGTTTGTTTGTTTGCTTGTTTTGAGACAGAGTCTCTCTCTGTCACCCAGTCTGGGGTGCAGTGGTGCAGTCATAGCTTACTGTGACCTTGAACTCCTGAGCTCAAGTGATCCTCCTGCCTTAGCTTCCCGAGTAGCTGAGATGACAGGTGTGTGCCACAAAGCCCATCTAATATGTTACATATATTTTGTAGAGATGAGGTCTTGCTGTGTTGCCCAGGCTGGACTTCAACTTCTGGACTCAAGTGATCCTCCCACCTCAGTCTCCCAAAGTGTCAGGATTATAGTTGTGAATCACCATGCCTGGCAACAATGATGCTTCTTGATCATTTGTTATTACAGAGGTCTTCAAATAGTGTACAGCGTATCTGGAAGTTCAAATCTGCAAAGATACTGTATGTATATTTCAATTATTTGTGCAGGAGAGACGCAAGGACTGAGGCAAATGCATGTTAGACATTACATCACATTCTACTTTTACTAGCTCTGCTATTGTCTTCCTTCCATGGTTGTCTTCTGGTCACTTTTAAAGCATCTCCATAGACCTGGAAGAAACTTTATTTTCTCTTTTTCTTGCAACACCCACAGATTATCATTCTGTTAATAGTGCTAGCACATGGAGATGGGGATGGGGGTGTGGTAAAGGGATCTTCTACCTTTCTTCAGACTTCCCGAGTGTGCACTATCTTTCTGTGAGTTTCAAAATGCCCTCATCCATATTTTCTACTGTAGTTTAGACACTTGCGTTGTCTGCACTGATATCTGTGATTGCTACAAACTACTGGACACCGTTTCTGTCTGTTTTTACTTCTAGGTTCCACATTGCTTTCAGTAGTATCAGTTTCTCCCAGTACAGTATCCACCCCAATATGTGGCTCTACTTTGAATGATAGCCAACCTTTAATATATATTACACTACAGATAGTAACCAGTCACTGCTGATGAGATTCAAACTATGAGAAGGCCTTTTTTGAAGAATGACAATAACCCTAGCAATACTTTAAGGGATAACAATTAAATCTCCACCAAAAAAAGGTTTTAACTATCTGTTAGTTAAATAGCTACTATGTCTGACTTAGTATATAATATTTATATTAACAATATCAATGCCCTATATTGGTTTTCCACTAAATACAGCTAACATATTTAACTATTATTATTCCAAAATGGTTATTTTTAGCTTACCTCAAAACCATTTTAGAGAAGGATTGTTTATATCTGTTTTATACAGAGAACAACTTTAACATGTAGTATAATCGATTCTCTAGATTAGAAATCATTTTTATTCTATGCATTACTTGCTGGTGATTAATCTTCATGTGATCAGAATGAGCCTGCTATTTAAATACTGAATTATACCTACTAAATTGAGAATAATTGCTTTCTACCTGGCATTAAAGGACTTCCATAACAGTCCCAATCGGCCTTTACAATCTAATCCCCCATTACCACTCTACACAGGTGGCATACTCTACCCAAAATAAATTTGTCACCATTTTATACTCTTGTTATACTCACTAAAACATTTACGTTTACTGCTCTTTTACTCACAAAGACTTTGATTGAGGATATCCTAAGTTGTGTTACAGCAACAGATAGTTCCAAAATTGAAGTGACATAACCCACCAAGTGTCTATTTCTTGTAAATACTTTATGATTAATGCAGGTCATGGAGGGGTAGAGGGGTCGTGGGATTACTGTGATTCACAAGATCTCTGAGACATAAGCTGACAGAGACTGCAAATTTAATTTCTTCACATTTATTTAGAAGTAAAATGGAAAGAATAATGTCTACTTTTGCAAGTCTGTCATGAAGATTAAATATGGAAAACACTGTTCGGATACATCAAAGTTAACATTCCTTCTCTCTTTCTCCATTGACTACCTGTAAGAAACAAATTTCACCTCCCATTTGGACTATAGTTATGTTTTTGCCTGCTAAATGTTAAGTGCTTGAGGACAACACATATGTCTTCTTTATTCTTGTATCTGCTTAATCATCCAGATGTTTCCAGTAGACTTTTAGTAATACTTGTTGAATATAGAGAACTCATAATTCTCCAATACTGAAATGGCTCTCTAAGTGTTCTCTGCAATCCTTGCTCTGTATTTAATCTGAAATAGAAATAGAAATAAAATACTGAATGTTTTATTTTTAAAGAGTCATATAAGATAAATGCATAACTAATTTTAGCTTTAATTTTTTCCTCCTACAAACTTTTATGAAAGTTTATAAACTGAGAAACTTTTTTCCAAGAAGTATGGATCCCAGCATATAGTAATCGCTTAATGCATATTTATGAATGAAGTCTGATCCACTTGCAGAGAAACTATACACATCCAGAGATATTAATTATACATCTGTAAAATATAAATTAATATAGGCTTTTGTCAAGAGATTTTTCTCTGAGTATCCTATAAGAAATATTTCATGATCTTGAAGTTAACAATCTTAAGCCACATATGTTTTGAAGTAATTTAGTAATGTTAGGATTTTTATACTTTTTACTGATATTTAATAGGCTCTTTTATAAGCCAGAAAAGAAATATTAGAAAGTCATACTTCTACAAATGCTATTTTCAGTCTTTGCATGGCTTATTGAAGTGTCTGGCTTATGGAATGCATTCCTTACTCTATCAATGACTACATAATTCAAACATAAAAATATGAAAATGCTTACTTGCTCAGATACAGGTGTCTCATAACATGTAAGAAAAAATTAGTATAAAATATGTAAGTTCTTTGAAATGCAAAGTATAAGCTATTATTGCTCTACTATTGTTTTAACAAATTAGTTTCCTTCATCAATAGTCATGTATAGAACTGGATTAATACTAGTAGACACACACATAAATAGAAGGAATATATTATCAATAAGGTTATTTTGTCTAGAAACGCAATGAAAGATTCTCAAGTACATGGGAATTTTACACACATACTATTATTCATATCTGAAATATGCATTTTTCTTATAAATTCCTTGCTTCTTGATATTCTAGGTGTCAACCAATTTTTCACTGGATTTTCAACCCATAAAAAGAAGCTGTAAATTTCAGAAATACGAGAGTGTGATTTCAAGACAAATACATCACAAAAGTATGAATAAGAAAGAAATGTGTTGTTTCAGCATAGGCAGGTATTCCTCTTAATTTATGGAGCCGTTTGTCCTGCTTGTAAAATTCCATTTTTTTATGGAATAGAGAATTATTGCTGCTGTAAGATGTAACAAAATGGCTAAACGCCTGAGGGAAACATAATAAGGACATTTGGGTTAGGAATATAATAATATTCAAAAGATTTCAGTGGGAAGTTAGAAAAAGTTATCCCAGTTTTCTTTTAATAAATTGAAGCAGAATGCTAATTTAAAGCTAAATGAATATAACAATCTGAATGCTGCCATACACACTAATATAATTTCTTTAAAAGATTTGCCAAATGGTCTGTATGTAACAATAATTAAAACCATTAATGAAATTCCATGACTTTTTTTTGCCTTGATTATTATATCCATTTGTCTAATTTAGACTAAATATTAAATATTCCAGTTACTTTAGCGTGCTACATAAAATTAAACAAATAGAGATGGGAATGTTAAGGAAAGAAGACACATACTGAACAGTACTGGGTGTCCCTAAATATTCATTCTGCCTTTCATTTTTACTAACTGAAACCGAGTTCTGTGTGGTTTAGTGTTGTTCCCAGCTAAACACTTGATTTCCCCAGGTGCTGCCCATCTAGGTGTGGCCTAATGACACATTTCTGGCCAATAAGATGTAAGTAGAACAATGTTGGGCAAGGCACCCAGGAGAGCTGTGTATTCCTGGATTAAAAGAGACAGATTTAGCTGACATTCCCTTTACTTCCCCTTTCCACTTTTATCTTGTGGAATGTCTTTGTGATGCATAGGAGTGCAGATGCCATGTTGCAATTGAGGATAAAAGTCACATTTCAAAGTTTGCAGGCCCCATAGGTAGATGGTGCCTGAAGCATCAAAGACATCTTAAGGCCACTGCCATAGTACTGGGTTTCTTATTATATGGAGAAAATAAATCACTTTTGCAATCTTGTTGTATTTTTTTTCCCCTTATACAAGTGTTGAACACAAGAAAAAGGAAAGGGAAGAGGAAGAGGAGAGATGACAGTAAATCTATGTCATTTAGAAAGACGAAATGAGAGATTTTAAAGTAGGCAAATAAATAGAAATCTTATCTTCAGTCTTCAAAAATGACTTCAAGAGTTCTAGTTATAACATAATCACTTTCTGCAGTCTAGGTGTTACCAGAAAGGGGGTCTCGATCCAGGCCATAAGAGAGCATTCCTGGATATTGTGCAAGAAAGAATTCAGGGTTAGTCCACAGAGTAAAGTGAAAGCAAGTTTTTTAGGAAAGTAAAGGAATAGAAGAATGGCTACTCCATAGACAGAGCAGCCCCAAGGGCCACTGGTTGCCCATTATTATGTTATTGTTGTTGTTTGCTTAATATGCTAAACAAGGGGTGGATTACTCATGCCCTCCCCACCCAACCTTTTTAGGGCATATAGGGTAACTTCCTAACGTTGCCACGGCATTTGTAACCTGTCATGATGCTGGTGGGAGTGTAGCAGTGAGGACGACCAGAGGTCACTTTCATTGCCATCTTGGTTTCGGTGGGATTTGGTTGGCTTCTTTACTGCAACTATTTTATCAGCAAGCTCTTTAAGAACTGTATTTTGTGCTGACCTCTTATCTCATCCTATGGCTTAGAAAACTGTAACCATCTGGGAATGCAACCCAGTAGGTTTCAGACTCATTTTACCCAGTTCCTATTCGAGACGAAGTTGCTCTGGCGTAACTGCCTCTGACATAGGCAGGAAGTAAAACAAGAGAAAAGGGGAAAAGAGCATGTGAAATTAAGTCAGGCCTCTGTTAAGAAGTGCTCTTGGAATCCTAAACCACCAATGTGGATTTGAACACAAGAGTCCCATGTCTACCACTGTCTGTAGGGAGATTGAAGAATATGTTTCCTTATCTGGGTACATTGATGTTACTCTATCATTGTAATATTAATCTTATAAAATGAGATGAGTATCTTTTTTTTTTCTTACTAGTATTCTCTGGAAAATTTGGGGCAATTTCTTACTTTCATCGATGTAGCTGTTTTTCAATATGTATTTCACACTTTCAGACTATAATGTAAGGTTTACTAGCATCAAACTGCAAACTCAAATTAGGGCTGGATCAGCAATCCTGAATTCTTGAAGGGAAAGTTGGCCTGTTTTTGTCTCAAGAATCCTGGCCAAGACAGATTCATGTATGTTCTCTCCCTCTCTCAATTGAGCTTTCTTAGTTTACACTTTCACTGAGGGTGAAACTCTTTCAGTTTCTCAGTCATTTTAGGTAATTCTTTTTGGGGTAGTCTTAATTGTAAGTCTCCATCTTACTTCTCTCCATTCATGTCTTTTGAAAACACCAGACTTTGGTTACTTTGATGTCTTTAAAACATGTATATAAATTATCTGATGTTCCTCCTCCGTAGCAGATTCATGCGCAAAACAAATGTTGTGATAAGTCCCTGAGTTCTAGTATAGTTTGTTTTGCAACTATGGTAACAGGAAAACAGGGAGATTACCACTACCTTGTCTGTATGGCTCCTCATCCTAATTTTCTGTTTCTTCATTTGTGAAGAAGGAAGACTTTTGTTTTCACAAGAGCGTTTTTTTTTTTTTTTTCTTGAGACAGAGTCTCGCTCTGTCCACCAGACTGGAGTGCAGTGGTACGATCTCAGCTCACTGAAACTTCCGCCTCTCTGGTTCAAGCAATTCTCCTACCTCAGTTTCCTGAGTAGCTGGGATTACAGGCGCCCACCACCATGCCCGGGTAATTTTCATATTTTTAGTAGAGACAGGGTTTTGCCATATTGGTCAGGCTGGACTCGAACTCCCGACCTCAGGTGATCTGCCCACCTTGGCCTCCCAAAATGCTGGGATTACAGGGGTAAGCCATCACACCCAGCCCACAGGAGCATTTTTGTTGAAAAATAAAAACAATTTAGGGAGTAATATGTAAACTTATAATTTTATTTCAAAAAATATCTTATTTAAAAGCTTGAAAATCAACAGCATGATAAGGAGCAATACAAGCTATTGGGGGTCTAGTGTGTTTGTTTTGTGTTCAGGATATACATTTTCAGCTACTGATACTATTTCAATAATGATTATAGCCATTTCAGTTTCTCTTCACTTTCTCAGTTTTGTTAAGCAGGATTCAAGAAATTGCTCACTTGTCAAAGATTTTGATTTTATGACCTTCATACATTTAATTTTCATGTACAGTCACATCTCCCTTTAATTATGTCTTTTGTGTTTTTCTTGATTAATACTCAGTGATATTTGTTTTATTCAACTTTATAAATAGACTTGGCATTTTGTTCTTCTCTATTAAAACTTTCAAAAAATTATCTTTCTTATATCTTCTCTCTACAACTTCAAAAAACTTACTCTGACATTTATATTCCTTTCAAAGTTCCAAAAGATTTTCAGCTTTTATCCCCATTGAAAAAAAATCAAATATTTTAAACCATTTAAACCGTTATAGAATAGACAGTTGTGAGAAATTAAGAAAATGAATTCTTGGCCGGGCGCGGTGGCTCAAGCCTGTAATCCCAGCACTTTGGGAGGCCGAGACGGGTGGATCACGAGGTCAGGAGATCGAGACCATCCTGGTCTACACGGTGAAACCCCGTCTCTACTAAAAAATACAAAAAACTAGCCGGGCGAGATGGCGGGCGCCTGTAGTCCCAGCTACTCGGGAGGCTGAGGCAGGAGAATGGTGTAAACCTGGGAGGCGGAGCTTGCAGTGAGCCAAGATCGCGCCACTGCACTCCAGCCTGGGCGACACAGCGAGACTCCGTCAAAAAAAAAAAAAAAAAAAAAAAAAAAAAAAAAAAATTTTTTTTTTTTTTTTTTTTTTTTTTTCTTTTTTTAAGAAGCTTAAGATGTACTCTTAGGAGTGAGATGCTGAAATAGAGTGGCAGTAGAGGTCACTCAATGGAGAAAAATTTTTTAAATGATAGACTGATAGTTATCTAAATAGAAATGCATATTTTCAGTCTAATGGCAGGAGTTGGGATAACAATGGAGACTTTAGTTCAATTGAACTCCTGAATGAAGATATATTAATGATAAACAAGGGGGAGAGAGTATACATTTGAGGAAAGGAGAGTGCTTTATATGAGGGAGAAAAAAAAGATCAAGTTTTGAAAAACATGGCTAGAAGAATGGGTCACGCCTCTGCCTCCAGACTTCATGGACAATAATGTAAGGTGAGAGAAGGACCAGTGTCCAATCATGGAGAGAAATACAAGTTTCAGTGTGGAAACAAATAAAAGTTTCTACAAATAGAGTATAAATACAGTGAACTTTTTTGGAAATGCAGCGAAGTTGGATTGTACAATATGGTAGAAGGAATAGAAAGCTGTATATTAATAAAATCATGAAAGCAATGGGTAAGTAGCATATACTATCTTCAGGAACTGTGGCTATGAGAGATATAGATGGAATCAGTCTATGGATATTAAATGCCACACCAGATAGCTGAATTAAATCAGTGGAATGTCTGTGGCTGTGACTGAGGGGGTAGCTTGAATTGGCATGTGGCATTGCCTCAGTAGGAGCTGTATAGTCTAAGTGGAAGAGTGGCGAGTGGCTTATTCTTCTTCCTGTATTCAGGGCTCACCAGGGTGTTGTTGCTTCTACTGCTACTTAAGCCTGGCTTTGCTGTGTCCTACCTAATATTGAGACAAAGTCTCAGTGGTGCTACAAAGGTACAGTGCTCTTGAGTGTGCTGTTTCCACTGAAGAGTATAAAGGTTGTATCTGCCAAGTGGGACTTCACGTTCATGAGTATTTCCTCAAGACAGAGTAAAAGTTATATTAAATTATCAGATTAAAATAGAGAGGTCCAGAATGAATTGGTAGTAAGTAATTTAATTTGGTAATCACAGAATGCAAGTATTTTAAGTCACCAGGAAGTGATATCGCCGCATTAGTCTTGGGTTGGGTTGGTTGACATTCTTTCTCTTTGCTTTAAAAGGCAGGGATGAGGTCTTTTTAATCTCCTTCTTTTTCTCTCCCCATTTCTTTGCTCTCTCCCCTCTGGCAAGGACAGTGGAATAGTAGCAGTCTTATGTGATGTATCAGACAAGAACACCTTCTTCCCTGGTAATCCTTATAGCTTGGTATTCTCTTCAGCTGGCTTCGTGGCTATTCCACTGTACTTTTTCAACATTAATATTCCCATTCTATCCCTTAAATTACCCACTAAGAATGATATCAAAGTTATTTCCAGTACATTTTCATTTAAGGATAATGATCATTAATGACTACAAAGCTGAGATTTCCTCAGCTCAGAAAGCCTGAATATAGCTAAAGAAGATGAGCAGGGATGGATATTAATGATAAATATAGAAGATTAACTTCTTTATTGGGGTAGAAAAAGATATTTAGATTGCTAAGTTGTAATGAAAATTAAAACCTATAGTTCCTAAATAGTTCTAGGCCAACCATTACTTACAAACAGGCTATTCCTATATCACTTATATAAAATCTTTATCAGTCTTGCCTCTAATTGCAACTTACATGTTGGAAACAGCCCTAAATCTCCTGACATTTTCATGTCAGTGTCTTCTTTTGCATATCACACACCCTGGCCCCTACATAATGATTAGCATATCCTCTCTAATTCTGTAAGAACTGCAAAGTATATCATCATTTAATTTTGGTCACTCCACTTCAAATTCTTTATTCTTGGTCTAAAAAAATCCTGTTTAGTATAATTGTTCTGCTTATTTCCCTATACCATTACTGTTAAATTAGAAAACTTCCTCCATTTCTCATTTCAACCTTTATTATGTTGGCCATCCTTAGTTTAATCAAAAGAAAATGATGGGAATTGATCATCTTCTCCCACTTTTTAGCTTTCCAACTTATTTTCTCCGGACATGCTTCCCTCAACCTCCCCCACGTAGAACTATTAAAGCTCTAGTACTGCATTCTTGACTGACAATGTTACTGATGAACCCTTTAGCCTTCTTGGCTCACACCTACTCCTACATTAGAACCTCATGAATGAACATATGGGAGTCCATTTGCTCCCAAGTCAGTTTTCTACTTCTCTCACAGTGGTACCTTTGTAAGCAGAACTGGCGGCATCTTAGAATTCTAGTTTCACTCCAAGATCAGTCTTGAGTCTGTTGTCTAGTTGAAACTTTGTTCTACCCCACAATGCTATAATGTTGAGATCTGCCTTCCACGGCTATGTGAACTCTGGATATTGAGCTTGCTCATAGAAAACATGTTGTTACCATTGTCTAATATTAGAATAAAGTATGTGGCCTCCATTTCTACTCTACCTTAATATACTTCTGAAACTAGCCTTTACAAATATGTTTTATCATGTTTTCCATGATCTAGATAACAAGTTTTATACAGCTTTTAGTCCAAGTGAACAATTATGCCACCAATAGGAACTTCCAGTAAGATACTGATGGCCGTACCATGTATCTTCCATCAGCCTCACACTCACTCTGCTTGCCTCCTACCTAGCACTCCATAATTCTCAAAAAGCTAAACTAATTCTAGGTACAAGCAATTCTATCGCGTCTAAATAGAATTAAAAGTGTGTCCAGATACTCTATTTTATTTCATTGACTCTGAAAACTATTGTAGGTATGGTACTGGGTATAGAAAAACAAAATGCATGTATAACACTATGTAGTATGTATATATGTGTGTGTGTGCATGTATATATGATAAATATATATTATATATATCATATATGATATATTTATCGTATATATTTGATATCTTATATCATATATATCATATTATATGATACATATCATATTATATATGATATACGATATATAATATATCGTATATTATATATTATATATTATATTATATATTATATTATATGATATATATCATGTATGATATCATATATGAGTATATATTATATGTCATATTATATATGATATATAATATATATACACACATACATATATATAGCTTTTAAATACACAAACACACAAACTTGGTATAGTTTAATTAGCAGTGCTAGTCTTATCTGTTATGCCTTCATGGACTATGTTATTTCTATTTAGTAGCAAAGACCCAAGACACTAAGGATGGCATCTAGGCTACCCTGTGTCAAGTAGCACTCAAATATGACATGATGGTAATAATTGATAACATAGGCATCCAACACATACAATGGGCAATTACATTTACATGAAGAAAAACTGATAATTTATTAGTTTAGAATAAAAAGGTGAAGGTGATGGTTTGAGCAAAACTCATTTGCCTGATACCACTTCCCAAAGAAATGATTAACTTTCTCTATGCTATTTCTCAGAGTTACCCTTAAATTCAGCATGAGCCATTGTGCCTGGTCAAAAAGACACATTTTAAAGTTCAAGTACAAATCAATTGACAAGTATAAAAATATTATGTTCTTTCTCTATAACTGACAACACAACTGAAATGATAACCTAAGAGAGTAAGTATGAGTCTATTTATTATATGTGTACATCTCTTCTTAAAAGTATAGGCTGACAGAAGATTTCACATGGCCGAAAGTCTAGAAAGTGCCCTGAGGGAACACAATAATCTAAATCAAAGAAAGCTGACAAAGACAAAATAAACAAGGTAATAACAGGGTCAAAACATTCCTGTTGCTACATCTAATGAAACAAACAGGCAAAGAAATAAAAAGAAAAGCAGCAGAAACAAACAAACAAGCAAACACAAAATGTTAACATTAATCAGACTAGGAAAGGGTAAAAACTTATGTCAGGTAGTTGGAAAATCATTGACTACAGCAAGAAAACCAATGATTGAATATGTGAATGTTACTCCACTCCTCCAAAAGCACAATGGTGTGTAAGGAATTGGTGAGTGGAGTAGAAATTACTGGCTGTATGACTGGGCATGGTGGCTCACGCCTGTAATCCCAGCACTTTGGGAGGCCCAGGCGGGCGGATCACCTGAGGTCAGGAGTTCAAGACCAGCCTGGCCAACATGGTGAAACCCCGTCTCTACTAAAAATACAAAAATTAGCTGGGTGTGGTGGCAGGCGCCTGTAATCCCAACTACTCAGTTGGCTGAGACAGGAGAATCGCTTGAACCCAGGAGGTGGAGGTTGCAGTGAGCCGAGACTGTGTCACTGCACTCCAGCCTGGACAACAAAGAGTGAAACTCCGTCTCAAAAAAAAATAAATAAATAAATAAAAAATGCTGGCTGTTTCCATTATACATTCTTTCTTTCTTTTTGTTAGTACTAGAGACCCCAGTTTTGGCTTGGAGCACAAACACATAGGATAAAAGATTATATTTTCAAGTCTTCTTGCAAGTAAGTATTGGAAGTGATTTAGTTTTGACCAATGTGCAATAGAATGAATTGTGTGTGATTGTAGGTAGGAGTCCTGAAGGAAGGGTGCATACTCTTTTCCTCCTCTGTTCTCATGTCTGCTGGCTGGTGGATGCAGTGGCTGAAGCTGGAGTGCTCTTGAGTCACAGCGTGGAATGTGGGTACCAAAAGCAGGATTCAAGTTAAAAAAGATGGGATCCCTCGTGATCCTTGAGCTGCCATATAATCCCATACTCCACACACGAAGTAGCAAAAATTTAAGCTTCTATCGTGTTTAAGCTCTATTATTTGGATTCTTTCACAGCTGAAAATAATCCCATTCTTGATGTAAAAGGATATCAATTATTGAACATTCCTATCTTTCTGTTTTAATCCTTTCACTCAATTGGGTGTACCAGTTTAGCAAAGTTCCTAAGTGGAAGGTTGTACTTTACTTTCCTCCCTATCCAGGGCCAGAGAGAGACAATGGGTTATGTAAATGCTTCAGCTCTACAGACACACATTTATCCTCTAGTGGGTTTTGCCAAAACTGTGGACTAGGTGGATTCAGGGTCACCTTGAACTGCTTTCTCCACCATGTCTGCTGGTGACAACATATTCATCTTGAATACCACAATTTCACATCTCTCAGTTAGCTTAGAAATAAGCAGGAGAGAATAATTTATCAGTGGTCTCAATCCCCCAATAAAAGTTAAGTGAAAACAACAACAACCACCACAACAAAACTCATCCAGCTCAAAATTTAGAGGGAAGGGAGTGTGATGTGCAGACAGAAAGCAGCTCAGAGACAAGTCTTGTAACTGTTGTCTAGGAGTCTTCTGCACTCCTGTGTATCAGTAGAAAACTTAGGACCTGCTACTGGAAGGAAAGCATAGGAGATCTCAGAAAATATATCATCATCATATCATTATCTTCTGGTTCAAAAAGAAAAAAAAAAAGGCATAGGAGAAGGAGTCGTCAGAGGAAAGTAATAAAACAAGAGATGCTGGCAGTTATGAGTGTAGCAGAGAAAAACATAGACAGTCCGAAAAATGTAGCCTCTTTGAGCCTAAGCCTTCTCCTGGATAATGAAGATTATATTATCCTCACTTCTCTTATTTGGTGGATGTCGGGTCAGATGAAAAAGGTTGAAAAATGTACAACTCTCTAAAACGTTAAACCTATTATAGTATATTCATTTTGCTCTTTCATCCTCTGTTCTCTTGGCTTGGGATATTTTTATTTTTGGAAAAGTTCTCACTGATTTGGGTATCCAAATTTTTTACATTCTTTACATTAACTCTTTCCATAATTCCTTTCTCATTTTAATCCTAGGTTCTGGGAAATAGGGTGGTTACTTAGAATATTGTATAATCAAGAAAGTGACATTTTAGGGTCCACATAGCCCTCAAGCTGCCATCATTTCCTTGTTTATATCTGATGGCTTTTTTTCAGTATCAGAATTTCTAATTATCAGAATCAACTTGTCACTAAAATAGCTTTCTCTCTGGATGGTCTATTTCCCATTGTCTCTCCTAAATCTTCCTTGAACTTATTTATTTTCCCATTAACAGATTACTATTGATATATATCAATTTTATTTTCTTTTATCAGCTTCATTTCTTGCACCTCACTGTTTTCAGATAGCCATTGTCATCTTTTCAGGTCATTTCAACATTTCCTTTCTGGTTTTTTTTTTTGTTTTCTGTTTTTTTGTTTTTTTCTTGGATGATATAGTTCTTGTAACATTGATATCCTTGGGAAAAAAATGTCAAGTTGGATTTATACAAAAAAGTGGGGGGAGAGGCAAGAAGTAGTCTTGACACATAAGGTGGGTTACAGACCCATAAATGGTATCTTAAGTCAAAATGATATAAATCAAATCTGATTTTCCTACAGAAATAATGGTAAAATATTTCTGACACAGAGGCACAGCACTGAATTTTTAAAATAAGTGTCTATATATTTTAAATTTAAACTAGTATGAATAATTTTTGGAAATCTGAATGCTAAATCCTTTCAAATGTATTAGCAGAACAAGCTTTCCAATCATATAATTTTACTAAATATATTACGTGGTATTGACTTAGTAGGTATCACATTCTGCCATAGTTAAATCTTAATTCCAGACATTGTTTGAAAAAAATAAAGAGGAAAGACATACTTTTACTAGGTGAAAGCCTTCCATAATGTTATTTTTCTTTTGGTAAGTAATTATAATGGACATGTTTGAAGGGACTTTATTTTTCCTGGAGCCCGCTATAAGATACCTGTGAAGAACTAAAGGAACACTGAGGCTTTAAAACAGAGTGAATCTTTTGATAAACAAATCTAAATATAGATTTGTATGAGATCATTTATGTGGCTCTATGTGCTGATAAACTGATAATCTGCGTGTAATTGACTGAGGTTCATCAATGAAAAACCCAAGAACCAGCCTACTCACCTTTCCCTGGGGACAAATGTGCAGAGAAAATTTGAAACAGGTTTCAAATGAAAATAGTTCCACTGAGTTTACCTTCAAAAAACAATGTTATTCTCTTAGATTATGAAAAAAAGTACTTCAAGTTTTCAATAAAAGCCTTTTGTGAAAGAAATAATAAAATAGACCATCCTCTTACACATGCATGTTCCTTGACACATGGTAAGTGCTTAGTAGTTATTTATTGAATAAGCAAAAATTAACTAATGACATTTGGATAGCAAAACAACCAATTGAGAATTAAAATAAATGATTGCTTTTATAGATCCCTAAACAAGAATGTGAAATGACAGCTGGACTACATTCAACCTTTTTTCCCATCTCAATTTATTCGAGCCCATCTTTGTGTATTGAGCCATCACACCATAGCACTAGCACTAATCAAATACCCCCACTGCAGATTTACTCACAGTTTACACCTGTGAGGTTGTATGCAACATAAATATTCTGCTGAGCTTTCTCTTAAATCTGCCGGCAAGTACCTTAAAGGAGTTATGGTAATATAAACTTTTCTACCTTTATCATATTTATAGTAATGAGTGGTTTAATTGACTTCCCTACAGCAGAATTCTCTTCCTTCTGAATTAAAGTAAGAGTAAAGATGGGGATATTAAACTCTATTAATAGTTTAAGATGTAATAAATGGCTCAACCCAAAATAGCTGACTCAGAGACAGACAAAGATTTAATTTCTCAACAATTTGTATGCAAGGAATGATTGCCCAAGTACAGAATCGGGGAACTGTGGGTTCTGCATGAATCACTTGAAGGCCCAATTCAGAAACTCTGAGAGAGGAATCTGCATTCTTTAACAAAATTTTCTGGTGCTTTTTATACAATCCAAATGTTGTCAACCATTATCTTACAATTTATCTTACTGATTTAAAAAAAATATTTCTTAATTAGGATGGTGTGTTAAGTGTTTTGTCCTAGAAATTGTTTCCACATCAATAACTGACTAGAGTCCTACGTGTAATATTAATAATAAAAACAGTAGCTATAGCATTTGTACCGATAATAGCATTTTAAAGTATTTTTAGGAAACAGGCAATGTGATTAATATTTGTAGAGGAAAATACAAATGGCTATGTGTCAGTAGGAGCTAAAAATTCACCAGCATTAATAACTCCTCTAGTGAGCTCTCAGTATGCACTAAAGCACTATGCACGGTATTCTTCCTGTTGCCATGTTAGTAAATATTTACAATAGCACCACATGACAGCTATTAGTGTCTCCATGTTAACAAAGAGACTGAGGGTCAGAGAAGCAAGATGAGTGATCTGAAATTACATCAATCAGGTCCTTCTTTTTTTTTTATTTTTTTATTTTTATTTTTATTATACTTTAAGTTCTAGGGTACATGTGCATAACGTGCAGGTTTGTTACATATGTATACTTGTGCCATGTTGGTGTGCTGCA
>NW_012123376.1:8660590-8714799 GCF_000951035.1 Colobus angolensis palliatus | reverse complement strand
TCCTCTCAGGGGTGTACTCCACCCTGTGAGGTGTGGGGTGTCAGATTGCCCCTAGTGGGGGATGTCTCCCAGTTAGGCTACTCAGGGGTCAGGGATCCACTTGAGCAGGCAGTCTGTCCATTCTCAGACCTCAACCTCTGGGTTGGGAGATTCACTGCTCTCTTCAAAGCTGTCAGACAGAGTCGTTCACGTCTGCAGAGGCCTCTGCTGCTCTGCCCTGCCCCCAGAGGTGGAGTCTACAGAGATAGGCAGGTTTCCTTGAGCTGCTGTGAGCTCCACCCAGTTCGAGCTTCCTAGCGGCTTTGTTTACCTACGTAAGCCTCAGCAATGACGGGCGCCCCTCCCCCAGCCTCGCTGCTGCCTTGCGGTTAGGTCTCTGCAGACTGCTGTGTTAGCAGTGAGGGAGGCTCCGTGGGCGTGGGACCCTCCCGGCCAGGTGAGGGATATATTCTCCTGGTGTGCCGGTTTGCTTAAAGTACGTTATTGGGGTGGGAGTTACCAGATTTTCCAGGTGTTGTGTGTCTCAGTTCCCCTGGCTAGGAAAAGGGATTCCCTTCCCCCTTGCACTTCTCAGGTGAGGCGATGCCTCGCCCTGCTTCAGCTCTCGCTGGTCAGGCTGCAGCAGCTTACCAGCACTGATTGTCCAGCACTCCCTAGTGAGATGACCCCAGTACCTCAGTTGAAAATGCAGAAATCACCAGTCTTCTGTGTCGCTCGTGCTCCAGGTCCTTTTTTTGTAGAGTTTGCATTTCAAATTTTGAGAAGCTAGTACTCTAAGAACAGAAGAGGCAGAGGAGAGACAGAAGAGCCTACCCACAACACTGAGAGAGTGTCCAAGCCTGAGGCTCCTGGGAGGTCCAAAAATCTCACTTTCCGGGAGCTGAATTTTCTTTTATTTCTCCAGGTGTGCATGTTGAGTGCTTGTGCTTCTGCTCACCCATCCACTATCTTTTCCTTTCCTCAGTTCCTGATTGGAGCTGAGTTTTTTGCTAGGGCCTTATCCCTAAAGGGAAGGTTCTGATTCATCACACCCGGGACAGAGGCTGGGGTGAGGTATTTAGAAGACCCTCTCCAGGTATGGTGGTGAAACAGGCTTGCTGATGCCCCAAATTAATCACTCACCGCCAGCTCACAAGCTACTTTGCCTACTTAAATTTCTTTAGTATCCGGTATCCTTCTTTATTTTACTTCTACCATTTTGCCTCAAGATTGTGCCCTGTCTACAACCTCTAATGCTCAGCTTCTGTCAGGTAAAATTTTGATTTTTATCATTTGTACATTACTGAGTATTTTAGATTTTTTTTTTTTTCATCTCTGTGATAGTAGCATTTCAAGCCTTACATTTTGGAATGGTCTTTAGCTAATAACTTTCAAAATGTAGGACAGCATGAGGAGGAAGTGCCTGACTCACTGGCCCATAGCAGACATTTCATAAGTCATTGTTGAATGAATGAAATAACAAATATATAATGTTTTACATACAAATCCCATATTTTCATATGGTTGGTTGGTTTGTTCTCTGATCTTTCCCCTTTCTCCCTCTTGGTGTCTTATTTTTGTGTTAAAGATGCAGCCTTCTGCCCATCAACAGATGAATGTACAAAGAAAATCTAGTATGTATATACAATGGAATACTATTCAGCCACAAAAAAGAATGAAATAGTTTCATTCATGGCCACCTGGATGATCCCAGAGGACATTATGATAAGTGAAATAAGTAAGTCACAGAAAGATAAAAGCTACATATTTTCACTCATATATGTGAGCTAAAAAGTTGAGCTCATAGAAGTAGAGATTAGAATAGTGATTTCCAGAGGCTGGGAAGGGTAGGGGAGAGAAGGAATAGGAAGAGGTTAGTTACACAACATAAAATCACAGCTTAATAGGAGAAATAAGTTCTAGAGTTCTATAGCACAATAGTGTGACTATAGTCCACAGTAATTATTGTATATTTTCAAATAGCTAGAAGAGAAGATTTTGAACGTTCCTAACATAAATGATAAATGCTTGAAGTGATGGATGTCCCAATTACCTTGATTTGATAATTATACATTGTATATATGTATTGAAACATCACACTATACCCCATAAATTTGTACAAGTATTACATGTCACTTAAAAACAAAATTTTAAAGAAAGATGTAACTTTTTCTTAATCTCTTTAGATATACCAATTATATATTTTAATACCCTCTTTTAAATTACATATTTCTCTAGAAATCAGCTTTTGTTTTGTTGATATTGGTTGTTACCTTTTACCACCACTAGTTTTCTAAAAATATCTATCTGGTAATCTTTGATTGTCTGTGGGTTTTAATAATTAAGCACTGAGAAGGTAGTTTGGGCAGCTTCTTCTTCTGATGTATATATGAATGATTTCTCACTTTCCCTGATTGGGAAGTTTCCAGAGACCTCAGTGTCGGGGGAGAATGTTAGAGTTCACTGGAATTCTTCTCTTTAGGGTGAACAGATGGGCTATCAGATAAGGACTCTCAAATCCCGAGAACAGAGGGGGTTTTACTCTGAGGCTGCAACACTCTATTAAAAATCTTTGCTTTCATTTTATTACTATTTCAATTTATTTAGAGAAGAACTCCTTATCTTTCTGACAGAAATTGAGCTCTGTGTGCAGGTGCATGCGTGTGTGTGTGTGTGTAGAGTGGTGGGATAGTGGCATACATTGTGCACAGTTGTTTCTTTTGGAGACCTTCAATTAATCCTCTGATTTTTCAGGTCTGCTTCTTACTTGGGCCCTCCATACTAGGTGCTGACTTACAGCTCAGTGCCTCCCTGAAGATTTGAAGGATAGATTAGCTCCCATTGCTGCTATAGATCCCTCATAGAGTACTTCTGCAGTTCAATTTTTGAATTAGTTTTTATTTCCAGATTTATTAAGCAGTGCTGTTAACTTTTTAAGTGGTTAGTTGTTTTATTTTGTTTGTTTGTTGTTAATTTCTAGTTTTATTGCAACGGGTTCAGAGAATGTGACATTTATAACTTTGAACTATGGCATTATAATACATTTTGAGGTTTATTTTGTTTTGATTTGATTTTTGGTACCAAGGATGCTAGTAACATAGTGAATTTTTTGGCTAGTCATCACCAAACTCTTCTATGCTTGAAGAATTCTCCCAGTGATTCCTAGGGTGGGGCAGAATCCTCTGATTAAAGAAGCTGGTGGGTAAAGCTCATTCCAGCACATTCCCTGCAGAAGAATGTAGTATCTGACTGGGCTCAGTGAAGGTTACTAATAGGTTCCTCAAGGCTTTGATCTAATTTCTGTGCCTCACTCAACAATCTCTACATTCTTTCATCTTCTGCCTGTGGAGTAGTGAGAATGTCTTTCACTCTAAATACAGTTATTAATGAGCAGGACATAGGAAAGGAGTTAACGTAGAGACTATTCTGATCTGGAGATTTCACTGCTTACCAAAGGTTTTTCTTCTTCTGTAATTAGTGGGGTAGCCACACTCCAACATTTAATTGGGGAACTACTTCCCTGCCATTTTGTAGTATAGTCTCCATCTTGGACTGTCCATTGGAGTCACCAAGTGTAATAATGTAAGTTACAACAAATTTTGGTCCTGGTGAAGTTTCCAGACTGCTTTAATACCTACTACCTACAAAATTCATAAAGAGGTATGCATGCACACACACATAGACACACATACACACACGCACACACACGCACAAAGATACATGTACAGGCATGTCCTTACATGTTATACTGACTCCTCTCAAGTTCGAACTAGTGATGTTTTTGGAAAAGAGGAAAAGTCCACTTGTTTCTGTTTGTCTTCTTTTGATATGTGCAGTCAAGTGATGTGTAAATCTAACTGGCTTTTTCCTTAATCCAATTACATTTGGTTCCTCTTTTATAAAAATAAATTCAAGTTTTGTTCTATTGATGGCACTTACTCTTTTTTTTTCTAACTCTGCTGTAAAACTTGTCACATTTACTTGATACTCCTATTATACCTAAAAGGAGCAAACGTAAATACTTGGGCTCAATTCGATATCTTGAAAGCAATAGTTTATTGCCTTTGTTTCCTTTTCAAAAAGTAAAGCATCCGTAATGCTTCCACTAACATGAAGCTTTTTGACTTCGTATCTGTATTAGTTCGTTCTCACACTGCTATGAAGATACCCAAGATGATCATTTAAAAGTAAAGAGATTTCATTGACTCACAGTTCAGCATGGTTAGGGAGGCCTCAGGAAACTTACAATCATAGCAGAAGGCAAAGGGGAAGCAAGTAACTTCCTCACAAGGCAGGAAGAAAGAGAGGTGTGAGCAAAGGGTGAAGAGCCCTTATGAAACCATCAGATCTTGTGAGAACTCACTCACTATCACCAGAACAGCATGGGGGAAAAGGCCCCCATGATTCAGTACCTCCATCTGGTCTCCCCCTTGACATGTAGGGATTATGGGGATAATGGGGATTACGATTCAAGATGAGATTTGGTTGGGGACACAAAGTCTAGTCATATCAGGCCTTGGTCTTATGGTCTCCTTTACAATGTGGTGCACTTACAGTAACTCACCTCGTTGGATCAGGCAGCGCATGCAATTTCTTATGAGCACTCTAACACAAAGTCATAATAGGAAAGTCAATTAAGCAAAACTACAATAAATATAACAAACATCTGGCATTGAGGGATAAGTTTCCTGAGCACACTTAGAATCCCTTAGTAAATACACCTATTGAATAGCCATTTGCCTAATGCCTAACCACTGACATGTGTGTTTCTCCATTAGCCTCACAAGGAAAACTTTTGGTGATGTGTTGTGTTTCCATTCTTACCTGTTAGCTTTCTAGCTTTTACTGAGCTGAGTTTGGCCCCCAACATAACTTTCTGTGTAAATGTTTTTACTTCCACATGATCAGACATTATACACAAATTTTCTTCTGCCTATTTGATCATGAAATCAAATAAGAAGACATTTAAACTCCAAGTCAATCAAGCTATTATTCTCCATTTCTAGAGATATGAATCTTATTCCTTCGCTTGTTGTTCAGGAGACATGCATTAAACAACAGAAATCTTCCAAGATCCTGGAATATTAATGAAAAGTTCAAACTCATGAACCTAAATATCTAACTAGCATTTATAGTAAAAACTTTTTTTCTATCTACGTTTTCCTTCTTTATAATGTGTTATAAAAGGTAAGATGTAGGTCTCATTTTTTATATGGCCAAAAAAAGCAGAAAAACTGAGCACCTAACAGGCCTTAAGGCAGGGAGCAGGACTTATATCCCTGCTGAATAGAATAGTTAGCCAAGAGACAGAAGCCTTCTCAAGTTACATTATGGATATCAGCCAAGTTTGCAGGGAGGTAGACAGTGTGTCAGCATAATTTTGACCAGAAGCCAAAGGGATGAACTTGGGGCCCAACAGGAAAGAATTCTTCACTACCCTAGAGACTGAAAGAAAGACCCAAGACAATACCTTGAGCCAGACGTTAGACAATGAATAACTAGACCAGCTACAGCCTTCAAGGATGAGAGGTCTACAGACTAAAGGAGAGTAATGATGAGTGTGCTGTGAAGTCTGCATTTTTAAAATTCCACTGCTTATTATTTTGAGGAGAAATGCACCTAACATAAAACTGCTTGTAGTAAAGAAAGGGTTAGATAACGATGCTTTTTTATTTCATTGAGAAATTTAAAGCAATTAGGCATGAGAGTTCTGCTTTCACAACTACAAATATAAGGCAGGGAAATTCTGGGCCAAAGACAGCAGGTTCCACTGAGGCCCTCACCCTCAAGCCAAAAAGCCTGGAACCATGGCCCAAAGTGAGAACTTACATTCCTATTTTCCCACTTAAGTGCTGCCTTTTCCGAAACCACCCATTCCCACCTGCTCCCCATCCTGTGCCTATAAAAACCCCAGAATGCAGCTGGCAGAGAGGAGAAGTGGGCGGATGTTGGAGACTGTGGCTGGATATCAAAGAGAAGTGGCTTGACTTCAGAGGGACATCTTGACAGTGTAGTTTCAGAGAAGAGACCGTCCCTGCCTGGACTCCAGGGGAAGATTACCTTCCTGCTTTGACCCCTTTTCAGCTCCTCTTTCTGCTGAGAGCCACTTTCAAGGGCAATAAAATCCCCCACATTTACCATCTTCAATTCATTAGTGCAATCTCATTCCTCCTGGATGCCAGACTCAGGTACCAAGAGTGCGGGTGAAAAAAGACTATCACACCCACCCTTCACTGAGCTGCTAACACTTAAGCCATCCTTGATGGCAGAGCTAAAAGAACACTCTAACACTCCTTCTGGGGCTTCAGGGGTTGCATGCACCCCCGTAGACACTGCCATGGCACCATATGGAATTTTGCTCCAGCCCAAAAGCACTTGCCACAGTTCTTGCACCTGCTCACCTGTGCTCCCCCTCCAATCAGGGGTAGAATGCAGGGGGAACAAGTGAGTGGAGTCTGCCCCCCTGCTGGCACAGAAGTGCCCAGCTGGTTCTAGTGTCCGTGCACTCCAGTTCCTGCCCATGAAGGGGTCAGGGAAATGTCCTGCTTCACAACCACCTCACCTGCTTTCTTTCAGTTTCAGAGACAAGTTCTCTTATAGGGTTGAAGGCCAGTATCTCCATTTGTGATGAGTCTCTTCTCCCACTCCAGGGGTCTTATTTCCTATGAATCTTAAACTGCTCTCTTTTATCTATTCCTTTAACATCTAATCATATTAAGTAAACATACTCTGTCTTTAAAATAGTGTTTAATTCTATATTCTCTCTCTAGCTAGTACCCCCATCTCTCCCTTCCTTTATAGCCAAGCCTCATGAAAATTAATCATTTTTGTTTTAATTTCTTTGTGATTTAGCCTATTGCAATATGATATAGCTCCTAATACTCTGAGAATATTGCCCTTTTTGAGGTCATTATAAATTTTTTTGTGATTAAATCCAAAAAAGTACTTCTAGTCCTTGTTTTAATTGAATCCACTAAGCATTTGACTGCTTTATGTCTGTATACATTCATTCATGTCACTCTCTGAAGAGAACTTCCCTAGGCATTTTGTCTTCTTCAAAAGACTCTACTTAGTTTGTACAAATGGGCAACAGAACGGTGATAGGGGAAGAAGTCGAAGAGAGTGGTAAAAAACTGGAATTTCAGAAATATGGCTTTCACTGGGATAATTTCCTCTTTTTGGTAGGTTCAGATTATTGCAGAGAGCAAAAAATCACTTAATGAATAAGATACTGCTGTATCTCATTTCAACCTAGGAAGTAGTTTAAACACTTCCAAAGGGGAGCAACATATCAACACAGAAATGACTTATTCATTAAATTGATAGAAGTATAACCTCTCACTTTCAGAGCAAACCTTCCATTATCTGTTTTGTGAGAACACTGACAGTTTCTATTTGTTCTCCCAGCATTTAACTTTGACTAGAACTCTATTAAATTAAGAATGCATAGTGACACTGTCAAATGTACAATCACTAAAAGTGTAAAAATGATGAAGGATTAAGAATATATTATTTAAAATTTACTTGTAAATTTTAAAAAGATAAAAAACTTAGATAATATTGGTACAATTGGAAGTATCTATTATTTATGGAATAGCTTATGAGAGGGTGAAAGATTTGAGGCTGGAGAATGAGGACTCACAGAAAGTGTTAAACTTTTGAATATTACATTCTGGATGTTTTATTTTCTCACATTAGACATTTTTTTGAAAATCAGATTATGTGTATTTTCAAAATAGTAGCTTTAAAAGATCTTCCAAAAAGTTATTCATCTTCACCTCTACCTTTTATTATTTCTCTTTCCTTATGAATATATATAAATACCCACAAGCAAAAATACTCTTTGAAATGGACATAGATGATTATACTGGTTTGGCGTATTTGGTGGAAAAGAGAGAACGGGAAACTTCTCTCACATGAGATGCAAATTGGAAAATATCTGTGATTTAATGGCAGATTAACGTCATTTATTTTTATATTTGTTGCATTTTGTTATTTTTAATAGAATTCCATTTGCCTGGATTTGACTCCAAAATGTAAGTTATTTAACAGATATCATTAGGTTGCTAAGCATTAACACTTAATTATCATATTAATAAACAGTTATTACTCTCTTCTACACTGTGCCTTGCCTCTGCCACATTAGTATGCATGCACTGCTCTTAGGCAACTTAATTGTCCTTAAAGGAAATCATTACAATTTAAATGAAATTGGGAACTACTGGTTAGGGAAGGCTGTAGGGCATGCACAATACATACTAAACAAGGAACTGTAATTTCCCCAAATCACATTTTTTTTTTTTTCAGTAATTTTACATCACAGCACTATATCTATTTGGTTAAGGGGAAAACAGTTTACTTTTTGCCTTGCAATTTTATAAGGGCACCATTTAACCAAGGACATGCAAGACTTTGAAATGGTAGCAAAGGAACTTGAGTAAATCAAATAATTTCTTTGCGGCTGGTAAACTGTTGTCAGCATTTGCAGCAGTCAGTGAAGCAATAAAGTATAGCATGGTGGGCAGCCATCAACCACCACGTCTGCCTCTAGGACTGAGGGCAGCAGGAGGCCAGAGACTTTATGGAGACAGCTGTTGCTTCTCCCCATATGTGATTTTGTTCATTCACTTCACAGCAACACACTTCACATGCTGCTGCAAAAATGGGGACTAGGGCCATTCTCTTGTGTCCTGTTACTCCTTTCTCACAGTCAAGAACTCATCTTTTTTTCATCCTCAATCATAAAATGACTTAGTTTAGTGATTTGAGTTAAATACTCTGCTGTTGAGTTGCAAAGAGTTTAAATATCCCTGGACTCTTATTTGTGATAGATAATTAATCAATGTTTTACATAACCTTAAACAGCTCTTCATTTTTCTTCAGTGACTTATGATAAAAACAAGGATTTAATTCACGTGGGTATTTAGCATTTTCAGATTAATCAGTTAACCTTATTAATGCCCGGCTTTGTGGAAATATATGAGGACTGACAGTAAAATAAAGGAAAATTCTGCTTTTAAAAATATATAAAGAATAAAATAGGAATTCAAAATATTGAAAGTAAACCACAGGGCTGACAGGTATTGAGAAGCTTACAGTAGGCACCTACCAAACCCATGGCAAAGCTTACTTCTCATTGATACAAGTTGAGTATTTCTATTTTACATGCAAGTTAGATGTCTCTATTTTACACATTAGAAAACCGAGAGCAGAAAGTCTCATTAACCTCCCTCTTTGTCTTGTAGTTATTAAATGGCTGTATAAGGTCTGTCTGCCTCTGGTGTACATATTCATACTTGAATGCTTCACTGCAAACCCCAAAAACACCTTTATTATTACTGTGGACCACCCTGTTACATCTAGAACTTCCTACTAATATAGGAAAAGAAAACTGATTTATTAATCATTGCAAAAGAATTTACAGAGATTCCCTTCTCTTTGATATTATGAGTTACTGTATTTTTCTGTTTTTTCATCAGTAAGAATGCTTTCTGAATAAAGTCTGTATTATAACAACCCTTCACAGAGTTTTGTCTTCCTTTTTAATATGAAAAAATAACCAAATTAGTAGGCATAAGTGAGAAATGATTACTGGTGAAATATGATGCATGATATAAAGTCCTGGAGTCCTTATGGTGGCCTACTGAATTTCCAGATGGGTGATAGAGATATTTCCTTAATTTTCTACTTCCCAGGAATGTGAACTTGGGTATGATGTTCAGAATCTCGGAGCGTCAGGTTTCTTACTTGTCAAGTAAGAGGAATAACTTATGCCATATCATTCTACAAATATTAAAGGAACAAAATATACATTCACTTTTTTTTTTTTTTTAACTACAAAGCAATGTGTTTTTTTGAAGACAGTGTCTCCCTCTGTCACCAGGCTGTAGTGCAGTGGTGTGATCATGGCTCACTGCAGCCTAGACCTCCTGGGCTCCAACCATCCTCCCACCTTAGTCTCCCAAGAAGCTGAGACTACAGATGCAAGCCACCATGCCCAGCTTTTTTTTTTTTTTTTTTTTTTTTTTTTTTTTTTTTTTTTGGTAGAGATGAGGTCTTGCTATTTGCCCAGGCTGGTCTTAAACTCCTGAGCTCAAGTGATCCTCCCACCTCAGCTTCCCAAAGTGCTGGTATTATAGGTGTGAGCCACTGTGCCCAGCAGCAATTTCTTTTTATATTAATGGATTTGTCATTCTGTAGTAGGAAAAGAAGGGGCTTTAGACTCAGACAGACCTAATTTGGGCTAAAAAGACTAATTGCCTCATAATGAATGTTATTTCTTCTTAGTTTCAGTTACTGTCTCTCTAAACTGGAGAAAATGTGTATTATAGTTATAGTAAAAAATGAAATAAAATGTATGTTAACTGCTAGTTTGTAAATTATCTAAAGAAAATGATATGAATTGCTACTGTTAATCCAGGTATGATTAATCTAAGAATAAAACCCAAAATATACTATGAAAATAAAATTCGTCCACTGTTCAAAATTTATATTTACATTGTGTAATTTATGTTATCAGACCCAATTTAAGTACCCACCTGATTCACTTATTCTCATTTTCCTTCTCTGTTGTCTGATCAATGAAGACTATGACCACAGAAACTTCTTCTGCCTCATCACTAAACACCTAAACATTGCCGGCTGTTTCATCTCTCCTGGGCTAAAGACTAGGCAGTTTCCGTCATTTCCAATGTAGTGGGAGTTGTAGTAGCTCCAAAGTCCAAGCCTAGATATGATACTGAGTAAAGCTGAGCCTTTTTAGTAACAAGTCTTATATTGGCTTTCTCTTTATCCTTGCAGCACGTTCATTTTTCCCTCCCTCTTATTACCTGGGATTTCATTCACCAACTAAGCATTGGCATGCAAGCCTTATCTAAAGCCACACTTTCAAGGCAACTTGAGTTGAAACAACTGATGAGGACAGACCTTGGAAAGTCAGCCTGAAGGATGGGATTTTACAGCAGGGTTCATGCTGAATGAAATAGGGCCATGTTTCTTATGCTAAGTGGGGTGCTGATAGTTCCTGTATTCAATGACATCATAGTCCTTGTTTTCATATGAAATGTAACTCTAAGGCAAGTACAGTTGATCAGTAAAAGGCCAATTAGAGTTAAACACTTAATAATGTGGTATAACTTTCCTATGACTTTGAACACTTTCTATAAAACTAATTACCAATTTAAGATAGGCTGTGAAAGCCAAGGAGTCTCTATTGTAGAATTTAAGGAGACTTTTATCTTCTGCAATTACAAGATAGATTCTGATGGAAATCAGACCAAAGATCTGATTATAGAATTGAATCATAAAATAGGCTAATCTGTTGCCTTAATAGGTGTCTTATATCCAAGTGAGGGTTAAGACAGGGAAATATTGACAGAAGATGGTAAAAAATCCAGATACCTGACAGATTAGTGATGGTTTGGGGGGTTCAGAGATCTGAGGAATTCCAGAATATCCTGCATTAAATTTAAGTTGTTGCTCGTAGCATTGTGTACCACAAGGAGCCATTGCGCTTGATATGGCTCTTTGCATTATGGATGCACCATGCACGTCACTTGAAAGTATAGCCCCAAACCACTGGTCAGAAGATTCTGAATGCTATCTGTTTTGAATGAGGTTCAAAGATCCAGTATTCAGTGCAGGCTGCCTTGCTTTTATAACCATTTCATTCATAGACCCATTTATTCTAGAGGAATCTGTAGCAGATAACAATGCTGAGTTCACTCTCTGGTTATGAGATAGTCATATGGGGTCCTGTGGCCACACCCACCAAGGCAGATAATTACCCTACATTTGTAAAATATAGTTTGTTTATACATGTCAGTAAGTGCTTTTATCTGAGCACCTAAAGAGCACCAAGAGCTTGTATAACCAAAACTTTCCACCATAAACTAAATTATTTTGAATTCAGCTACTCATAAGGTTAGGCAGGTGGTATAGCAATTGAATATTCGATAGAAGTGACACATTTAGAAGTAGGCTGAAGCAGATCCAGAAAGCACAAGTAAATTAAATGAACAGATGGCCCAGACTCCCTTATCACTTACTTCTGTTTATTCGATGCTTATCCTTAAACTCACAACTATGTCCTTACGGAGGGTAACTTTTGACCAATCAACAAAGGGAGAAAAGACAGAGACCTGGCCCACAGATAAAACACCACAATATGTAGGCATTATCAGCAAAAGAACTACTGCCACATTACATCCCCATTCATAGGTTGCTCTGAAAGACAATAATGAAATCAAGTCATATCAGAGGGTGAATCTGTAAGTGAACTACTCATTCATCTACTTTGCACAGAAGGATATGCCATCTAATATATGAATAAACATGAAATTCTGTGTACTGGATAATGGCTGAGAAGAAATAAGAAGGGAGGACTGGGGATAAGGAGGTCTAAAGAACAGCTATATGGATAAACTTATGGTAGAGGGCATCTTTTTCTCATAGCAGTGCCAACCAGTGACCTTCTAGCACATAGCAGGCTCTCAGAAACAAGGTGGACAAGGTGACCTATACAGTGCATATCAGCAAGCCTCTTTCCTTAGCCATCCCATTACCTATCAAATGGGCCTATGAACAGAATCACTATGGTTTCATAGCTGGAAGCTCCGTACTTGTCAAAAATTATGGGCTGCCTATTGTGAAGGCTGAAATAGCTACTGCAGAATGTCAAAGGACTGAAGTAAAGATGAGTGCTGACTGTTGAACATGGCACTGTTTCCCAGCGGAAACATACAGTGGCAAGTACATTATATTACGCACCTTCAGCTTTGGAAGGAACAAAGCTGCCTTTCACTGAGATTGATACGCACTTTGCATATGGGTTTGCCTTCCATACTTCTGCCAGTCACACCAGTTGATGACTGTTAGAATGCCTGATCCAATAGCATATCCCACACAGCACTACCTCTAATTAAAGGAGCCATATAATGGGAATAATTTTTGATAATGGGCATATGACCATGAGATTTTCCGATCTTACCACGCTTTCCATTTATCCAAAATGATTGCTTCCACAGAATTATGCAATGCCTGTTGAAGTCTGCTAAGGTATCAACTTGGAATCAACATCTTGAGGTGTTTGGAATACTCCTTTGGTCATCTATTGCTACACAATGAATCATCCTTAAACTAAGTGGCTTAAATGAATTACTATTATCTCTCACCCTTCTGTCGATTGACTAGTTTCACCTGGAATTACCTTGTTGGAAGTTTTTAGTTGACTGTGGCCAGATGATTGGGGCTGAGACTGAGGCTGAATAGGGAGGACAACTCACCCACATGACTGAGAGTTAATGCTAGGAATTCAGCTGGGGCTAACTGAGGTGTCCAAACATGACCTCTCCATGTAGCTTGGCCTTGACGGCCAGATTCTCAACATGACCATTCTAAAAACAGGGATTCTAAGAGACAAGTTGGAACTGCAAAACTTCTTATGACCTGATCCATAATATCATTATTGATATTATTTTTGGTCAATCTGAGGTCAGCTCAGATTAAGGAGGTAGAGTCTAATGACATATAAAACTGACAAAGTTACATTGTACAAGAGCACATGTGATGAAAGATACTGTGACCATTTTGGAAAATACAATGAATTCAAATGCATCATCCTCCTGGAGGTGGTATATGAGCTGATCCAATGGCTGATATATGGGTTCAAGAAACAAATGAGAGAAGTAGGACAGATTCTCTCATCATCATCAATTATCTCCTTTTTAATGGAGATCACTTCCAGCAGAGGAAACTGTAAGATTCACGGAAATGGAAGTTGCTAATATCACTACGCCATATTTGGATCCTCATTCCGGAGGGTTAGCAGGCAAGAAAGAATTTCTGGACTGCCTGGGATTGATAACTTTGATAACCAGGAGAAACTGGGAGTGCTTCTGCACAGTGGCTGCAGGAAGGAATACGTATTAAATGAATGAATTTTAATGTGACATTTCTTGGTGTTTCTATGCAACAAATTGAGCCTGACATGAGAAGGGAAACTATACTCAGAACCTTTACATATATAGATCTTGGTCACTTCCTTACTCCATCAAGCAAGGTGAAATATTAGTCAAAGAGGGTAGGGGTGGTGAATCTAAATTGGTTGGCAGAGAAATATCAATCACATTTATCTCAGTAGCAGCTGTGGTAACAGGAACTATAATATGGTTTGCTAACCCTCAGCAATACTTTTTTAGAAGTCTTCAACTGGCTTAGGCTTTAAATGGTTGAATTTGTGCCTCTGTTCTTGATAAATAAGTAGTACAATCTTATTTTCTAATTAGAGTACATTAGATATTATTGGAGAATGTGAGCAGATCTGACTGACATGTGGAATGGACTATAAGAAATACAATTTTTGTGTTCCTCCAACAGATTTGCTCAGTCTTACCTGTATCCTAAGCTGGGATGCTTCCTAAATGGAGATCCATGACTGCCACAATTGTCTAACCCCTAGTACCGCTAGCTATATCAGACTTCCTTTAAGTGATAACCTGGCCCCTACTGCATCTCCTATGGAGAGAGCAGAGCGTCTACCCTAGCCAAGTCCCATGTTAGTGAAACCATAGACATTCTCAGTTCTCACCACTTTCAGGCTCATATAATGCACCTCTTTGCTGGATGATGGTCGCGGGGCATTTGACTTACCTAACTAACTGTCCATCCGAATTAATACAACTTAGCACTGTAGGATAGTTAATACTTCATGCGATGAATTTCAAGCACTGAAAGATAGAAGATAGAGAGGAGTTAGCAGATAAATAATTGCTCTTCCTTCACTCAGTATTCCGTACCAGAGTGTGGAGTGTGGTCATTTCATATGCCTCTTCAAAGTGTCATGCATAAATAAGCAACTGAGTATTACTTTTTGCAAGTCTTGCAAGCTTGGAAATGAACCTTTGACTGCCCAAATTCTATTGATCAAAGTAAGTGCCAGAGCCAGGTCAGATTCAAAATGAGTAGAAATAGACTTCATCACGTGATAGAATAAGTTACATGTGTATGCAACAGTATAGGAAGGAAAGAAATTCTTGGCATCCAACTCTCTAGATAATTTATCACAATATTCTTCTTTTTCAAATTTGCCAGTTATTTGTCTTTCAGATCTAATGTCTAGAAATGTTTAACATTTTAATTTCTGGGCTTTATTTTCTAAATTTTTACTGAAGTTTTAATACTTGATATGAAATTTAAATGTTCAATAATGGGTTTTTATTTTTAGAAAGTTCCTGTTTTGGAATAGGGCACTATTGTTTCTCCAACTTAATATTTGCTTTTTTGTTTTACAGATGCTACAGTGGACATTCTTCAAAATGAACCTTGATGGTCCTCGTCTCCTGGTAGCGTCACCCTTGTGGCCCCTCCCACAATTAATAAAGTTTGGCCATGGTGGCCAACAGTGACAGTAAGACTTCTGAGGCTAGATCATAAAAGACATTGTCGTTTCTTTGTTGGGTTTTCTTGAATCATTTGCTCTGGGGACACCAGCTATTGATGAATTGAGATCACTCAAGTAGCCCTGGAAAAGGGCCTATATAGGGAAGAACTGAGGCGTCTGGTTAAAAATCAGTACCAGCCCATCAAGTATGTAAAAGAGTTGCCTTGGAAGCTGGTTCTCCACCCCAGTCAAGCTTTCAGATGGCTGAAGTTTCAGACATCTTGACTGTTACACCATGAGAAATCCTAAGCCTGAATCACATTACTAAATTGCTCCCAAATTCCTGACCCATAAAAAACCATGGGAGTAATAGAGTTTCATTGTTATTATTATTATTATTATTATTATTATTGTTACTATTATTATTTTGAGACAGAGTCTTCCCCTGACACCCAGATGGGAGTGCAATGGTGCAATCTCAGCTCACTGCAACCTCCACCTCCCAAGTTCAAATGATTCTCCTGCCTCAGCCTCCCAAGTAGCTGGGATTACAGGCTCCTGCCACCATACCTGGCTAATTTTTGTATCTTTAGTAGAGATGGGGTTTCATCATGTTAGCCAGGCTGGTCTCGAACTCCTGACCTCATGATCCGCCTGCCTCAGCCTCCAAAAGTACTAGGATTACAGTCATGAGACACCGTGCCCGGCCGGTTTATTGTTATTTTAAACCACTAAGTTTGGGATAGTCTGTTAATCAGTGCTAGAGAACTAATATAGATACTATTAATTTCAGATTAGGAATAATAGTTTTCTTTCTGAATGTTTTTCTGATATTTTATGAGTTCCTTTTTTGTGTTTTGCTTGTTTTATTATCCCCTGTTTATGGTATTCTTTTCCTTGATGGCCAGTTTATATTTAGGATTGAGACACTAAAAAGTTAACTAAAAGCTTAGTACTGTTCCTACGTTTTTCTACATTGTTTTAAAACTTTTCCCTTTTTCTGAGAGAAACTTACCTATCAATATTTATAGATTTACTCTTTGATTTACTATTTCCTCAGAGAGGAATCAAATCTTCAAATTTTCTGTATGGGAAGACTGCTGTAGAGCTGGGGAAAGAGGCTTGGGTTCTACAGTTTTAAGTTGGAAAGTGTTAGTTAATATGTGTTGTTTTGGTGGTACTTCACAATCTTGCCTTCAGCTAAGCCAAGGTTTCTCTTATGCAAAGTATCTCTGATGTAGTCTCCTAAGAGAATAAACCTCCCATCTTCTGCTGGCATGGAGAAAGTGATCTAGAGATCCTATTAACTTCAGTCTTATCCCTCACCGGCCTTTCATAGATGGCTAGTAACAAGAAAACTCTAAAACGAGAGGCAACTCTTCCTAGGGATTTTCCAGAGACCCAGGTTCCTTGTATTTTATTGTTGTCTCCTCATCTATAGTATTGCATTCATCTACCTGTGAAGGTTGGAATGACAGCACTGGTTCAAGCTGTAGCCAGAAGAATGGACAAAAAACATGAGTGGAGGGCAAATAGCTTTGTTCTTAAAGGACACGTTTGTTTGTTTGTCTGTTTGAGACAGAGTCTCGCTCTGTTACCCAGGCTTGCTCTGTCACCAAGGCTGGAGTGCAATGGCATGATCTCAGTTCACTGCAACCCCCACTTCCTGGGTTCAAGTGATTCTCCTTCCTCAGCCTCCTAAATAACTGGGATTACAGGCACTCACCACCACACCCAGCTAATTTGTGTATTTTTTTAGTAGAGACAGGGTTTCACCTGTCTCGAACTCCTGACCTCAGGTGATCTACCCATCTTGACCTCTAAAAGTGCTGGGATTACAGGCGTGAGTCACCATGCCCGGCCAAAGGACACATTCTGAGAGTCACACAAACTACTTTCATTCACATTCCATTCCTTGTGTCTTAGTAAACATATAATATAGCTGTGAGAGATGCTTAGAAATAGAGTCAGATCTGAGCAGTCATGTGTCCAGTTAAAAAAGAGAGGGAATGTATTATTGAAAGGAGGAAGGTGGATACAGTTTGTGTTTACTACTTCTGATAATTGTGGCTTTCTCTTCTTTAAAACTTTACCATTCATCATATATATTCCATCTCCCAATATTTTGTTCATAAATCTTGTCTTTTATTATCTTTCTCTTTCAGTGTATCTTTCTTAACTATTATTTTAGTGGGTTTGAGGAGCAAGTAAAAACTCATGTACTTAACATTCCATATTAAATTGGAAGATACTTTTGCAAAATAACCACATCTGTACAGCTAAAATATCTGCTAAAATATCTGCTATCATATATATTTCAATTGATAAAGGAATTTTGCTAAGACTTTATTTTGTGTTCTCTCCAATATAATACTTATACTTAATTATCTGAAATAATGTCTTAAATTTTATTATTCATGATTTCCGCTAGGAATAAATATTTGATATTTTCATAGTTTTGGTACTTTGTTTAGTAACAAAATGTGTAACATTTATATTGAAATTAATACTGATATATTGTTCTAGAGAAATATGATTGGTTTGGAAATAGAACATTGCTTTGGAAATAATACATTTTTATAAATAGTAACATACTGAATACTTGAGGTAATGAATTTCTAGTTCAATACAACCCATTTTCCAATCCTATGATTTTAAGTCATTTTTATCTATTTATATAAAATCATCACACTTGCAGTTTTATTTGCTCTATCTCATACTGATTCATAATCTATATCAGTGCTGGTATGCACCTCACTATACTTATTTATCACAAGTAGAGATTGTAATATTTGTATGACTATTTTCATCATAACTTTTATCCTTTCAATAATTGATTTTGAGCTCTCATTCTCTATATATGCTTTTTTATGGTTCAATAAAAATGTGAATTTAAAAAATATAATTTCAACATGTACAATGACTTAACCCCCTCTGTCTCAGAAGAAACTATTTAGTAACCTGATAATGAATGTTCAGTAAGACAAAGGAAAGTTAAAGCCCAGGAAGCATAGTAAAAGCCATTAAGAATATAAGACCATTATGATAGTAACAATAATTTTGAGAAAACATTAATAAAGTTAAAAATTCAAATTTGTGAAATGTATGTGACCAAAATTATTTTATAGCTTTTTGAAACAATTAAACTAATTGTGGATCTTTTGACAGACTGTGAGATACTTTGATTTTATTTATATATATACACACACACACACACACACATATATATGCACATATTTGTGTATTTTTATTTGAATATGCAAACTTTATAATTTTTGTTAAAATTCTAACTTACAAAATATGTATACAAACTACTTTCCAGAGGGGAAGATAGCTTTTCTTCTTAAAGGATGACAAAGATCTTAACCAGTTATACTCTCAGGAGTGCTTCAAATTTGAAAGCAATAATTTCATTTTACAGATGTAAAATTTTTATTAGATCAACAATGAAACTCTTGTCACTTAAATAAGTAGCTCTTTCTATTAGTTTGTTCTCACATTGCTATAAGGAACACCCTGAGACTGGGTAATTTTTGAAGAACAGAGGTTTAATTGACTCACAGTTCTACAGACTGTACAGGAAGCATGACTGAGGAGGCCACAGAAAACTTACAATCATGGTGGAAGGGGAAGGGGAAGTAGGCATGTCTTACCATGGCAGAGCAAAAGAGAGAGAAGTAATGAGGATGTGCTACACACTTTTAAACAACTAGATCTCGTGGTAACTCAGTATCATGAGAACAGCAAGGGGTAAGTCCGCCCTATGATCCAATCACCTCTCATGAGGCCCTTCCTCCAACATTGGGGACTAAAATTCAACATGAGAGTTGGATGGGCACACAAATAAAAACCATACAACTCTCCAAAATAGATCTATATAAGATGATAGTTGGCTGTCAGTATAAAATGATCACCTGAAGAAACAACTTAAAATATAGATGCATAGAAACCACTCCTACAAATTCTAGCTCATAAAGTTGGGTGCAACTAAAGAATCTACATTTCATAAAACTTCCCTTACAGTTCAAATTTGGGCACCAGTGATACACATGATAAGGCATACAACTGCTGAATGCCTAACATGGTGAGAGAATGTGTGAGTCATTTTTCTATGTGCTCTTATTTTACTCACAGAATAAACCTCTAAGGCAGACTTCATTTTCCAAAATTTACAACACAGGAAACTAAAGCTCATACAGGTTAAGTACTGTAGTTCTACTAAATAGAAATTCTGGAGCTTGTATAAAATTTTTATCCTATATGTATTAGTTTCCTAGAGATCTTGTAACAAAGTAACATAAACAAGATAGCTTAAAACAAGAGAAATTTCTTTTATCACAGTTCTGGAGACTACAATTCCCAAATCAATGTATCTGTAGGGCCATGATCCTTCTGACATCTGTAGTGGAATCCTTTCTTGACTTTTGCTAGCTCTTTGTTGCATACTACCATCTTCTCATTAAGACACAAGTCATATTGAATTAGGGGCTCACCCTATTCTAGTATTACCTCATCTTTATTACTGGTGGTTAAGTACTGGTGGTTAGGACTTCATCATATCTTCTATGGAGGAAAGAATTCAAACCACATACCTTTCACTAAAGCATATGTTTCCAGTATGCCACACCACCTCTATGGATCAAATGTGTATGCAATTTCCCTGGACTTCTAAATGGCACGAACCACTTTTTGAGCCATGAAATTTTTGAGTAATCTTTGAAAATGGAATACCTTTAGAAATGAGAAGGACTTGGGTGTTATTTACCTTATCCTTTTTATTTCAAAGATGAAGAAAACTGAAGTTAAGAGACAAGAGACCTTATATAAGTTGCTCGAGGTCATGTAGCTAGTGAAACAGCATAGGCCAGAACATTAATCTTCTGACCATTAAATAGGCCAGTTCCTTATTATAATATAATTTTGGCTGCTGCTATAAATTTTATAAATTTAATGTTTTCCAAAAGCAACATTCTCCTGGAAATGTTTGTCCTGAACTATTCAACAGCATTATTTGTAATAAAGTAGGCTTTTTTTCTGAATTTGTTCATACTAATACATCATCATGGGGGGTAAATTAATAGGATAATCCTTTAAAAATATTTATAGAGCAAGTTCCTAACTCAATAACTATTACATGTTTTGTTTTTAAATAGTTTTGTTCTTGAGTTGATACTGCTATTGTTTTGATGATTGACTAAGGTACAATAGCATGATAAATCTTACAATATTTAGAAAATAATTTGACAAGAAATGTGCCATATTTGTAACTTTGACCAAATCAACCAAACAAAACATGGTGAGACAAATTAAGGAAATCTAAGTAAGTGAAAAAATATACAATATTAATTGCTTGGAAGATTCACTATTGTTAAAATGTGGATTCAATGCAAAATAATTCTGAAATGAATATGATCTGAATCAAAATCTCAACACCTGTTTGGAGACATTGACAAGTGGGTTTTAACATTTATATGAAATTCAAAGGTTCTAGAAAGCAAAGAATGTTCACTAAAACAACAAAGCTGAAAGACTCACACTACCTTATTTCAACATTTACTGTAAAAGTTCAGTATTCCAAACAATTTGGTATTGTTTTAGGGTTGAAAAATAGTTAGAACAGAATGGAAAGTTGATTAGATTAAATTCATTTTCAACAACAGTGCCAAAGCAATTTCATGTAGAAAAGGCTATATTTTAAACAAATGTTTCTGGAACAATTTGATGAATATAGTAAAATGAATCTTGATCTCCACATATCATACATAATAGTTAAGTCAGGTTTGAATTAATTGGCATACACATAAAAGCTAAAAACTACAAAGCTTGTAGAAGAAAACACAGGAGACTATCTTTGTAGGCTTAGAGTAGGCAGTGATTTCTTAAATAAGACCCCAAAACCAAAAAGGAATAAAAAGTTAAAACAATAAACTGGAATAAAACTATCCCTGCTCATGAAAACATGCAATAAAGAAAATAAAAAGGCAAGACATAGACTTATGTAATTAGTTATTAGGCAATTAAAACTAAAACCACAATGAGAACAATTTCACACCCACTACAGTGGTTAAAATTAAGGGCAACACATACTAGTAGATGACGAATATGGAGCAACTACAACTCTCATATATTGTTGATAGATTGTTTTGTGTTTTGTGTATACTCTTTGGTATTGCATGAAATATACACAATATTGTAATTATTTTGCCCTTATACATAAACAGAGGTATTGTTTCACTCTCTGTTTTCAAGATCTTTTTCTTTACCTTTAGTTTTCAAAGTTTTCTCGTGCTGTGTCTTGGTGTGGATTTCTTTAGGTTTACTTCTTTATTTCTGTGTGGTTCACTCAGCTTCTTGTGTCAGTAAGGTTATGTTTTTTGTCAAATTTGAGTTTTGAGCCATTATTTCTTCAAGTTCTTTTTTAGTCTTACCTTCTTTCTCCTTGCCTTCTGGGAGGTGATGACATTAATATTAGATTATAAGATAAAAATATATTGTCTGTTATAGTAGCACAGGTCTATGAGGGCTTTTTCATTTTCCTTCCAGTTTATGTTTTGTTTTGTAGATTGGATAATTTTCATTGTTCTATTTTCAAATTCACTGATTTTCTTTATGTTCACTGATTTTTCTCTATGTTCTATTTTCAAATTCACTGATTTTTCTCTATGTTTTCGCTATTGAGTCTATCCATTCAGGTTTTGGCTCCCACATTGTGTTTCAGTTCTGAAATTCCCATTTAATTTTTCCCAGCAGGGAGAAGGAGTGGGACCTTGATAATGACAGGAAAGGGTGGATGTTAGGCACTGGAAGGAAGAATAGTTCTGGCTCCCTAGCTGTCTTTATCTGACATCACCCTAGCAAAGAGGATAAGGTGCTTTGTTAATCCTGCCAAGGGTGAAAGTCTAGATTGTCTATTAAACCTTGTTCCTAGGGGTGGGGGCAACAGGATTTGTGTGTGTGTCTGGTGTTAGGGTGAAATAAAGCAGTTAATGTCTGAAAGTGTATGTCTTGCTATGCTGTACTGTTCTTGCTCTCCTAACTGGAGACAATAGACCTCTTTTTATTATTCTTATTTTTGTTGTTGTTGTTTGTTTGTTTGTTTTTCTGCTCCCATTGGATTCAGAGTTGCTGGCTACTTCATCTCCAAGTCTTGGATATCTGAAGCAAAAACAAAACAAAACAAAACAAAAACCTAGGGAACTCATCAACTTGTTTCTTAGGTCTCCAGGTTCCTGGATGGTCTGCCATTTTCTCTCTGCTTTTTTCGAGTCTCCTTATGTTTGTTTTAGTACAATGACCAGGGTTTTTCACTGTACTTAGGAAGGAAAAATTGGTAAATTTATGTCTACCCGTCTTCCTAGAAGTGAAGTCTCAATTCCCCATTTTTGAAGTAAGGATTCACAGAGATTTCTCACACTTCTTTAGAGCCTACAAGCACATTAAAATTTAAATTCTTATCAGATGCTTTTTGTTTGTTTGTTTTTTAAAGTACTTTCAGGGTACGCTTACTATCATCATGATAAAATGCCAAAATATATTTTGGCATATTTTCAGAGGTGCAGAAAATTGAACTTTTCCAGCAGTTAAATCTAGAGAGTGACTTATCTTCATGTCTTATTTTGATATTTGTTTTTTTAAAAAACATGTACCTGTATTACCTTTTGAGAATTATAAATCAGTGATCCCAAAATATCATCAGCCAAGGAAATTCAAAACCATTCAACCATCACCACTGTGAAACTAGACTCAAGGCTACTTTAAAAAGTAATACTAAATGAAATGTACGGACACTGGTACATGGCTGGTAATTAGTTTCATAATTATGTTTATACTATTACGATTATCATGTCACAACGGTAAGGATTACACATCCAATGGACCATAACAAATTCAAAATATGTTTTATCTGATTAGTTAATAAAATGTGACTAAGACTTTTGGATAGATTAAAGCTGGTTTTTAAAAATTAGTTTGTGTTTTAAATTATTCTTCAAAAACTGAGATTCACATACAGTAATTGAGATTTGGCTTTATGAGATTTCAGTTATCTGAGGTTAATTGTGGTTCAGTAATATTAAATAAATTTTCAGAAATAAACAATTCATAAGTTTTTCATTGTATACTCTTCTGAGTGGTGTGACAAAATCTCATGTCCTCTCACTTTATCCCACTTGGGATGTGAATCATCCCATGGTCCAGTGTATTTACACTGTGTGTGCCACGTGCATCCCACCACACACACACCCAATTAGTCACTTAGTAGTCTTCTTGGTTGTCAGATTGACTGTTGTGGCATTGCAGGGCTTGTGTTCAAGCTAATCCTTATTTCAGTTAATAATGGTCCCAAAGCCCAAAAGTAGTGATGCTGGTCTTCCAGATATGCCAAAGAGAAGCCATAAATTGTTTCTTTTAAATGAAAAGGTAAAATGTATTGTCTTAATAAAGAAGAAATCATATGCTGAGATTGGTTTCTCTAATAAGAATGAATATTCTTTCCATAAAAGTGTGAGACAAACATATTCATGCATAGTACATTTAGGGTTTGATGGTATCTGCAGTTTCAGACATCCACTGGGGATCTTGGAATGTATCCCCAGTGAATAAAGGGGGACTACTGTATTCTGTTGTATTTATCCTTTTCATATGTCTCTTTCTTTTACTAACAAAGCTAAAATCAGCTAATTATATCGTGCCTCAAGTCCATGCCTTTCTTGTTCAATACCAGAAATGGAGGTGCTAGTTTCATGTCATTTTTATTACACTCATTCCTAATTTGTTTCATCCTTTCCAAAGCTGTACATTCACTTTACTATTCACTGTGTCCTTCCCCTTCATCACATAGTCTATTTCATTCATCATGCTCTTAGAACTCACTAAAAACACAATCTTACAAACAACCACAACTTCATTGTCCCTTAATCTTTCTGCTACATGATCTGGCAAAGTTCAACCCTCAATCAATCAACTGTCCATTGCCTCTACTTCTTAATTCAGGTTGCTGAATGCTCTTGGGAAAAATCCCTCAGTGGTATGGATTTGTGTCAGTACACATTCATTGTCTGCATCCTCAGCTGGAGATTGTAAGCTGTTTGAAACATGTATTATATTTATTTGTACTCAGTTTCTAACCCAATAAGTTTTAAATTCTAGGCACTCAAGAAATGCCACCTGATGGATTTGTTTTGCCAAATCCTATTTATCCAAGCAATACTACTATTGTACATTTGATATGTTTCACATTTCTTGATTGTGAATTTATTTTGAAAACATTTTAATTATTTCATCTAATATACTAGAGGAAATGTTCATGTAAATGACCTTTAAATACTACCAAAAATTGGTTTTAATTGTCCTCACTTTACTTATCATTTTAACTTCTCTTGCTGCTTCTGTCACTCAAGGAATTCACAAAGCGGTTCCAGACTTACTGGCATTTTGGTCCCCTGACTTGCAGCACATTATACCTCTAATTAAGTCTCTGTGTTATTTTAGTATTTTGCTTGTTTGGCTCAGTATCTCTCTTCCTTTCAGGTTAAATGTTGTAAACAGAAAGTGAGTATAATGGCTGCCCAATCAAATTATAGAAGGAATGCTGAAAAGGTCAAAACAGCAAAACACACTATGGTAATTTATGTAATGTAGACTGTATTAAAATTTTGGCCTTCATTTGACTCAAGAAACAAAAGCATAATGGCACAATAGAAATGGCACAGTCTATTCAGAGTGAAATCTTATCTTCTAACTGGCAGAAAATTTTCACCTTTGTTTGTTTCTCTACTTGGGGAACATCTCTACCCTGGTTCAAAGGAAAAGTCATTCCTGTGCCCACTGGCAACCTCCTTTTTGTCCTCCCTTTTTCATTTGTCATTAATGTGGGGAAGAAGCACATTAAATCTTTCTGCCTTTGTGAAACCCTCATAGACTTCATGTTCCTTCTTTTATATGCACTTCTCCCTTTTACAAGCATTGCTTATTAGGCTGAGCAATGACTCCCTTGTTTAGTTTCTGGGGATGTAAGATGTGCTGGCTTTGGCATGAGCCATGTAAACAAAAGCTAGTTGTTATAAATAAAAGCAGAGAGGGAAGGAGTATTACCATTGCCTACTAAATTAACATGAATTTGGAATGAAGTGAGGAGGAACATCTTGGTTATTTCTATCAGGTAGTAATTGTAAGTGTATTGTTAAGGAGGTATGGGAACACACACTGAAATTATTAAAGCAACAAATTTTTTTCATTCTCATGCATTTGATACTGTGGTCACACAGATGAGAGTAGAGGATGGCTTCCTTACTTAGAAATATTGTTTATATTCATATGTGTTTAAATTGTGTGAAAAGTATCCATAGGGACATAGGTTATCTTAATATTTGTCTTACTGTGGTTAGCTAAATTATAAAAAGATACATTTATGTATGTGTTAACTAAACAAAATACCTTATCATTGTTGATTATTGGGTTCCTTAAGAAGCTGACTCAGAAAAAGTTTGGTGTGCAAGATGTTTTAAGGAGAACCCTTGGGATCAATAACTGTGGAAGCAAGGAAGGAAACATTGGGCAGAGAGAGACGTCACACTCCAACCCAGCCATGGATGAGCCAATTAATGACAAATGACAAGGGGATGACAAAAAGGGGGTTGCCAGTGGAGACAGGAATGACTTTTCCTTTGAACCAGGGAGACATGTTCCCAAAGCAGGGTGGCTCTAGAAGTTGAATGGGATTTCAGAGTTGTCCTTGATTTTGGTGAGCAAGCCAAACCTCTGTATCTCCACTTGGATTTGTCATTGTGATTAGGCTGCTCTGGGATGGGACTAGTCCTTAGGCCAGGGGACTCTATGAAATTGAAGCTAGTCCTTAGGCCAGGGGACTCTATGAAATTGAAGCCATACTTAAAAGGACTGACAGCTGAAATATGTCCATTCACAATGCTCCAAGAAGCTGACTCAATGAGTTATTCACTAAAGAGGAGTCTGTCTGGAATGTTCTCCAGCTAAGTGTGGCCAAGTGACTAAATTCTCTGTAATAGAATATGGGTAGTTGAAGTAATCTGTGCAACACTTGAGCCTCTTGCTCAAAAGGAAGTAGCCTGACCTCACTGTGATTGTTTCTGTTTCCACAGGCTGAACAATGCATTGAAAATGACCCATTTAGGGACACATAGATGAAATCAATACCTAGGGAAGGAAGGAGCAACAAAATGGAAGGAACTTGAGTTCCTTCATAGACAGGACTTCACAGAGGCATGATATTTTCAAGTCTGGACCACACCCAAACTGCATATGTGAGAGAAATAACTCATATTTAAACTACTATATTTTGTGGTCTATTTGTAACCAACTTAGTCTTTAATTAATACAGAAAAGAATACCTGGATGTGAGCTGCTATAAACAAAAACCCAATTTAAGTGGCACTGGTATTGCTATAAGATGAAAAAAGATGGTATGAGAGTTCTAACTGGAAAGATGATGACTCATGTTGGACCTGGCAAAACAGTTGTAAAGCTATCACCCGTGAAAACTTCAATGGCAGACCATATGCTTACCAAGTCTGTAGTTTTACTAGAATGTTAGAGAAATTCAGACTAACGATGTGTTTTGGCGGCTCTCTGCTGTTTTAGCAAAATTACTAGAAAAGAGAGCTGAGATTAGGCAAGAACTGATAATTTTTGCAGCCCTATATGGAAGAAAATATAGCATTGCTAAGAAAGGCACTCTCTGTCTCCAATATGCAATTACATTGATGGAGCAAGCAATAATCTAGGCTCAAAAAGCATTAAAATACCAACGACTTTTTTATCCTAAATAGCAGAAGATGAGATTGTCACTTGCAGCCTATCTTTAGGGCCTCCAAATTAAACTCTTTAGACAGAACAGGGAGCCAGTCTCTGGAAAAATTGTGATGGAGGATGTTACTTTCCAACCTAACTGTATTGTTTCAGGGTATTTTCAATTTAGCTGCCTATCATTGGAGAATGGATGTGTCTGCCCAGAATAAGTAAATAAAAGAGAAGAACTGGTAGGCTTGAGGTGTATGTCTAGAAGAAATCTTTGAGCATTGTTATTTTAACAGAGGATTGACTGGAAGAAAACAAGGTGAAAACCTCTTGTTTTGTTGAGATAATTTTATTTCCAAGGAAACCAAACCAAATGCCTAGCCCACCAATGCCAGTTATTTGCCTAGATAGAATGATATAGTTTTCAATGACACATTGAGTGAGAAGTGGTAATATAAAATGTGTTTTAGTTTATAGGTTACCAAATTTCAAAGATTATATTTAGGCTTGGATGGAGAGGATTCCAAACTTTGAGTAAGGCATGATAACTGGTGGAAGGAGTCTACATGTGAGAATAAGGAAAGACACATGTGCTTGGTTTCATTTCTTCCCAGTTGCTCCAAACCCATTCTTTTATTACAGTAGATTTTTGCTGGGCATATGACTGCTGAGACATCTTCCAACCTTCCTTGCAGTAAGTTATGACTGATTTTTTTTTCAATGGAATGTTAAAATGAACGACCATCCAACTCATTCGTTAAATGAATTTTTTTAAATTGCCTTTTCTCTCCTCACAGGATACAATGTGGAAAAGTGTTGACTTATTTTCAGCAATGCAGATGAGAATGATGGTTTGGTAATGGCAAAGCAAAAACTGTAAAACGAACTTGGAACCCTACTTATTTCCTGGAGTAGGGTCATCTGACCTGCCACTCATTTCTAGACTGCCATGAGAAAGAAAAAATATATTCAGTTTATTTAAACCACTATATTTTGGATTTTACAATTTATTTATTTTTAAAATCCAAGCCTTTACTGCAACTCATATATACCAGCAATTTAACTTTTGTACCAGTTTTATTGTTTTTTTCTATAATAAGGAACCATAAACAGGCATAGTTTGTCACGATTAACTACATAAATAACTACAGATTACTACTCCATAAAGTATTAATTTTGCCAAAAGTTGTTTTCTCTAATGGTGACAAGAGTATTTTGAAATAATGGACATAATTTTCAATAAAGTAAAGTAGACAGTTGGTATGTACAAATATTATCACAAAAAAACATCAGTTGCATAGACATCTTGAAATTCAAAAAGACTTTTCTTCCATTGCTAAATTCTGTTCTTCAGAATTCTGTTCTTCCGATTTTAGATTTCCAAATGTACAAACTGATAATCAATTCCTCGATTTTGATCTCACATGTTGGATACATCTGCAAGTCCTTAGGCATTAACACTAAAATTATGATCATACGACTATTCTACTCTTTTTTTTTTTGAAGTGAACAACAAAAACTTCTAAATGAGACAATAAACATTAAGAAATTCAAATATCTTTAGTGAAATTTAAGAATTCAACTCCATTAAAGGAGTTGGTTAGATGTGTCCTTTGTTCTGCTTTAAGTTCTTAGGGTCACCGACAGTTTATCTATTGTCTGGGTCACAATGGCAGGTGACACTGACAAATTGACATTTTTTTTTTTGCACCAAAGCATGCTTTAAACATTTTTTTGAAAAGCCACTAATGAATGAGTAAATACATTACTCATTATCATCCAGTAATTAAAATTCCATATTACCATATATTTCTCTGTACTCTATAATTTACTGAGAGCCCAGAGAAATCATTAATGTTATTTGGGTAGTCTCCCACTCCTTATTTTAGGACCACTTTTCTCCAAGGGCTGCCTGTACCTATATGTTATACTAATCAAAATTTAGAAAGTAGTTTGCAATCATCCAAAAGGTTGATGAATTATGGTGTGAGACTGGGGCAACTATTAATATAATTCAAATGATGTTCAATTTTATAAACTGGTAGGAATAATGGCACTTTCAAGCTTTTCCTTATTCAAGCTGTGTATTAAACATTAAAAAATGAATAACAACAGGGGTTGTCCTTGTTGCTTACATTGCACTAAACTCTTAAGGTACTAAGGAGTATTGAATTTAGTTTGTGGGGAGAAGGTTTTATTTATTTTTATTTACAGAATTTTGAAATTTCGTTAAAAAAATAAGCTAATTACTTTTGGAAAAATTTGAATCTTTAACTCTGTCAAATGCGTGCTAATTTGATCCAAACCAATTCAGGATGATATCCATCAGTATTATCTTTTTATAGTTGCTTTATTAAAAGTGATTATTATTAATAACATGAATAGAAGTCAATTAGCATAGAGGAAATGGAAATATGTAGACTACAGTTGTGTGCATATGATTATCTGTTGGCCTTCTTTCTCCTATTATAAGCAAGAAAAAAATCACAAATCATAAGCAAGAAAAATAATTAGAATTTAACTTATTCTTCACACAAAAAACATCCACAATCACTAATAAAGTATTCATACATAGCTTATCCTATCCCTTTAGTTATTTCAACTTGCTTTATCTATTAATAAAAATATTAGAATCATTTTCCATAATTATGCCAAAGTGTCAGTTCAAATAGTGTCCCAGAATCAAGTTTCATTACCAAATGACTTTTTAGCAATTCCAATTTACTATAGTTCATACTGAAAATGTTTATTTTTTTCAAAACTCGCAGGCACACACCTGATTTTCTGACCCTCCCAGAATTATGGAATGATACAGAGATGGCTAATTTACCAAGACGTCCACCTAAGCAATTTGGAAATAACAAAATTTCTACATTTTTTTCCATTTTTATTTTATTGGTATTTGAGTCATGCAGATACATCGGTTATATTAAACTGACCCATATTTGAGTATCTCTACTTATTTCATTATTATTTGACTTTTCACCTCTTGCTCTTCTTCATTAACCGGTTGAGTCTCCTACGTTCTTTTTATACATTGTCGGAATAACTTTTTAATTAACTACATTTAATCTGCCATTAAAGCTAACCCCTTGTACAGTGAGGACATATTTATTATTTCCCTATGGATCTGTGCTCAAGCAAATAGCTCAATTTTTTTTTTTTTTTTTTTTTTATGGGAGGCAGATTTCTGTTGCATACAGGCCTTGATGTGAGGAAAGCAAGGTTGTGTTAGAACGTCTTTATTTGTCACTTACTTCCCTCACTGCATGCCAAACAGATAGAACTTTAGGAATTTTTGAATTGTGGCATCGTTTGGCACATCAAAGTAATAAGCCTGGGTTTCTAATAGCATACATCCTGTGATGTACTTCTGCTATGTAAGTCCCTCTACGCAGAGTTACCTTAAAGTGGCTCATTATTTAGAGTCTGTGTAAGAAAAGTATTTCCAGTGGACAAGGAAAAAAGTCCCCTTTAGAGCAAAAATTGTCTAATGCCTCCCAGGTGTGTAAGAAAGGTGAAAAACTACAGCTCATCTGATGTGCTGTTCATGACTTAGTGGGCTTATTAGTTCCCTGAACGAAGACTCATCTGCCCTGTATTTCCGTGGTTTAATTTAATGGACAGATTCTCCAATAAAGGTAGATGGAAATAAATGCATTAGACAGCTCAGGCAAGGAGCAACAGGAAAAGGATTTAACCATCAGGGTTTTTATACTTTGAAATATGTTGTTTCAAACAATCTCAATTTCTGTAGCTTAAGTTTATTATTCTTTTATCTGATTCTTACTGCCATCTGGCTTCTGCGCAAGTGCAAATCATAAGCAAGAAAAAGCAGAGCTAATTTTCTGTGTCAGCTTAATAAACAAAAGCTGTGAGATATGGATAGCTATCATTAAAGCTATCTATCATTAAATATTGATCAAAATAGGCTACTTTTTTAATGCCTAGATTTGAAATGGCAATTAGGATTATTTGAAAAAAGGGTGAGTGTTAATCTGCAGTGTGGGAGACTATACTGATTGTGGAGAATGACTTGGTAAAGCAACAGATATTTTCTACACATTTCTAATGAATCAATCTGTTGAATGCTTTCACAGTATAGATTTTATTAACTTAAAATATAATAATTAATAGATTACCTGAACTTTCACTTGCATATAAATAGCTTTCTCTTAGAGTCCTTAAATGGAATAAAATATAAGTTACAGTTTGGGTAGAAATCATAAACCTAATAGAGAAAATATTATCTAAGTGAGAGGAAGGCAGGCATCCTCCTAATTGCCAGTTCATTGTTGGCTTTTTATTTTTTCATCAACTTTTACTTTAGTTCCAGGGTACATGTGCAGGATGTGCAGGTTTGTTACATAGGTAAATGTGTGCCATACTGGTTTGCTGAACAGATCAACTCATCACCTAGGTATTAAGCCCAGTATCCATTAACTATTCTTCCTGATGCTCTCCCTCCCTCCAGCTTTCTGAGAGGCCCCAGTGTGTTGTTCTTCTGCCAATGTGTCCATGGCTTATATGTCAGAGGTAGGTTTAAATTGCCCATTTTTCATTGTTCCTTGTTCAGAGGAACAGAAATATTTTCTTCTACAGTAAATAAAATGATTTACTGATATGAATCTTAAAATTGTTAAGAACTATTAAAATTATAAAAATATTTTTTAAATGTTCAAAAGACGTTAACCTCTTATAGTGTTATAATAATTTTATTTTGCTTCATGGCATTAAAATTATTAGGTAATTTTAGAAAGTACACAAGATTATTTTATCAGAGTTACTGTAACTTGTCATAAGGATGTATGTCCACATATATTGTCCACATGCATAAATATTTCCCATCGGAGTCAGTCACATCTTCTTCCAGATGGAACAATTTACCCTTTCTAGTGTAGAATTATGTGAAGCCAGTTATCAACTAACATGATAGCCAGATGTATTTATATAAGAAATGGAAAATTGCCTCAGTGAGACTTCTGGTTTTTTATAATTGCTTGGGTATTAATTCCATATTTGTAAGAGCTGAATGACTTTACTTTGTCTTGATAATTTTCCATTTTAAAAACACAAGCAATCAACATTGTACTTACTTTAATCACTTAAGAAATGAAAATACTGTGGTAGTCATTGTCTAAGGTAGTCCCCAGTGACCATTCCTTCTGGAATTTGTGCTCTTCTGTAATCCCCTCTGGAGTGTGGGTGGGACTTCTTAAACTTTCTTCTGAGGAACAGAGTATGTCAAATGCAATGAGATGTTACTTTCAAGTTTAGGTTATAAAAAGACTATGGCTTTTCTCTTGGGCACTCCATCTTGCTCTCTGTTAGATCATTAACCCTGGGAGAAGCCAGCTGCCATGTCATGAGGAAGCTCTATGGTGAGGATCCAAGGCATGCCAACAACCACATGAGCCTACACATGAGGCTGCAGCTCTGCCAACAGTTTGATTTCATCCCGTTGGGACTGTAAGCCAGAACACCACGTTAGACTATGATTAGAATACTGACCCACAGGAACTGTGGAATAAAATGTTTTTTTAAGCTGTTAAATTCAGAGTAATTTGTTATGTGATAATAGATAACTAACATAGATGTTTTAGTAAGTTTTGGATTTTCTTTTTTTTAGTTTTCTATAGAGATAGACCTTATTTTTTTCACAGTTTATTTGTCTGAAAACAGGATGCTTTGCATGTATATGACACTATGTGCCTGAATCATGATATTTATAAAGCTAAATTCTCAAGTTAAATTCTCAGATAAAATTAATTACATCGATATGAATCCTGCTGGATCTATGAAACTAAAACAACATAACTAGCGAAAACATAGGCATATACTAACATAAATCATTTAGAGAACTGATTGCTGTGAGACAACTGAGAATACTATTTTTGTGAAGCAAGTAGGGAGAAAGTGGAAAACTATGCTAATGCTATGGTATTTATTTCAGAATAACACACATAAATTCTAAAATAAGTTCTTTATGTGCTTTTATACACCATGTAGTGATTTCACTTATTCAATGTTTTCTCCAGTTTAGGAATATTTATACTTCTTGTTCTCTATTTTTCTAGATCTGTATATTAATACCAACACTTACTTGAATAAATTAATAGCACTTGATATATCATTCTTAAAATAATCTTAAAAATCATTTGAGAAAACAGTTAATGAATAATCATTAATTTTATGTGAAAATATACAACAATAAAATGAGAAATAAAAAAATATAGCTTACTTTGCTAGATTTTAGAGTATATAAATACTGCATGTAGTTACGCTTGAAGAGAGTGTCATATATCTATTAATGCTAGATAGAACAATTTTTTATTTGTAAGACAGAACTGGAAACTCTCTGCAAAATGTTTACTGAAATAACACTCTAACAGAGTAAATGCATAGAATTTAATAATAAAATATGACCTTTGTGACCTTAATGGACAAGGTTGAACATTAGTATTAAGTTCCAAGCCATTTGAATGTGTAAGGCATGGCATTCATATCTAATTTTGAATGAATTTTGGACTGCCCACAAATGCCTTACACCACTTCCTGAGCCATTTCATCAACAGCTTGCTAGACTGCATCCAATTCACCATCTGGAAGTGTCACTTGCTACAAAATAAACCTGCTCCCTGGATGACAGCAGGATACCTAAGCATCTGCTGTTTAATAAGCTGCGGCAGAACATCCACCAGCAGCACAGAAAGGGGCAATATTTCAAGGAAATGATGGAATCATTTAATATTAGCCCTTGAATGCACCTTAGGGATTCATCTAATTCATCATTTTCAAGGTGTACTCCATGGGATACTGGTAACTGCCATATGACAATAGGGATTCCATGTTTAAAAATTAAAACAGCTCCTCCCACCCTCAATTAAGTTTAGGTAATGCTATGTTGACAAAGACAAGTCAGAATTGATATTAAATGATAATACCATAAACTGTACGATCTTAATTAGGATATAAGACATGTAAATATATATATATAAAACTCCAGAAATAAAACATAGCATAAAAATTAACCAAAAAATTGAAGCACAATTAGGGGGTGGGGGAAAAGCAACAGAAGTTTGGAATCTGCCTTCACAGAGGAGTGTGGTACGATGGAAAGAACATTTCATTTTGGGCGGTCGGTTCTCTATTTCATCTTTGATAATTCTGCTTTCTTTTTCATTGTGAAAGATAATTGCTACTTCTTTTTACTTTCCTAATTCCTTTCTCTTAATTTACTTCTCAGGTAAAAGATCAAGTTTGGACACATTTTGAAGAAATCCTAGACCTAAGTTCCATAGTCAGGGGAAAATTCTAATCTGGCTGATATTTATAAACTTCCAACCACAGATTTTGTTCTCTAAGTCACAGTCATATCTATGATATCACAATCACAGATATGATTTTCAAATTTATACTAGTTCATATTCTTTTGTTATTGCCTTTTCTTAAATTATGAAGTATTTTAAGCATATATAAACATAAAGAAATACTATAAATGTTTATGTGCCTACCACATAGTGTAATATATCCTAACATTATCCCATATTTCAGTCAGATTTGTTTTTGAGAAAGAAAACATTAAAAATATAATGAAAGCTCTGTTTGTATCTTTCTTTTATGCTATTTTTCTCTTCTTTTCCAAGAATTCAAAGTCAGAGTATGCGAACTTTTTTATGTTGAAATTAATGCAAAATAATCACTGCTTTCCTGGCCTTTTTTTCCCCAAATCTTTCCCCGACCTTCTGTGACTTCAGTTAAAACGAGTCTCTCTCTTTGACTCACGCAGAGCATTTAGATTACATCATCTTTCTTCATAAAATTCTGAGCCTAAAATTTCTTCTTTCCCCTCTATTTTTGGTGGTGTAATTTGCAGAACAACAATCATTAGTTATCAAGGAGGAAATCGGATGCCACGTTTCAGGTTAAACGTGTGTGCCTCATTATAGTACTATGTGTATCTTATTTCTGAAAATCAGCAGCACTACGCTTCTCAGAGAGAAAAAAAAAGGCGTCAAATTTGTACAACTTGGAAAAATAAAGTGCCAACAGAGAGACAACAGAACATGTTTTAGGGAAGCAGAAGTTCCATAGAAAAATAGCCCGTGGAGTCTGTGTATTTAAAGAATCAACTTTCAGCCATTACAGACCAAAAAAAAAAAAAAAAAAATTCCAGTTAGTGAACATGTGAGGATAGTTTCGGTATTACTTAGAGTTCTCGTTTTGATGGCTGCAGATAGAAACACTGCTAACTCCAGTTTATTTTAAAGTCAGCTATGTAATTGGTACTGGAGATAGTGAAACTTGCACAGAGATATTGTCCATCTCCTAGGAGATGAAACCTCCATGACTTTATAATAAGGGAGAAATGAAGAACATTGCAGTCTAATGAGGACAACAGTTAAGTGAAATTTTCACTAATGAGAAATTGATTGAAAAAGAAGCAGAGATCCAGTTAAACATGGTGGGTTGAATGCATGCTTCTATCTACACATTCTCTGGAAACTTTGTCAATATAACAATGAAGAATTTTAAAAAGTTATAAACATGTGAGCATCAGGAAAGGAGAGTTGAGAAGATAGGATATATGCCAACAAGTTTGAAATGTTGGTGAAACTCAGCAGGGCTGAGAAAGTTGATAGTTAAGCTTTCAGGGAGATGGTTAAGAAATACTTTAGAAATTACGAAAAGTCTCAGAAATGGGAGTGTGTTATAAAGAGGTGTGCTGCTTTGGTTAGAAGCCAGAAGATTGTTTGAAAGTTTGTTACAAAAGGTCATCAAAGATTCTTTTGTCCCTCATGTGCAGCCAGGCAATGCTGGTGAGTATTCCATAAATTCCTCTCTGAAGAAGTTGAATTAGAGGACTCTGCAGAAATACACCTGAAGAGGGTACTGATGGAATAAAAACAGGAGTAAGTGAGATTTTTACATGCTTAACAGGTGGTTCCTCGCCTCCTTCCTGAACTTGCTTGTAGATTGGGGCAGACATTTTCAGATTGGAACTATTATTTTTGAGAAAGAAAAACCTGGAAACTTAAGAGAAAAGAACTACACGTTCTCAACTAGTCTGTTGTGTCCCAGTAATAATCAACGGTTAGTCAACTCAGTGCAGAGGATTACTTGTGCCTCATTCCTCAACAGGAGCTGAGAGGCAAGGAATGTGAGACATCTGTGGAGAACGGTTAATGTGAGAAAAAGAGACCAGCACAAATGAAACATCCAGAATGACAGTCACGCAGTTGACATATAGAGGAGACTATTTATATTGGAGCAGGAGAACTGAGAATTCCAGCAACACTTTCTCCAAAAAAAAGAAACTAATAGAAATACTGATGTATTTGTATTAAAGGAGATACTTACTTCTATGGGTGAGTTTCAGCATAAATTAAAGTACCCCAAAACACTTCTCATTAGTTATAAATAACTATGCTGTACTATAATTATGAGGGGGAAGGAAATTGTACAAGAAAGGAAATAGTATAACAATATATCACATAACTCAGCTGCAGATCATAGTCAAAAATTAAAGGAAAATGTTAATAGAAACAATAAAGAGCATATTACCCAATATTTTCTTCTAGCTACGTTGAAATCATAGCATCGTTTGGAAAATGTCTGTTTTGGATTAATGTAGATAGGAGGGTTATGGTGGGTGTTTGAAGGTAAGGAAGATAATCCCCAAGCATCCAAAGATATAATTTCATAGGTAATATTTAAAAATAAATAAATTAGATATATAATATCTATAACTAAAAGAATCAAGAAGAAATGTGTATAAAGTTACAGAAAAAAAGATGACATGAAAATTGCTGCCTCTGGGGAATAGGCATGGCATATAAAGAAAGACGAGGCACACCTGATTTTTCATAACAAGTTTCTTACGTCTCTGATTACAAATTCATGGACATGTACTATTTTGATAAAAATAAAAACAATTTTCAGAGAAAATAAAAACAATTTTCAGAGAGTAACAGAGAAAGAAAAGACAAAAACTGTACAGGATGATCTTTGGCAGGGTGCTCATATACCAACAAAAGGAAGAGGCTCCTATAGCTTCAAGGAGTGTGCAAACAAGGTGGTAAGGACTGGTAAATATTATAGATATTATTTGAGCTATTTAGAAAAATACAGATTTTTTATATTATGGAAAGGATGGAGAGAGAAGGATCTAGAGGAGGTGACAAGGTTCTTGTGGACAAGAAATATCAACCTGGACTATTGTACTGGACATTTAACATTTTCGCTGCATAGTACAGAACTGCTGGAGTAACTATGCATATACATTGCTTCAGTTGACATGAAGGTATAGGATTGGAATATAGAGAGTGTTGATGCTTATGTCAGTTACACTATGTCTGGGAGATTCATTTTTGGTTGGTTGACAATGGGAAATTAGGGAAGCAGTAAGTAATAAGTACCCAGCTTCAAAGAAATAATCTTGCCAAGGTAAAACAGCATGGGACATGCAATAACCAAATAAAGGACAATGCAGCTCTTCAGTGATGAATGGAGACCAGCCAAGCTGTTTGTTCTTGGTCATACTTGCCTAAATGTTCTAATAAATATTTATTTAAGAGTTCATGATAATTAACATAGAATCTATATAGAATATAGAATTATATATATAGAATATATATAGTTAATATAGTAACCTAATATAGATTACTGAAGGCAGTCTTGTTGTGTGGGCCTATGTATCTCCTCTCATTCCACAGTATGGACTCTTTCTTTCCCAACTAATTATCTGATGTCTTTGTAAAGTCCATAGTTTAAAAAGTGTTCCTTTCCAGACACATAGATAACTGGATAGAGTGAATGCACTTGAAGAACAACATTTAGTTTCCTGATTACTTGAGTGGAAGAACCACTTTAGTATCTTTCTCAGAGCCATCCAGAATAGACATATTTCGGTCCATGTGTCATAATTTCTAACAAAATGTCTTTATGGAATTGAAATAATTAAATTAGAAACTTAAAAATTCAGTATCCTGCAGGATTTGAGTGTAAGATTTGGAATCATATGACCATTTGATGATTTATTAATTGAATAACTCTGAGGCAATTTTTTTAAATAAAATTAAAATAATCCTTGAAGATTGATCATAGGAGTGATGGTCAAAACTCATATTCTTGACTCTTTTTTTATGAGGTCATCTTTCTCTTGATATGCTCTCACTATTTTCATTATTATTATTATTATTATTATTATTTTGAGACAGAGTCTTGCTCTGTTGCCCAGGCTGGAATGCAATGGGGTGATCTTGGTTCACTGCAACCTCTACCTACTAGATTCAAGACATTCTCCTGCCTCAGTTTCCCAAGTAACTGAGGTTACAAGCAAGGGCCACCACACCTGGCTAATTTTTTTGTATCTTTAGTGGAGACATTTCGCCATGTTGGCCAGGTGAATCTCAAAACTCTGACCTCAGGTGGTCCAGCCGCCTCAGCCTCCCAAATGTTGGGATTACAGCCACCGCACCCAACCTCGCTAATTTTCATAACAGCACCAGACTGAATCCAGTAACTTGTGGCCCCCTAATTCCTTGTAACACAACTGAAACATAGCTAGGGCATTTAATCATGACTTTACTGTCGTATTTTCTGAAAGTTAACACCTCATCGAGTTAGAAAACTTAAAATCAATTTTTTAAATAATTTACCCTGTTAAAAGCATATATATTTTTGGCTCGGTGTGGTGGCTCATTCCTGTAATCTCACCACTTTGGGAGGCCAAGGCAGGCAGATCACTTGAGGTGAGGAGTTTGAGACCAGCCAGGCCAGCATGACAAAACCCTGTCTCTACTAAAAATACAAAAATGAGCTGGGCATGGGGGTGCACACCAGTAATCCCAGCTACTCAGGCGGCTGAGATGGGAGAATCTCTTGAATCCAGGAGGAGGAGGTTGCAGTGAGCTGAGATCGTGCCACTGCACTCCAGCTTGGGTGATAGAGTGAGACTCCATCTCAAAAAAACAAACAAAACACATATTTTTTTAATGAATCAAAAATCGATAATGCTATGTTTTCAATTCTCACCCACTTTCTCTCTTAAATGTCATAATGAGAATTCGAGTCTATACCTAATTCAACTTCAAAGTACAAATATTTTTGTGAAATCACCTCAGGTAATCGACAATTATTGCATCATTGTGACACACTTCTAATTGGTAATATTTTAAGCTTCAGTATCTAAGCATCTTTAAGCCTTAGTATGTAAATTCTAACTAGATCGAAGACTCATAATTCTGTCTGCATTTTCCATTTGTCTAAATTTTTGTTTAGTTTTTATTGTAATTAAATTAAATATGGTTGAAAGTTAACTAGCTCTTCCTGAAAATGTTTCAAAAGAAAACATTTTTCTTTTGAAAGCTGTTGGCATCTGTCTCATATTCTTCATCATGTATGAATCCATTCACCATGAACTTCTAGCTTTGGAACAGCTTATTCTACACTGAGAAATTTGGCAATTTCTACCACCTTTGATTACAGTTCCTGGTATGCCTGGTATGTGACAGGCCACTTTCTGTGTTGGAAAATAAAAATCAATTTGTGCTGGATCACAGTGCTATTATTTTGAGGACATCGTTCAGGGATCTCAATTTAAGTTAAAATTTAAATCTCTGCTGTGTTGTACTGGCAAATAAATAGGTTGACAAAAAGATAAACAGGTGAGACCTATCACTAGGTTTGCCCATGAGTAGATAGTAAAATTGATGGTGAGCCTCAGCCTTTGAATCTAATTGTCATCTGGCACATTTCTCTTGACATTGATTATAAGACATATACAAAGGCCAGAAATTGTAATTTAGAATATATATATAAAGAAAAGGAAATAACTTGAGTACTAGTGTGTGAAGGTAAGAAAAGAATATGAACATAAGCAATCTTATGCAACTGGGTAATATAACTTCATTTTAATAAAAGAAACCTGTACAGGAGTTGTTTAAAGTGCTGTGTTTTGAAGAACCTACTGACTTGAAGTTGCATGTGCATATTGAGCTATTTTTGTATAGCAAAGGAAATAAACTCTTTGTGTTACAGGTTTTGAGGAATGGTATAGCCATTAGTGTTGAGCAGCAGGGAGAACTATAAAAGTCCAGGCTACTCTTTGGAACCACCATTGATTTGACTTCAAATTTAAGTTTACTTATCTTTGAGATCCACTATTTCTCTTCATTTCTCAGGTTTATCTTCGTAAGATAGAGGCTTTCTTTATTTTCCCACTTGAAAGGATACCCAAACCTGTCTAGAATCTTTTTTCTTTTCTTTTTTTTTTTTTTTTTAAGACAGTCTCGTTCTGTTGCCAGGCTGGAGTGCAATGGCACGATCTCGGCTCACTGCAACCTCCGCCTCCCGGGTTCAAGCGACTCTCCTGCCTCAGACTCCCAAGTAGCTGAGAAGATTACAGGCATGTGCTACCACGCCCAGCTAATTTTTGTATTTTAGTAGAGATGGAGTTTCACCATATTGGTCAGGCTGGTCTTGAACTCCTCACCTCAGGTGATCCGCCCACCTCAGCCTCCCAAAGTGCTGGAATTACAGACGTGAGCCACTGAGTCTGGCACCTGTCTAGAATCTTTAAAACTTGTATATTATGATTCAAACATGAGCATATCATAACATAATAATGGAAATCTGATATTCATGAATGAAATAAGACAATTCACACTTGTATTTCATGTGTGAAATGGCCATGTCATCTCTACCCTTTCTGATTTTTTATGTTAATCATCTACAACTTGTTCCAAGAATAAAATAAAATGAAAATTGCAAGGAGTTTAATGTTTAAAATGGCTGCCATTAGTATTTAAAATATCTATCAATCAACATATTTTAGATTTTAATAGTATAAATAATACATGTGAATAGTAGATTGGTGTGGTGGCAGAATAATGGCTCCCAGAGATGTCCAAGCATAATTACCAGAACTTGTGACAATGTTGCCTTACAGGAAAAAGTGTCTTTGCCAATATAGTTAAGGGCGGCATAGACTTTGAGATGAGAGATTATCCTGGAATATCCAGATGCACTCAATCAAATAATGTAAACGTAATAGGTTCATTGCCTGATGTACTCCTCTGTGGGAGTCTTCAAATTGGTTGCTGGAATTCAGGGTCTGAACAACATCTTAAGTGATCCTTAAACAAATGCTTTGAGACTCTAATGTCAGAGATTGTGTCTATAGGATCAACGGGGATGAACATGTTCAGTATCTAGTGCTAAGTGATTTTCAGCAACAAGGAAGTGGGCCAAAGTTCAGCCTGATTCATGCCTAATTATAGCTATATTTCTGTCCAGAACCCAGAGTAGATTTCTTGTCAACTCTGTGGGGACGTTTTCAATCACATGAGATTTTAAAAGCAGAGAACCTTTCCCGGTTAAGGGCAGAGAATTGAAAGACGGTGGCATGAGAAGAACTGGTGCTCTCCCATGTTAATAAGTGAGTTCTCCCCTTAGCAGTTAATGGAGGGCTGGTTGTTTAAAAGAGCATGACACCCCTCTCCTTACTCTCTTGCTCCTTCTCTCAGCATGTGACACATTAGGTCCCCTTGCTTTCTATGAGCAAAATCTTCCTGAGGGCCTCACCAGAAGCAGATGCTGGTGCTATGTTTCTTGACTAGCCCACACAACTGTGAGCCCAATAAACCTCCTTTCTTCATAAATTACCCAGCCTCAGGAATTCCTTTATGGCAACGTAAAACATGTTGATGCATCATGGTACTAGAATTTAAGTGTAAGCCTAGAGTTAAAAGAATACCCAATAAATAGAAACAAAGTAGAGCAAATCAACAGAAAAATATAGTTAAATATTACTGAACCTTCATAAAGGTATTTGTGTTTGAAATTATTCCATTATTTTAAAGAAAAGAGAAAGGCATATGATCAGGAGAATGTTAAAAGACTCTAGTTCTATATTTCAAAGTATATTAGTTTCCTGTGGCTGATGTAACAAATTACCACAAACTTAGTGACCTAAAACAAAACACAGTTTTTCACTTACAGTTCGAGGGGTCAGAAGTCTAAAAGTGTATTTCATTGAGCAGAAACCTAGGTTTTGGTGGGGTGGCTGTATTTTCAGAAACTGTAGGAAAGAAAATGTTTCCTGGCCTTTTCCAAACTGTAAGGTTGTGTTCCGTCACTCATGCTCTCTCTTTCATTGTTCAGATCAGCAGCTCAACATTTTCAAATCTGTTTTGTTCTTACATCTTTTTCTCATTTCTCTCCTTTCTCTCTGGCCATATTCCTCTTACAGAGATGCATGCGATTGTATTTAGGGACCATCCTAATAATCTAGGATAATCTCTCTATCTTGACATCCTCAATTTAACAATATCTGCAAAGATGCTTTTTCAGATATGGTAATATTCACAGATTTTGTGCATTATGACCTGACACAGGGACCATTAACTTACTACAGTGAGTTTGAAATGAAATGTTTATTTCCTTTACACATTGAATGTTTTCCTCTCTTTCTCTGAAGTATCAGTCTCTCTTTTTCTCTCTGTCTCTCTTTCTATCTTTAATACACTTTGAAAATGATGACACAAGATAAGAATTTAAGGTAAACTGATTATACAAAAATCTCTCTTACATGTTTTGTAAGAACTATTTCCTTATGTGTCCTAATAGCAAAAGATCTGCCCTCACTATATACACTCTTTCATTCTCATTTCCCTAGAAAACTCTTTCAAGGCAGAAACTGCTTAGAATATTTGATAAGCTTGTATCAAAGCACACATCTGATTATAGATGATCAATATTTAAAAATTGACCTGAACAATTAAATTTAATTTGATGAGTTCTGGCCTCAAAACTTTATCAAATAAAGCTATTCCATGGTTTGACAAAAGTATTTCATTTTTCCTAGAACAGATTTATGAGAATGCTGTAAGGATTTTAACATTGTAGGTTCTTCTGTAAATCTACTTCTCGACTAGAAAGGAAAAAAGCTTATATTTTGAGAAAACACTTTTATAGTGGAAGAGAGGCCAAATGTTCTTTTTTCTCTTTTCTTCAACTTTTATTTTAAGTTCAGGGGTACATGTGCAGGATGTGCAGGCTTGTCACATAGGTAAATGTGTGCTGTGGTGGTTTGCTGCACAGAACAGCCCATCACCTAGGTATTCAGCCCAGTATCTATTAGCTATTATTTCTGATGCTCTCTCTCCCCCTGCTCTATTACCCCCAACAGCCCCAGTGTGTGATGCTCTCCACCATGAGTCCTCATTGTTCAGCTCCGCCTTAGATGTGAGAATATGCTGTGTTTGGTTTTCTGTTCCTGCATTAGTTTGCTGAGAATGACAGCTTCCGGCTCCATCCATGTCCCTGCAAAGGACATGATCTCATTTGTTTTTATGGCTGCATGATATTCCACTGTGTATAGGTACCACATTTTCTTTATCCAGTCTATCACTGATGGGCATTTGGCTTGATTCCATGTCTTTGCTATTGTTAATAGTGCTGCAATGAACATATACATGCATATATATATATACACACGCACACATACACACACACACGTGCACACACACATATATATATAATAGAATAATTTATATTCCTTTGGGTATATACCCAGTAATGGGATTGCTGGGTCAAATGGTATTTCTGCCCCTAGATCTTTGAAAAATTGCCACACTATCTTCCACAATGGTTGGACTAATTTACACTCCCACCAACAGTGGAAAAGTGTTCATTTTTCTCCACGACCTCACCAGCATGTAACCTCACCAGCATTTGTTGTCTTTTTACTTTTTAATAATTGCCATTATGATTGGTGTGAGGTGGTATCTCATTGTGGTTTTGATTTGCATTTCCCTAATGATCAGAGATGTTGAGCTTTTCTTTCATATGTTTGTTGGCCGCCCATATGTCTTCTTTTAAGACATGTCAGTTCATGTCCTTTGCCCACTTTTTAACGGGGTTGTTTCTTTTTTCTTGTAAGTTTGTTTAAGTTCATTGTGGACTCTGGATATTAGACCTTGGCCAGATGGATATATTGCAAAATTTTTCTCCCATTCTGTAGGTTGTCCGTTCACTCTGATGATAGTTTCTTTGGTTGTGCGAAACCTCCTTAGTTTAATTAGATTCCATTTGTTAATTTTTGATTTTGTTATAATTTCTTTTGGTGTTATCATTCTGAAATCTTTGCATGTGCCTATGTACTGAATGGTATTGGAGAGACTGAGTTTTCTAGTTAAAAAATTGCTTTAATGGGTAGTGTCTGCAAACCTCAGTTTGTGTGAAGGATCATAGTTTACATTGAGAATCATCTATGCTACTTTAACTCACTTAGGGCTACCACAATGCACAACTCCTGGGGTATTATTCTCAATTACATTTATGTGTCTATGTATATGGTGCACCTGGAGTCATGTGGCATATCCAGAGCTGCCATATCTAATGGGCTTGTAAAATTGACTCAACGGCTTTAATGGAATTTTTTTTTTTTTTTTTTTAGTAATTGAATTTGATAGTGGAGATTACAAAGCAAACAGGGAAATCTTCATTAAGAGGAAGAGTTATAGAACAACCTGAGGTGACCTAATATCTCCATGTTACTGAAGGGAATGAATACATTCATAATCCTCCACAGTTATTAAACATCAGTCCTAGAAGATGATCAGTCCTAGAAGAAGAAGACATAGGCAGGAACTTCACTACTTGTAGAAAACCTGTTCCAATATTGTTTTATGCTTTTCATTATTAGTCACCCTAAACATTTCAGTAAAATCTGTACTTTTGCCAGACACTGTGGTGAAACTGATACACAAAAAGTAGTATCTCTTAGTTCTCACTTTCAAATAGGTCACAATCTCATGGAATTTACAGAAAGGCACATGTGAACATAATTCTGAGTTAAGTAAACTATCTACAAGTCCACTTCTTATGGAATGTGCCCTACATAATCTACTCTAATCAAGAAGCAAAATTTTACATTTTAATTTTTCTATCTTTAAATTCTAAATATGATTGTCGCATGCATTATTTAATTCAACAACTGTTTATTGAATATTCAGCAAGTTCTCATGTCATTTCTTTTCCAAAATAAAATACTAGTTCATCTTGTGATTCAAATAACATTATGGAGTGGGCTCTTTTGTTTTTTAATAATGTTAGTGGCTTGTGTTTGTCATTAGTGCAGTTGTCTGATTGTCTTTGAATGTTACAATGGCACTGACTTTAGACAGTTCCTCAGGGCAGGGACTGAGTCTGCTTAAATTGCTTTGTGCAGAGCACAGGTGGCTGAGTAATAAACACTTTTTGCTGATGCAATGTCTTGTATTGAAGACAAAGCCTCTGATTACTTAGTGTTTTGAAATTAGTTTTTAAAGATGCATCAGGAATCCAATTAGTGTAATGTGTGCATGACACCAACATGGCTTTGGAGCAGATTAACAAGACCACAACACCCTTATCTCAAAAAAATTATATTCTAAAACCAATAGTACAGGATGAAAACAAATGTGAACATTGAATAATAGATTATCTTTCCATAACCTTAATAGAATACCTAATCTTGTACAAAACAAGTATGCAAATGTGTGTATGTCTATACATTTGTCTTCATCTCTCCATTATGCAGGTTAGAAATAAAACAATGGCATTGTTAAAGGAATAATCAGAAGCAAACTGGCATTAGCTCAGCTATAAATATTAGTTTGATATGTTCAATGTAATTTTTTATTTTTGTTTTTTTCTCATATTAAATATTACTCCGAGGGGGGATGTGTCATTCTTTCTGGGACAGCTGCCACTCCAGGTCTTCCTCTCCAGAGCAAAGCCCCTGGTCACCTTTTGAGAGGCCTTTGGATTTCAGAAGAGATATGAGAGGCACAGTTCATTCATTTGACCTGTAACCCACCTAGCTGCTCTGACTTAATCTCTTTTCTCTTCTCATCTTGGCTTACCTGTGACTTGCACATGGAGCATAGGCTTCTGCTTTTCTTGTCTTTTTAATCCAACCCCCATCAATGATGCCAGAGTAATCATCTACAAAGCAAGCAATCATATTACACATCTATCTAAATTTACTCAGTGGTTTATTTGTCTTCCCTGATTGAAAATTCTGAAAAGACACAATTCATTTCTCATTACACTTCCATCCTATTGCTTGTACATAATACACACTCAATACCTGTTTGTTAATCACATGGCTGGATTGATCTGACAACATCTTGGTCCTTCACTTTTGACTCAGTATTATCCCAGGTTTTCATTTAAATTTTCTGTTTGTGTTTTAAATTTTAGTCCTAACCATATCGTGGTGATTCTCATTCCATTTTCCCTCTTGCTTTGCAGTGCTAAGCTTACTCAATCTCATCAACCTATAGATTGTCTTCCACATAGGGTGCCTGGTTACAGTAATGCATATTGGAGTAGTCTCATAAAATTTTTCTACCTGCATTTCTTTTATTGTTGCTGTAACACATAACCACATACTTAGCAGCTTAAAATAAAATGAATTTATCCTCTTAGAGTTCTGGAAGACAGAAGTTTCAAAACACTGTTACAGGACTAAAATCAAGGTGTTGGCAGAACCAGCTCCTTCGGGAGGCTCCAGCGGAGAATCTGTTTCTTTTCTCAACTTTTAGAGGGCACTGGCATGCTTCTACTCATGGCCATTTCACAATGTCTGCTTCTGTCTTCACCTCCCCTTCTCCTCTCTGTAGTCAAATCTTCTTCGTCTCCTTGTAAGTACCCTTCTGATTACATTGGGCCCACCATGTAATCAAGGATAACATTCCCATCTCAAAATCCTTAAATTAATCACATTTGCAATGTCCCCTTTACCGTGAAACCTTTGCAGGTTTTGGGAATTCTTACATCGACATCTTTGGGACCATTATTCATCATATCTTATCACCCTTGTTTATATTTTAATTGGCAAGTAAAAACTATACATACTTATGGTGAATAATATGATCTTTTCATCTATGTATAAACAGTGTAAAAATGGCTAAGTTAAGCTATTTAACATATGCATTACCTCATACACTTTTTTGGTGAGAACACTTAAAATCTACCTTCTTAGCTATTTTCAAGTATACATATACTGTTATTAACTATAGTCATCATGATATACAACAGATTCCTTGAACGTTTATTTATCCTGTGCAACTAAAATTTTGTGTCCTTTGACCAACTAATCCCCATCCTCCTCCAGCACCTGGTCATCATTTTTCTCTCTGTTTCTATAAGTTCCAATTTTTAGATTCCACATGTAAGTGAGCATCCTTCTTGAAACAACTTCAAAAAGCAGCTAGAGTTTTCCAAAAAGGATTCCTTTATGTCCCCCATATGACATATCTTCATTTTGTTTCTTATTGATTTATTCTTTTCTCTTTTTCAACATCAATATACGGCCATTGTAAAAATTTCAAGCAACACAGAAATATTTAACATATAAAGCTGCCTTTGCCACCTGCTTCCCAGCAATGACCAATCTTAAGAGTTCAATGTGAATTATTCATTTTTTTGGTAAAGAGAAAGGAAGAAAAACAAAGGCACATTCTGTGTATTCCATGCATTTACAAATATAGATGATTAATAAGAAGCAGATATTATTCTAGATTTTGATGTTTTCCAACTAATAATATAGGTTGAGCATATTTCCATGTCAGCACATGTATATTTTCTTCATATTACAAGTTAGAAGAACATTACATTGAAACTGCATGTTAATTTTAGGATGATTGGCATATTTATATTATTAATTCTTTCTACTCAGGAATATAGTATTTTTTAAAATAAATACTTTACTGTTTTGTTAATTTTTTTTTTCAATCATATCTTTCTCAAATTCGTGAAGTTTACTTGTAAGTATTTGTAGAGTTTTTTTTCCTATTTTAAATTGTGTGTGTGTTCCTGGATTATTATTGCTGGTATTTGAAAAAGCTATTATTTTTGTATGTTTCCTTGTATCTGGCTATTTCACTGAATACTCATTAGTGTTATTGGTTCTTAAGTGGTCCTTCTGCATTTACTAGGAGTAGAAATATATTCTGCGCAACTAATGACAATTTAGTTTTTTCCTTCTTGGTTCACCAATTTAAAAGTTTGCCAGCTCTAGATATATAATTACTCTCTGGATCCTTCTGCTTCAGACACTTGTGCGTGCCAAGTAGCCATCGATCAGCTTCTTATAATAATAAACCATCTTGACATCTATTGTAGAAGAAGATAAGAAATAATGCTTGAGACCAATATTAGAATAAATTTTTATATCTTTTTAGGAAACCACAAGTCTCTGTTTTAATTTAAAGTATATTGCAAAAACAGTGAAAGATTCAAAGAGAACAGAGTGGAAAGCATATGAGACTGTTTCAAACTGTGTTCCTTCCAGTCTTCATTGTGTGTCCTCACAGCATGGCATTTAATTTTTCTCCTTGTTAGTTTTCTTACCTGATGGTGAATAAATATGAAAATGCTACACATAGCTAAGAAGTTCAGTGAACACTATTTTTATTAGCAAGGTATATTTCTATCTGATATTATATGCCAAAAATTAGCATCTTACAGTGTAAAACAGTATGTGATTTCTAGTATTAATGTTAAGCACTAAAAACACAGAAAAAAGTTGTATATTAAAAATAAAGCAAACATCATGATAAGAACTTAAATGCAAATTTTCCAAACAGATAGAATGTCTTGAAAGGAACGTATAATAAACATCATTGATAAAGTCAAAGCAAGTGGTTGAGAAGTAGACCACAAGAACTTGGGAGAGTGTCATATAGTTTCCAAGCATGTTCATCTTGCTTTCAAAAACAGGAATAATTTTCAAGTTCAAGGCATATTTTTTCATTTATCTTCAGCAATTTTGAAGCATGCTTGCTATAAATATGGGTGCATGTATTTAGATATATTCTTCAGTTTCCTAACTGTTATTACCAGGAGAGAGCTTCAAATTCATTGAAGTATCCTGTACTCAGTATCATAAAAATCAGTTACAAATGTTACTCAAATGCCGACTTACTTAAGCTTCATAAATAATGTATTCATTTTACCAGCTATTGATAAATCATTTAAAAACAAATTGCCGGTGTGAAAAGAGTTACACCATTACTATCCTTTCAAAAAATTAGTTGTATTCATTTTATCTTTTAAAATATTTTATGAAATATCTTAAATATATGAAATGTTTAGAGCATAATTTCGAAGATACCAAAGTGAATTCATATGCATGCATCTTCACATTTCACCATATTTACTTCAGATTTTTAAGAAGTAAAATACAACAGATACAGTTGAAACCACTTTGTCCCTTTTTCAATCACATTTTTTTCCCTCTATACCCCAAGTTAACCAGTATGAGGTCAGTGATTATTCTTCATCCATGCATTTTAAAATATTTTAAGAAGTGTGTGTATATATATATATATATCCTTATGAAATATTGTTTTGTACACTTAAAAATGTACACAAACTATATTGTACTATTGACTTAATTTTTCATTTTCTTTTAAAATCATGTTATATATTTTTGGCATTTGTCTAGATTAACATCAGTCAATCTAGTTATTCATTTTAAATGCCCTGTAAACTATTCTATTGAATAAATATATATTCCTGTATTCTGTTATTAATAGGCATTTAGATTATTTCCTTTTGAGATATGCACTGTTACATATGCAGGCTTTCTCTAGAGTGGTGCTTCATCAGTTTTAATTTGCATGTAGAACCACCCTAGACACCAGTAAAACTGCAGATCTTGATTCAGTGGATCTTGAGTGAATCCTGAGATTATGCATTTTTAAAAAGTTCCTTAGTGATACCTCTGCTGCTTGTCCCCTGAACACAAAACACACTAGCAGGCAGCAAGTCGCTATCACATATATGTGAAGTATACCCCTTCATAGGTATACTTACGTACCATGTGAATGTGTATATATGCATTCATAGGTATACTTCATAGGTATGCTTCACATGTGAATGTGTATGTACATTCACATGGTGCTGAAGTGGCTATACTTCACACACATACACATTCACATGTGAAGTATATCTATGAAGTGGGTATGGCAGGCTGGTTCTTTCAACACTTCTCAAAGCCCATTACATCTGGCTATCTTAACTTTAAAGGTTGAAAAGCAAACTACTCCGAATTCCAATCCCTTTTTCAGCTAGCTGTGAGACAGTTCTGGACAACACAGTACAAGCATAAACTGCTGATGCCAATTCAATCGTCCCAACCTTTTTCTTGTCCAGAATTATGATGATCCTGGAGGTGCAGCAGCCACACTTTAAGGAAGGCAGAGTGACAAAGTAGGTCTGATCCCTTGAGGCCATTGTTAGCCTCTGCTCCAGCCCTGGGATGCCTGCCCAGATAATTTTTATTTTCATGTCTGAGATAAACCTCTTTCTTGATTAAGCCATCGTAATCTGGTTTACAGTTACTTATACCACCGTATTGTTTTAATGTAGTGTGATGGTGAGGGCGCAGGTGGGAGATGGGGTGGCGGCCGGATTCATTTTAATGATACAGTGCCTCTTCAGCTTTTTTAGATATTGCAAACTGCTCACAAAATGCTGCTATTTTACTCTTCCATCAGGTGCATGAGATAATTTCAAGTTTTTATTTTTCTATGTCTTTGCTGATTCTTGGCACTTTCAAACATTTTAAAGTTCTTGCACATTCAGTAGTGAGAATGGCATCTAATTGTGTTTTAATTTTGATTTCTGTGATTATTAGCTACGGTAAACAGATTTTCCGTGCTCACTGTTCATTCAGATATCCTCAGCGTTAATTGTTTTTATTGTTGTAGATGTTCTCATTGGGTTGTCATTTTATTGTGGGTTTATTATTATTGGAGATGTTCTTACCAAATAATTTATTGCTGGGTTTTATATATACCCAGTAAATATCTTCTTTTATATTATGATTGGTCTTTTCACTTTGTTTACCATGTCTCTAGTTAGACAAAGTTTAAATTAATCATTATCAAATTTATAAATATTTTTCTGTCATTTTGTGCTCTTTGTATCTTCTTTAAGATATCATTGCTTATTCTGAGATCATATCCTCTTATATATATATATATATTTCACAGTTTTAGCATTTTGCTTTTTACATTTAAATTATATTCTATCTGGAATGAAGTTTTGCGGTTTAATGTGTGGAAAAAATCCAATTTCATATTTTTCGTACAAACAACCAATCATCCTCCACTACATAAAGAGTTCATTCTTTACTGCTTTATAAGCCAAATTTGTCATTTTATATATATCTATGTGTGTGCGTGTATATACATATATATGCTATCTTCTCACTCCTTTAAGGGTAGTACACTGCCCTAATATCACGTAGAGTGAGTCTTCTCACATTTATTCTTAAAAATGTACTTCACGATTCATGCCTTTTTGTTTTCCAAGTAGGTCTCTGGGATGAATGGTTAGAGAGACAAACCTTATTTCCACGACATGGTTCCCAGATCTGAGAATTCTAGCTGCTGAGAATCTATCACTGTATATAAACTATTGGTTCAATGTGTATGCTGGAAAATAGAACTACAAACTTACCATATATATTAATCTCTGCTGTTTCTTAGTGGTGACTGTAATATCCATTCCATCACTCTATGAGGAAAGTTGGGTGTTTGTGATGCCATATATTGTAAAAGATGTGAGTTCTATGATTAGGAGCTCATTGTCACACCTCTTTTACCACAAAATTGATCCCCTGTTATGACATAATGAAGTATAGAACCCTATGCCATTAAATCAGGGCTTCTCTTTGTCCTAAGATGATAATGTTTGCAGAGGCAGTGCAGCAGGCAAAGAAGATAAACTCCTATCTGAGGTGTGTGCCAATTCCAGCAAGAATAAATTGCTGTATCTTCCAGGATGGAAAGGGTCCAATATATTCAACTTGACACCAAGAGGTCTTTTTGAGGAATAGTGCCAAGATAAAGGATTCAGAGTTGTTCTCTTCTGTTGACAGGTTTATGGGTGGTGAAGGGAAACAATTTCTTAAGCCCATACATAGTTTATAGCCGTGCTACCATGTACAGTCACTTCTTGGACCCATGATGGAAACACCAGAGTATCTGATGAGAAGAGAGGCTGGTGGACATCTGCTAGGAAGATAACCCTGTCCGCCTTGTTGTTAAGAGTCTCCCACATTGTTCTCTAGTAAGTATTAATATGAGAAACAAAGATGTGTGTATTTTGCAACCAATCTCGGTACTATTCACTTGACTCTTTGCTAAACTGTTTGACTCTAATTATCCTATCTTTGTTTTTATGTATCTGGATCAAATATGCCATTCATGCTTGCCTACGAGTTAGTGTGAATCAATACTTACACTCATCCGCATCTTTCCAAAGTAAATACCCAAGTGCACTGCATTGAGCTCTTCACACTGGGAGATTATTTCCTCTTGTCACTTTATACAGGGCCCGCCCTGAAAAAGACTGTAGTTTGGAAGCAGTCCTTTTTCCTCTAATAACAACTTATTTGCCCATAAATCAGAGTCCACCTTTGGACCCTGAATTAGTGTTTACCTTTGTCAGTGAGTCTTAGGAAACCTTCCAGAAGTTCATAGTTGTAAAATTGAGGACAAGGCAGAGGTGAGACAAAGTAGATGAAAATTCAGCCTTGGCTTCTTGTTCATGTACCTTACTATGTTCTCTGAATCTTCCAGGGCTATTTGCAAGTGTATCATTTCCATCGCATCATGAATTATTGTTGTATCCATCTGATCTTAAGTTTCTTTGTAATAATATCCTCTCATTGATGTCACACAATCAGGCACTCAGCCTCAGCTAATGCTTAATATATTACAAGGAGCTGCTTTTTGACTTGATTTCTGATGCAGATGGTGTGGCTTTACATTATTTAGAAATTTTTTTAGAACTACAAATTCTTGAGCTTCAACCTAGATCTGTTTATCTGAGGATGATTCTAATGAACATAGAAGCTTGAGAACCACTGACTTAAAATGATATCCTGGCACGCCAAAGCCTATTTAAATACTAAACATTTCACTGAAGCTTCTGTTTTTGTGGAGTTTAACTCTCATCTTCTGGCACATGTGCATCTTTCCAAAGCAAATATTGTATTTGTTTCTGCCGTTAGGTCTAATTAGCATGATGAACCATAGTGTTAACTATTCTAGAGTTTATCCTGGGTTTTGTTCTCAATATTAATATTTTTCAAATATTTCTAATAGATTTTTTAATAGCCATCTGATATTATCTCATTTCTGCACATTTTTTGCAGAAATAAATTTTCGAGTGTTATTTCATTTATACCTATGATATTAAAGATAATTTTTATGTTTCTTTGCATATTATCACATTATTCTTATTTCATCTGAAGAAATTAATTTGAAATACTGTTTTATTCTCTAATCTTTGTGCTAACTGAAATTTCAGCTTTTTAGGTCATCTTGAGTGGTATATGGCAGGGACAAGAGCAGTGATTCATTCTCTTTCTCATAACCCATCTTGCATATTTTTGAATGCCTTCACTTAACTCATGAAACCCCCAATCCAGAGTCAATTCTCACAGTATCAGCTTGGAGCTCCTTTCTACAATGACAGAATGGTGGTATGGTCTGAATGCTTATGTCACCCACAAAATCCATTAAGTTAAAATCCTAACCCTCAAGGTGATGGTAATAGGAGGTGGGCCCTTGGGAAGTGATTAGGTCATAAGGATGGATTCCTTATGAATGGGATTAATATCTGATAAAAGAGATTCTAGAGAGCTCTGGACCTATCTGACCATGTAAGGTTACAGTGAGAAAAAGACTGTCTATAATCCAAAATGCAGGCCCTCATCAGACACTGAATTTGCCTTGAACTCCCCAACCTCCAAAACTCAGAAATAAGTATATGTTGTTTATAAGCTACCAAAACTCTGAGAAATAAGTTTATGCTATTTATAAGCTACTTATTTAATTTATGGCAGCCTGTATGGACTAAGGCACACTGGGGATATTGCTAATCCAGATCTCAAATCAGAGGTGGACTGTTTTAGATCCTGGTCTTAAATCGAGCCTTTACCTACACACTCCGCAGAACCTTAATTTCAAGCCAAGCCATAACTTTGGGCCTCATTTAATGTTAACTT
>NW_012123376.1:8635242-8660338 GCF_000951035.1 Colobus angolensis palliatus | reverse complement strand
CCCAGCCAACTTATATACATTTTATATCTATCTATCTATCTATCTATCTATCTATCTATCTATCTATCTATCTATCTATCTATCATCTATCTATCTATCTATCATCTATCTATCTATCTATCTATCTATCTATCTATCTATCTATCTATCTATCATCTATCTATCTATCTATCTATCTATCTATCTATCTATCTATCTATTTATCTATCATCTATCCTCCTTTTACTATCAGTGGAAATTCTCATTAGCCCTGGTTTTAGGAGGTGAGCCTATCCCTGGACTCCCCCATCTGACACGATACACTTTTCATCTTTCTTAGACAAAGTGAACTTAAGACGTCTCAGCCCACATTGAAACCTGAAACTCAGGAAGCATGTGACATACCCTCTTTCCATTGGTTTATATTTATATTCTACTTCTCATACCTGGAAATGCTTATTTTGTTGTGTTTTAAAAATATCTCCTTATATATTTTATCTAACATTATCACACTTTTTTTTAGGAGGCAACTTGTAAGATAAATAAAAATTTCAAAATGTCAATGTATAAAGTCATTGTAAGCCGAAATTCCATATTTTATTTTCCTATTTTTTAAAGTCTAAAATTAAACTGTTAAGCAAAGCAGAAAGCATTTCACAATGAAGAAATAACAAAATGATACTAGTTGATACACCTAGAATACCTTACCAAAGTATAACATTAATAATATGTAGGTAATCCTAGATACTATAACTCTGGGAGACTTCCTCTTCCTTCAAAACTATAAAGCAGGGGAAATTATTTTAGCGAGATAACATCCTGCACAATGGCCAGGCAGTAGCTGGGAATTACATTAATATGTATTAGCTCTGCATGAAATTGTATTTTCTTCAGTATTTCCTTATTATCTAACAGATCAAGTCCAAACATCTGCACTTTTTCAATATTTTCCAGGAGCTATCTACTCCTTCCTAGCCAAACATTTATCAAATTATTCCATGACATTTCATCAGGCCGTATTCCTCCTTTCTTCTAAAGACAAGGCATACTCATTGCTAACATAACAGCTTTGCTTACTCTGGCCTGTCTTTCCATGGTATTCTCTAACACCTTTTCTTTATCTGTCTGTATTCTTAACATCCTTTATGAACCAGATCAACTTCAATCTTCTGCAGGAAGCCCTCAATCTTTTCAGGAGTTTTACAGTAATTTGGTCCATTCCATTTGAATTGCATCCTATTTTTCTCCTAAGTTATGATTGTTATATCATACACTTTAATGCTGTATATGTTGGCATGTGACTTGAACTTTAAGCTCTTTGAGAAGAAAGGCTGTGTCCTATATTTATTTGGATATTCCACAGTGCATGGCCAAATGCAGAATATGTTACTGACTGGCTGATTTGGTGAGAGGTCTAGGGATAAAATCATCACTTGCAGATCACTTTTTTCACGACAGACAGCCTCACCTTGATCTGCTCATTTTTCTTTTCAGAGATGTCTGTGGAGTTTTTGCTGGGAGTAATTGAAAAGAGTAAATGTGCAGCCCCTTCATTGGAGACAATTGTTCATTCTCTGCCCCCATCCTCATACCTACACTTTTAAAAAATCATATCTAAAGATATTTGGTTCTGCAAACTTTTTTTTTCTAAGCGTTCTATGTATCAGTTGTCAAGCATCAAGCATTCACTTGTCCCTTGACTGAAACTCTAAACTTTGACAAATATTTTATGTATCAATTATACAGGGAACAGAGTAGAAACAGTAAACACAGAAGTCAATGTTATACAATTAAAACATATTTATAAGAATAATCCATTTAATAAAAATAAGCTTATCAGTATCATACCTGCACATTTTCTATGAATTATTCTATTTTAATTAAAAAGTTTAATAGATGATATAGCACTCAATGGCAAATGTATGGCATATGACTTGGAAGAATCAAGATAATATGGAGAAAATAATATTTAGGTCAAGATTTAATTTACCTCATATGCTTTAACAAACAAATCCACTGCAATATTTTCTGTATGACTTGTGTCCTTTTAAATTTTTAAGATTTGCAAAAACAAAGAAATTCAATGAATTACAGGCAATTTATATAATGGTGTTACAGTTTTTGCAATGTAAGCAAGCAGTGGTAAAAATGCATTATCTTCCTCATTATGTGGATTTAATGTATTAGTTTGTAGCATATGGCATGTGAGCCTCATGATAGGAGAATAAGCTTAGGTTTTTTTTATTTCATCTACCAATAGGTGCCAGCATTCATTCAGTTCCCTCCAGGCATGGTAGTTGTTCACATAACAGCAGGATGTGCATCTAGACTCATAGCAATGGCTGAGAAATTGAGTTCATCTTACATTTTTTCTCACCAGCTTTTATTGCACTGTGTATTTTAGAGTAGTGACTTGATTTTTATGCAATCTAATTCTCTTTCTGTGAGCATCATCTTTGAGAGCTCATGATCTTTCAGTTCATTCTTCATGCAATAATGTGTTTATGTGTTCTGTATACAACATTATTTTGATACCAACTATTCTGTCAAATGTTCCAAAAAGAATCAATTTATATCAACTAAGCCAAATAAATCAGTCCTGAGAAATACACCATCAATTCCATTACACAAAATAAAGGATATGAAACACTGTATTTTTAGTGAAAAGTAGATCAACTGTAGGCACTAAAGTATACATTACTAGTGTATCAGCCCCCTTATTTTGGTGCATATCCCTTCTAACTGGCTTTTTTTAGGGCAGTGATTACCATAATATAATTTAGTTTCTGATAGAGATCTGAGCTGTAAAAGGAATGATGGAGTGTGTAATGACTAAGGTTGTTTCAGGTAAAGCATCCCAGAAGACATGTCACACCACCACAAGATAGTGTTAACATATGTAAAAGATCAGAGTGAAAGAAGGAAAGCAGGATTTTCTAGGAACAAAAACGAGCTCATCAAATCATCAGCCATATGGTTAATCCTAAAAAGAGAGTATCAATTATATTACTGTAGCCATGTCGCATATCAAAACAAACTCCTGGTGAATTCATTTATATCATACAATCAGGTTTTTTGTTTGTTTATTTTTATAGCCAACAGCAAAAATCACTCTGATTCTTTTAGGCAGAAAATAAATACATTTTGGAAGGATGTTAGATGGGTCTCAGGAACCACAGAAGGATAGAGAACTTGACTCAGATGATGGGCAGTAACCAGGAGACACAAGGCTGTTGGAACCAGAGCCAGGGTCATACCCCAGGGATGGCATCTTTTGCCTGCATCATCGGTGTGCCTCCCGCCTCAGTCTCTGCTCTAGCACAAGAGTCCCCACCACAACATCCAGACACTGAGGCTAGGAAAACAAACTGAGATCTCCCCCTTCCCTTTGGAGCCACTTGTTCTAGATTTAAAGCCTTGGGCAAGAGATTGAGAGTCTCTAATTTTAGATCACTTGCTCACAACTAACCACCTTGGGCTGCTGAGAGTGCCAGATACCAGTTTGTTATAGGTATAAACATACAGTTAGGTAGAAGAAATAGGTTCTAATATTTAATAGCAGACTAAGGGGACTATACTGACAGTAATGTGTATATTTCAACGTAACTAGAAGAGAGGACTTGAAATGATACCAACAAATGCAAATAATAAACACTCAAGATACCCCAAACACCCTGACTTGATCATTACACATTCTATGTGTGTAAAAAATACATATGCTCCATAAATATGTAAATTATTATATATTAATACAAGAGAAAAAAAGAAATCAGCCTCCTTTAAGATGTACATACCATTCAAATAGTATTAAGATACCCATAAAGCTGCAGCTTTCAAGCAGACTAACCTTTACTTATTATTTAATTATACGCCTTCTTATAGCTTGTAACAATTTTATTTCACAATCACCTTTAAACATCCCATAGCACTGTGAGTTATGTATAGTAGATATTATGTTCTATATTTTACAGATGAAGATTCTAACATGAAAAGTTTAACTTACTTGTCTGATTGAAACTCAGATCTTTAACACAGATCTAATGGGTTTTCTACTACATTTAAATCATGGACATACTTCTACATTTTCTTTTCAATCTTGTTTCACTTAAGTAAGTTTTGGCAAATTATACAATTATCTTAACAAGGAAAGCTTGTGTATTTCAATGTTTATTTGTGTACTAATAAATCGTGCTCATACAAACAATGGAGAATGCACAACATGACTGGGGGACATAAGTTTACTGGGTGTAAATTATTTCCCAAAATACGTTACATTTAGAATATAAAAATGGCTAATGAAAATTATATCTTCCCTGCAGTGAAATTTGGCTGATTCCTAACAGTTTATATTTTTTCTAATTTTTTTACCCATTTTAGAATGAATGGTTTCTAGGGTAAAATAAATTAATCAATTTTAGCTTCATTTTCTAAAATACTTTTTGATAATGATTTTAAATATTAAATATACAAAAACTTGAACTGACAACAGATTGATCATTTTTATTTTTTTAAGCTTGAAATTCTATAGTTGTCCATTTTACAGCCAATTATGCAAAAAGCCAAGACTTATGTAGAGTTACTTAGGAATAAAAAAAGAACTACTTTAGAAATTCTCTCTCAGGTATGCAACGTGCCACTTAAAAAAATATCATTTCTGTTTACGAAAACAAATTGGACACTAAGTGTTACCTAGTGGGTAGAGATACAAGCTTCCAAACTGTCTGTCTGCCTTAGCATTTCTTCTATATTTGGTTACTGATGTCCTCGGGTTTGAACTGCTTGGAATTCTTTCCCAGCCATATTATATACATGTGTGTACATATGTTTCATTTTATATAGAAAAGAGGTTTAATTGGCTCACGGTTCTGCAGGCTGTATAAACATGGGGCCGGCATCTACTTGGCTTCAGGGGAGGCCTCAGAGAGCTTTTATTCATGCCCCCCATAAAACTTGACATCAGCCTACTGTAAAAAAAAAATAGTCACTAGTGCTAGCTGGGACATCTTTCTTGGTTAAAGACATTATATGTTGCCTAAAATGTCATATAAAACATAGGCTTAAGCAAAGAAAACTGGTGTAAAAAGAACATGCATTGTTCAAGTACAGTTGAAATGTTTCACCTTCAAAAGTATTTTGATTATCCGGATTTTTCTTAAAATCTGTATTTTGGAATCACATAAAGGTTAGTGAAAGCTTCCTTTACCTTGGTCACTTTCAAAGATGCCTTAACGTGAATATGGTTTTGTGGATATAGCCTCCTTCTATTGGGAAGATATTAAGATACTTGTGTCGAGAACTATCTTAAATTTACTATGAAGTGCTATACTGCCTTGCACCTACCTGGGATTATGAACAATGATTAACTTGGTATGTTCACTAGTTGAAATGGAGTTTTTTCTCAATATTGATCAAAGCACTATTATATTGTGCAGTTGAAACCTACTAAAATGAGAAAAACTAGAAACTTATCTAGGACACATTAAACCCTCACATTATTGAGAAAACAAACAAGTATATTATACTCAGATCATGGGTTCATATATTGCATTATTGCCAAGCTAAATAAGAAGAAAACAGGTTATATTTTATTAAATTATCAACCCAAATTATCCTTTCAACACAGAAGAGATTTAACAGTAATTTTTGTATTACAATATAAATTTAAAAAGAAAATAGAGTTATAATAATTATGTCCAAGGACACCAGAAATCATATAACCAAGAACTGTTTTAAATTGTAAATAGATGTTTCATTTTTCAAAGTTAGGTTTTACTTAATAACCCCTTCTTCAAATTCCTCATGATCCTTCACACCAGGAATATAATTTTTCTTCTCTCTGGAAAAGAAAATGTATTGTATTGACATTCTCCAAAACACAATGCACATAGTTGGAGCAACATCTCACAGCCCATTATTTTCTGATATAAAGTGGCTATAATGCATTATCTACTGCTGAAGGAAGTGAAGCAGACTAGTGAATATCACCTAGAAGTATATTGGGAAGAAAAAAAGACAGGACCCTTAGATTGTATTTCTGCACATTCAGCTGGGAAGAAACACAATTTCGAATTGCAAGGTTTTCACCAAATATAAGCTGGAACTCCATCTTTAATTCAGGGTGCCAAAACATGACACCAACCTTCTGCCTGAGCATGTACATTAATAGGAAAACTGTTGCCTCCCAAGATAGTCCATTTAGTTTACTTTCTATGTTGTTGTTATTAATGGGTGTCATTTCCTGGGCACTCACTCTTTTATACACTCAAAAGGGATGCAATGTAAATTATTCCTTACAACTTCATTCCATCTAAAACTTTTCTCTTTTTCAGGCAAGTGCTACATCAGTCTCACAAACAACATTTTCTGTAACATGATTTCTAAGCCCTCTCTAATACCTAGCAAACTGATGGACAAATAATCAGCATGGTAATAGGTATTAAAATGAATAGTACTGGTTGCTCTCTTTAACATAAAATTGTTTGCCAATGTTCTTTGTAATACAAATGTCCAGAATTGAACAAAAGATATATGGAATATAATGGGATATTGCTCCACTTAAAAACCATAAACCTTTTAATAGATATTTTAATGTTCTTAGATTTTTGAGGCATCAAATGAATACCAATTCATAATGAGATAGAATTATTTCCATTGATATTTTTGTGAGGTTGTGTTTTCCTCATTCTGTAGTTACCTCCCTGAATTTATTCTAATCATCATTGAAGCCTTCATTATTGATTATTCATTTTATCTTTATTATTTCTGACCAACATTTCAGTATGTTAGAATGCTGAAATTAAAATAGTTGAACTACATTTTTATATGTACTCCCTAGTTTGGCTTTGCGCAAAGGGTCATTATTGAATGAAGAATAAATATAAAATTATCTAATAGTTTTCATCTGGACCTCCCAGTACAGAACCATGAACTCAGAAGTTCTTGCTAACATTCATATTGAGAATTTCAGTTTTTAATTCAGGTGAGTTGAAAAAAAGTAAATTTCTGTGCCTTAGCTTGGTTTTCCATAATACGAGGATGCACTGAAAATCCTTCTACCACATTCAGATACTAAAGCGTCTGTGATGGTAAATACTGAGTGCCAATTTGATTGGATTGAAGGATACAATATTGATCCTGGGTGTGTCTGTGAGGCTGCTGCCAAAGGAGATTAACAATTGAGTCAGTGGACTGGGAAAGGCAGACCCGCCCTCAATCTAGGTGGGCACCATTTAACCAGCTGCCAGCACAGCTAGAATAAAAGTAGGCAGAAGAATGTGAAAACACTAGACTGGCTTACTCTCCTGCCCATATCTTTCTCCTGTGCTGGATGCTTCCTGCCCTTGAACATTGGACTCCAAGTTCTTCAGCTTTGGCACTCTTGGGCCTTTCAACACAGACTGAAGACTGCACTGCCAGCTTCATGACTTTGGAAGTTTTGGAACTGGGACTGGCTTCCTTGTTTCTCAGCCTGCAGATGGCCTATTGTGGGACCTCACCTTGAGATCGTGTGAGTCAATACTCCTTAATCAACTCCCCTTTATATAAATATCTATCCTATTAGATCTGTCCCTTTAGAGAGCTCTAATACAGCATCTCACTGTGACTCACCCAGAAATATATATCATGCCCCACTGATCAGTGTCCCAACCTATTGTCTGATACCAACCACCCCTGAAATGGCACTATCTGTCCTCCCCCTTTCTCCTAATACCTGCAACCTGGACCTTATTGTACATTCTGCTTCTATGTGACTGTGTAACCTGGTCATGGTTATCTGGCTTGAACTGTACAACAGCTCATCAAACTTCAGTTCTGATTTTTTTAAAAAAATCAAAATAAAAAAATATTTTAAGATTCCCTTTTAAGGAAGTTGAAAGTAAAATTTCTTTACTCAGGAGAAACTTCAAATGGGATATATATTTTATGCTATTTAGGATTCCAATTTATTTAAGGCTGGCTTACGACTGTTTAGGTTTTGGTGTTTTTATAAGTTGTATTTGAATAGTTACAGTACAAAATGCCCAATATTTGGGAAATAATATGCTGAAAGGGACACAATTCTGCCTTTATTCATTCTTTAGTGATTTTCATGGCCCTTGAAATGCTGTGTTGACTTTTATATGATTATTATAGCAAACATCTGGAATACCAGATGTGAGCAGACACATTAAGGGACATTTAATCTATACATTTAAGAATGAGTCAAGTTAATCAGAAATCTCATTTCACTTCTGAAAATGAGTTAGAGAAGCCAAATCAATAGTAAATGTCTATACAATCTGGAAGACAAAAGATTTAAAAAGAGAACATATGGCACTTAAGGAATTTGTGTATATATGTGTTTATACTGAAATACAAACCCATTTGCAAATTATATATGTTCCTGAGAGGGGAAGGCTAAATAAGTGAAGAAAACAATGCATATCTATATTATGTCCTTACATCAATTATACAATAATCATATTTAAAAATATTGATCAGCTATAAACATTATAGTAAGTATGGCTGGAGTATACTATATATTTCATACATTATATTGCAAGTTTCAGAGATATTTTAGCTTCATCACTTATCTTCTTATTACTATAACTTATGATAGTTAAATTAAGTGTGTTTGTGTGTGTATGCATATATAGATTTATATATCCATAAATATGTATGTATGATATTGAGAAAAAGGAATATATTATGGGAAATTTTGTCCTCCAATAAATTCTGCTAACAGGGATGTAATGTAGGAAAGGGCATCTCACTTGATCATTTTTAATGTTGAAACAACTAAGCAATTCTGACTGCTGGAAAATATAATTGAACTCTGCTCACCATGAAAACAAAAATGTATCTTTGCCTTACATGTCAGTCTATATATAATCTAAACCAACATTTCCTAAAATCAACAGAAAACAAAAATATCCCCTTTTTCTTACAATATTTCATAAGAATTTACCCTCATACTTTATTATGCATAGGAATCAGGTTGTGAATTAGAAAAATTGTAGACCTCAGAGGCCCAAGGGTCAGAAATTTTGATTTCTTAAATTCGTGGTGCCTAGGAATCTGCACTTTGATACACACTTAGAAAAACTCAGTGCTTTTTAACCATCTCTGGTTTTTATGTAAATGTATGAATACATGTACAAATGTACATAAATATGTAAAATTAAAATTTAAAAAATTTTTTTAAAATTATACTTTAAGTTCTGGGATACATGTGCAGAATATGCAGGTTTGTTACATAGGTATACACGTGCCATGGTGGTTTGCTGCACCCATCAACCCGTTATCTACACTAGGTATTTTTCCAATTGTTATCCCTCCTCTAGCTCCTGACCCCTGACAGGCCCCGGTGTGTGATGTTCCCCTCCTGTGTCTATGTGTTCTCATTGTTCAACTCCCACTTATGAGTGAGAACATGTGGTATTTGGTCTTCTGTTCTTGTGTGAGTTTCTTGAGAATGATGGTTTCCGGTTTCATCCATGTCTCTGCAAAGGACATGAACTCATCTTTTTTATGGCTGCATAGTATTCCATAAAATTAAATTTTATTTGCAGAATCTGTAATTTTAATTTACCTCCTGTGACGGTTAATACTGAGTGTCAACTTGATTGGACTGAAGGATGCAAAGTATTGATTCTGGGTGTGTCTGTGAGAGTGCTGCTAAAAGAGATTAGCATTTGAGTCAGTGGGTGGGGAAAGGCAGACCCATCCTTAATCTGGGTGGACACCATTTAATCAGCTGCCAGTGTGGCTAGAATATAAAGCAGACAGAGAAAATTGAAAAGACTAGACTGGCCTAACCTCCCAGCCTACATCTTTCTCCCATACTGCATGTCTCCTGCCCTTAAACATCGGACTCCCCGTTCTTCAATTTTGGGACTCAGACTGGCTTTCCTTGCTCCTCAGCTTGCAGATGGCCTATTGTGGGACCCTGTGATCCTGTGAGTTAATACTTAATACTTACTAAGCTCCCCTTGATAGAGATAGATAGATAGATATAGATATAGATATCTCAGATATATATATCCTAGATATCTATATATCTATATATATTTATATATATAGTCTTTTCAACTTTCTCTGCTTTATAGTCTAGTCACACTGGCAGCTGATTAAATATATAGAGATATATATATCCTAGATACCTATATATCCTATTTATGATATCCTATATCCTATATATCTATATATAATATATAATCCTAGATATCTACGTATCCTATATATATCCTATATATCATATATATATCAAGGGAGTTTGACATATATATCAAGCTGATATCTATATATCCCATTAGTTCTATCTCTCTAGACAACCCTGACTCATACACTTTCTATTTTTAATATTTTGGTGTGAGTGTTTCACTTTATTCTCTTTTTAAATAGCTGTTAGTTGAGAGCATACTATGTTTCAGTCATGTACTGTTTGATAATACAAAGATGAATAGAACCTTTCACTAAGGAGACTTTGAATCTAATAAAAGAGGTTTGTTAAAAATAACAAATAATGATATTAAAGTTTGACAAATAAAAATATGAACACTGCATAGTGGCACCTACGTGAATGTTATAACTTTGAGATTTTAGAAAAAAAAGAAAAGGAGACTCTTTCCTTCTTAGGAGAATCACAGAAATATTTTGTAGATGTAATACTTGAGTGAAAGCTTGAAAGAGAAATAAGAGGAACAAAATGGGCATTCTGCTCCGAGGGAAGAACAAATGTAGAGAGTGTAGTCAGGAAATAATTGGAAAGAAATGTGCAGGAGGATTTGTACTTGATCATGGACTTCCTTTAAATCATACTGAAATATGTGGATATTAGCTTTTCAGCGATGGAACCATTGCAGGATTTTAAGAAGAGTAATATGATTAGGCTTGTATTTTAGAAAAAAATCAATTAAGTGACAGTATGATGAAATTAGGGGCAGAGGTCATTTAATACTTCAAGAGACAAAAAGAAATGGGGCTTGAACGACTGCAGTAATTATAGGGCAGAAAATAAGCATTTTATTCCCAATTTTATAATTATGTAATAAAATAAACTTAGCTGATATACAAAAAAGCCTAAATTCAATTTGGAAAAGGTCTTCAAGAAGACATATATAATATAAGAACAAGAAAATATTTGAAGGGAACTTGATAGACACCACAATAAGTACATTGACAATACCAGATACACATAGAATGTCAAAGCTACAGTACAGCTTAGATGCATCTTGTCCAAATCAGAGGAGAGTGTGTTGTACTTCTGGAGAGTGGGGTGTGTGACTAGAGAGCTTAGTGTGTCCATTGAAAAACTTTGAGCATGATACTGAAAGATTTAGTCCCACAGCAGAGATACTAGGGGCCATTTTTGCAATTTAGAAAGGATTTTCTATGATTGAAAGAGAGTGAAAAGTTTAAGTTGGTAACAGTGTTTGACATGAATGAGAATATCATAGTAAAGTCTAAATTTTCACATTTTACTTTCTGTATTTGCCTCATCATTGGATTATGGGAAAACATAATGTAGTGATCTAGGCAGAACTCTTGAAATTATTAAAACATATGTGGTTAAGAGTTAATGACAGGATTTTTTATGATTTTGTGCCACAGTAATTCATCTCAGGAATCCCTGGTTTATATCATGTTAATCATAAGTAAATCTTTACTGCATATATTTGTATATATCTATCCCTTTGTCTTTCTATCATCTATGTATCATTTGTGCATTTATGTTTCTCTGTATCTATTTACTCACATACATATGGATATATAAACATACATATATACTCATTGTGAAAACACATTCACCCATCCAAACCCAAAGAATGAACTCAGAGACACAAAGAACAGCAAAAGGAAGATTCATTTTCTTTTATTTTACTCTTTCTTTTTCTTTTCCGAGATGGAGGCTTGCCCTGTCATCCAGGCTGGGGTGCTGTGGCGTGATCTCGGTTCAGAAGCAAGAGTTTTAATGGCAGTCTTGCAAAATCAGGTGTCTGGTAAGTAGACAAACCGAGGGCAGTTACAGCAGACAATTTATTTCCTAGCACACAGGTCCCTCCCCCAGTTCCTCATTGGTCAAGTACTAGGGGTATACAATGTTCCTGGACTTTGGCTAAGTTTCATTATTCTCTTATAGGGTCATACCCTGGTCCCCTTCCCCACTTAAGTTTCGATTTCGCAGTAATGACACTTTATTCCTCTTATGGGCTGACCCCTCTTCTACACCCTGTTTGCTTATCGTGACTTTCTAGGTGCATGAGCCATGCAGTTTGTCACATTTGCAGGCTGGTTTCTAGTACTTAGATTTACCATGCCTTGAAAATGGACCATTACATGTTTTCTTATGAATTCCTTCCCCCTCTTTTTAAAAATGTTTTGGTCTCATTTTCACTTTAATTTTTGTGTCTTTTGGTCCGCAAGTCATTTTAGGACTAGTTTATTTTCTTCTTCATAGTCTGGTTTGATGTCCAACAGCAGTAAGTTACTTTGCTGGTAAGTCCTGGGCATTTGTTTGTTAATAGCTGTTTCAATTAACCTTTGTGCTAGTCCCCTTATACAAGGGATAATATGAAATCCCACTGCTGTTAAGATCCCTACTACAATTATGAGGGATGTAAGGATTGAAGTTACCATGCCTTTTCATTTCCCAAACCAACCTTCTAGCCAATTAGTAAATGGGTCATCAATTCCAGCATTTTCTGCCAATTCATTGGCTAGAGTTGTTAATCCTTGCAACACTTTTGTGATGCTTCTATCTGGGACAGTATTGTTGGGAATGAAAGTACAACATTTTTCACCCAGCATAACACATACGTCCCCCTTTTCTGCTAGTATCATGTCTAGTGCAAGCCTGTTTTCCCATGCTATTCAGCTGGTGGCATCTAACTGGCTAGCCACCCCTTTGAAGGTGTCCTGAGTATAACTGAGGAATCTCTGTTGATTATACTAGATGTAATTAATCCACTCCATATTTTTATTAATGGTTGACCACCAGAAGAGCGCTGACTCAAATCCAGCAGCTATTTGGCTTCCAGCCTTAAATTCATTAGGCACCCCCTAGCGACTCCTTTCGAGTCAACACATATATTGGGATCCAAAGAATTTGTTGAATCGCTACAGTTTCGATGGCCATGTGTATTTTCGGGTATCTTACAGAATGCCAGGGTGAAGGGAATAGCCAACTGAACTAAAGCACAAGTCCTGGTCCAATTGGATGGTAACAGGTTGTAGAGGTTCCTTTTCCCACAATACCACCACATATCAGCCTGGGGCATATGGAAAGCTGAGTAATTGCCATTGTCTGACTCACCAGTGATGTTTATGATGTGGGCACAAGTCGAGAGTTCTCCCATGGGTTTATTGAACTCTGTTCCCTGCCTAGAGAAGCAAGAAGAGTGATTCATATTCCCCATAGAGAATGAGGGTATTGCTCTGGGATTTGACTGCCACAATGCAGGAAAGAGGAATGACAGACTCTTACAAGTCTCATTTCCCCATGCATCCTTGTTCTGGTATACAGCCCACATGCAACACATTCCTTCAGGGTGGGTATCACATGCTAGGCATCCGAAAGTGGCTCCCATTGAATGGATCAATATTTTCTACCTGAGGGTGTTCTGAAGCACAAGTGCAGCAGTTACTCTTGTTAATGGCTTGTACCAAATATTTGACCCATTTGACACAGGCATTCATATCTCCATACCCCGTCTCAATTTCTAAGGGTTGCCTTAAATCTTTTACTTCAATTATTTCTACTCTTTTAGGGTCATTATTTAGTGCACTAAAATGCTTATTAGGGTCTGGGGATGAGTAATCTCAGGTAAATGGGAGGTTGAGTTCTTGATCAATTTGAGAATAAATTACCTTAGGGGGTCTTTCCCTGTGCTATCTGCTCCTAACAAATATACTTGAGATGCTACTTTTGGTTCTTGGTCTAGAACAGCTGGACTGTCAATGGTGATGAATATAGGATTGCATTCTAAATTCTGGCAACTATTTGGCAGGGAGCCTTGGACAGATGTGGTTTATTCTTCAGGGGTCTCCAGCTCAGTTACCCTCCCCATGTTTACTGTCTAACCCTGGAAGTGGGTAGTTCAGCATACATTACCCCAGCTGGGGCAGCGTGATGTCCTACTGTAACCTGTATGTTGTTCAGGGCAAAGATATTTATGGGTCTGCAAGAGCTGTCTCTCTCTGATTTTCTAAATTCCACAAGGTAAAACTTGGCAGGCATCTAATCTTATAGTCTGGGGTGCTACCGTCTTAGTTACATTAATCACCGACCTGATTGGGTAGAGAGGATTCCCTGCCAATTTCCATTCTGACCTTCTGCTTTTTATATAGTAACCCATACCAATCATATTAACTTCTAGAGATGAGGCCAGCCCAAGTTTTCCTTTTAGGTTTTTCTCAGAGTTAACTTTAAGGATTCCTCAGGTGACCCACACACTTTCCACTGGTCTTTTTCTCTCCCTTCCGGGGTCTTTTTTACAAGTCCCTTGACTCAAGTACAGTGAGTCCACCCCTACTCAGCTGTTTGCACAGCCATCTTGGTGGTCAGGGGCCCTTGATAGGGACCTTCCCAGCTTGGGTGGAGCTTGTCTTCTTTCCAAGCCTTAATCAGTACCAAGACGCCAGGCTGGAAGTGATGAACAGCAAATCCAAGAGGCAAAGTTTGAGTCAGAAGTCCTTTTAACCTAAGGGGTGACAGGGTGGAAGATATGGCCAGTACATAATTTCTTAAGAATTGGTCCTTGGTTTCCATAGTAGGAAGATGTGTAGCTCTGCCCAAATATGAGAGTCTATGTAATAACTCACAGGGGGACAGTCCCAAGTCTTTCCTTGGGGCTTTCCTAATCCTAAGGAGTACTATTGGGAGACATTTCCTCCAAGGCTTTTTAGTTTCTAAGATGAGTTTAGTAATATGCTTTTTGAGACTTTCATTCATTCTTTCTACCTTTCCAGAGGAAAGGGGATGCCAAAGGGTGTGATAATCCCATTTAATATGTAAATCTTCCATAATTCCCTTTAGCACCCTTGAGGTAAAGTGGCTCCCATTGTCTGAGCCAATACTTTCTACCGGGTCAAATCTAGGGATAATCTGCTCTAAGATTATTTTGACCATGTTCCTGGTGGAGGCAGTCAGCAAGGGGAAGGCCTCCACCCAGCTGGTGAGGTGGGTGGTCTACCACTACCAGTAAATATTTTAGTCTCCCTATTCTGGGCATTTCTGTAAAATCTACTTGAATGCTCTGACATAGTCTTAGCCTAGGAGGTCTTCCTCCTGTAGCCTGTTTTCTAATCACCTTTTTGTTTATTCTTTGACAGGTTATACAACCCCCACACACTTGTTTAGCAAGGGTATAAATTCCTATACACCCATAATTTTTGAGTGTTTCATCACACATAGCCTGGGGACCCCAGTGGCTTCCCTGGTGCAGTCTGGACATCGGTTCTCTCATCATGGGTTTACTTATTATTTCTCTCCCATCAGGAAGTACCCATCTTCCCATCTTCAGTTTGAGGGGCCCCTATCTTGTCTAATTCTTCTTTCTCCTCTCTAGTAAACTTACTCCTTAATACTGTCTTGGGAATGTATGGGATCGGGCTACATAGTGTAATTTCTTCTTTCAGGGAGTCTTGCTTAACAGCTTCATCTGTAAACCTGTTTCCTACAGCTTCTATAGTGTACCCTTTCTCATGGCCATTTACATGAACTATGGTTACCTCTGTTGGAAGCAGAAGGCTTTCTAAAACCTGTTTGACCAGTTCCCTGTGCACCAATTCATTTCCCCTGCTATTTATCAGGCCCTGCTCTGTCCAGATTTTTCCAAAGGTGTGTACCACCCCATAGGCATATTTGGAATCAGTATATATAGTGCCTTCCTGGCCTTCAAGGAGCTTTAGGGCCTGTTTAAGAGCATATAATTCACAGATTTGGACCGATTAGCCATTAGGTAACCTGCCTCCTTTACAAGATTGTTTGTCTCCATCAAAGATTGTATAACCATTATGTCTTTTGCCTTCTATCACCTGGGACAATCCATTCTGGAACAGCCTTATTCCATTATGTAGTGGGACCTCTCTCAGGTCTGGTCTGACTTTGGTTTGCTATTCTATAATGTCTAGGCAGTTATGATGATGCCTCTTGTCTCTCCTCTCCTTTCCACAGTAAACTGGCTGGATTTAGGCAAGTATCTGTTGTCAAAACCAAATCATCTCTTTCTGATAATATGGCTTCATATTTTAGAATTTGGGAGTCTGTTAATCATCTACTGGCCCTTTGATTTTGTATACCGATGACCTGATGCAGAGTGTTTACTATCAGGACACTGCCAAAAGTCAGCTTTCTGCTCTCTTTTACCAGCAGGAAAGTAGCAGCCATGGCCTGCATACATTCAAGCCATCCTCAAGAGAGAGGATCAAGGAGTTTGGAAACAAAAGCAACAATTGTCTTTTTTCTCCTTAAGTCTGGGTGAGCACCCCAAGGGCCACACCCTGGCTTACTGTCACAAACAGGTAGAATGGCTTCTCCAAAGGTGGGAGGGCTAGGACTGGGGCTGTAATGGGAGCCTGCTTTACCTCTTCCATTGCCTGAATTTCATCTGGGGACCATTGCAATGGATTGGGCTCCCCTTCCAGTAACTTGAGATACAGAATTCTTGTCTTTTGAGCATATGAGTCAATCTTTAACCTACAGTAGCCAGTTAAACCTGAAAAAATTTGGAGTTCTCTCTTTGTCTTAGGCAAAGGCAGACCCACTATTCTCAATATTCTCCCTGGGTTTATTCTCCACATGCCTTCACTAATCAGGTGTCCTAAATATTTAACCTCTTTTTCCACAAATTGCAATTTGTTCTTGCAGACTTGCAATCAATCCCCTCTCCCCTAGGAAATTAAGCAAGCCTATGGTGGTTTCTAATACCTCGGCCCTCCTCTCCCCAGAAATTAAAAGATCATCTACATATTGTAATAACTGGGTTCACCTGGAGGGTTGGAATTTCCCCAGGACTTTTTCTAAAACTTGACCAAATAAGCTTGGGGCCTCTGTGAAACCCTGTGGCGGCACAGTCCCGCGGTACTGTTGTTTTCTCCCAGTTATGGGATTTTCCCTTTCAAACGCAAAGAAGTCCCTACTTTTAAAGTCAGATCCACCACACTGAACCTCTTATATTCATAGGGTATCTTACTAAGGAGGGTGTAGGGGTTAGGCACCACATGATGGTGAGTTTGGACAATTTGATTTATAGACTTTAGGCCTTGCACCAATCTATATGAACCATCAGATTTCTTGACTGGGAGGACTGGAGTATTGTATGGTGACACCCAAGGCTCCAAGAGTCCATCTTTAATCAATCCTTCTATTACTTACTGGAGACTTCTACTTTCTTCAATGGGAATGCAATATTGCTTTCTGCAAACTACTTCACATGGTTGTTTCAGTTCAGTCTGTAAGGGTGTGTTATTTAACCCTCCCTGTTGCCTTCCTTAACTCACACAAGGAAATCAATTTCTCTTTCTTCCTCCTCTGTGAGATGGCTCATCATTACTTTCATTTGTCCCTCCTCTATTCCTAATCCTAAACTCAATCTCACAATCAGATCTCAACCAAGGAGGTTAGTTCTTGCTTCAGCAACATATAAGAGTGACCCCTCAATTGTTCTGGTCTCAATCTAAGTAACATTTTCTTGAATACTGGAATCTAAAATCCCTTCCTCTGTACCCTGATACTGTGAACTTTTCCTTAGAGTGTTTTGTGCACCTTGGTTGTTGTATTAGGGAGGAGCAAGCCACTCCAGGGTCAACCAAAAAAATTATATCTTCCCCTTCTCCAGTCCTCAAATTTATCAAGGGTTCCTGGTGGGACTTACTCAGAAGGAACCCCTGACTCCCATAATCTTCATCAAAAGTCATACGGGGGATTACCTTCTCTGCTTTTTTCTACTCTGGGCATTCTCTTTTTAATATGTCCTGATTTTTCACATTTGTAACATCCACTTACAATCTTACGAGCTTTTCCCTGTATCTCCCTTTTATCTTTTTGCTGAAATAAGTTAGTATTCTCTCATCTCCTCCGGAAGGAGTCTTGATCTAGTCTTTTCCTGACTACCTCTTCTACAGTGGAAACCATGATTATCTCTTTTTGTTTCTGCTTCTCTTCCTCTCTCCTTAGAAATGTCTTCTGACTTCCCCTCAGCAACTCTTCAATCAGTTTCTCATTCCACCCATCAATATTCTGCAGTTTCTTAGTAATGTCAGGCTAGCTTCCTTCAAAAGGCCTTGTCCTACTGGGTCTTCTGGATCTAATGCTGAGTATTTCCTCATTTGATCTCTGAGTCTCTGCAAGAATGCAGAGGAAATTTCTTCATTTTCTTGTTGAATCTTGAATGTCCTCAAGACATTTTGTATCCTAGGAGTGGACTCTTTAATTATTAATTCCCTGAGGTCCTGCATTTGGACTAGATCCCTGAGATCATTATTTTCCCATTCAGGGTCGACATACAGAAATTTTTATTTGGCTGGTGAGACTCCTTGTCCAGGAGGGTGTTTCCTCTTCCAAATGGTCATGGCTGCTCTCCAAATCATTCCCCTTTCTTCTCCTGTGAACAGGATATTTGTAATAGACATCACTTCAGCCCAGGTGTAAAAGCTGAGTCCTAGGAGTTGGGAATTTTCTAGGAGTGGTTTCATTTACTTTTTCAAATTCCTAACTTCAGTACTTGTAAGAGGAGCATTTACAAAGCCAAGCTCTCCCTGTCCCATGGGAACTTCACTAAGGGGGAAGATGCTAGATGTCTGCTGTTTGGAGGGGACAGGAAAGTTCTCTTAAATTTGGATAAGGATCTAAAGGAGCAGTTGGTTTGACTTTCCCACAGTCTCCAGGTCTTTCTTCCTCTAACCCACCTGCTGCCCCTTGATCTTCCTGTTCTCCATTTTGGTGGCCACATGGAGGGGGCAAGCATGATAGGGCATCCCAGGGCTTTTTACTGGAGAGGGTCTTTTTACTAGGCTCCTTAGACTTAGATGTAGAGTTTAATTATTTGATCCAGCAGACAGTGTAAATTAACTCTTCTTGTGAGGATGGGGTTTTATCATTCATATACAGAATTAAAGCTTGAAATACCCAATCCTCACCTGAGCCAAACTTAGGCCAAAAGACCAAAGGCTTATGAATGGGGTCTTTGGGACAGATAAAACAGCAATGCTTTACCATCTTTTGCTTTCCCTTGTTCCTTGTTTACAGGTTCAAGCATTGTCCCTCCAAACCTGTAGCATTCTCCCCAAAGGACTACCTGGGCGAATATCAGAGGGAGTCTCTTTGGCTCCCTCTTTCCTTTTTCCCCTGGGCCTAGAATTTCTGTTTCCCATTTCTGGCCAGTCTCTGTGTCTGACTTTTTCCCTGTGTACTCAACCACCCCCACTGTAGGTTTCTTGGACACCCAGAGAATCACTTCGTCTGTCTCCATCCATTTCCCTTGTGGGAGAATGGAACCGTGGATTGGGACTCTGTACTCGCTTCACATCTAGGATATGTCTCAGTCACACACACTTGACCTCTAAAAATGCCCAACTACCAAGGCAGTACTTATAGCCCAATTTTCCTACCTTGGCTCATGCACGAGGTTGCTTGGTTGCCACAGTGCCTGCTTTTTCTCTCGGTGTTGCCTCCGCTGCCTCCTGAATAATCGTCTTGGGTATGTCTGTGTCCTCTGTGGATAGCTGGGATGCTGGGACATAGTAGGCCACCTAAAATCGGGTGGGATGTGTCTCCTCTCTCAGCTGGAGACCATTCCATGCAGGCACAGAGATCCCAGATAAGCCTCCAAGTTTGTGAGAAACACATTCACTCGTCCAAACCCAAAGAATGGACTCAGAGATGCGAAGAACAGTGGAAGCGAGATCTTTAATAACCATCTTGCAAGATCGGGTGTCTGGTAGGCAGGCACACATGGGGCAGTTGCAGCAGGTAATTTATTTCCTGGCATGCAAGTACCTCCCCTAGCTCTTCATTGATTGAATATTATGGGGTTATAATCTTCCAGGACGTTGGCTAAGTTTCATTATTTTCTGATAAGGTCATACCCTGGTCCCCTTCCCCACTTAAGTTTTGATTTCCCAATGACGACACTTTATTCCCTTTTATGGGCTGACCACTCCACTACATCCTGATTGCTTATCGTGACTTTCTAGGTACATGAGCTGTGCGGTTTGTCACACCCACAGGCTGGTTGCAAGTACTTAGATGTACCATGCCTTGAAAATGCACCTTTAAATGTTTTCTTACACCCATAAATATTAAATATACAGATACACACACACACACACATTTTTTTAGGTATGAAAAACATGGCTTATATTTTCATTGCACCATGAGTACTGCCTAGCGCACCTGGAAAAATAGTAATTAAATAAAAATAAAGAAAAATTTCAGTGATTTGTTTCTACATTCAAATTGAACCCCATGTTTTTATAATTCTGAAAAAAAGCATAAGAATAAATACAATTTCTTGACTTACCTCATAATTAATAAACAATACATATATTTTATTTCACAGCTACAAACGTTAAAAATTTTATCATCAGAAAATAATTATATTTTCATTGTGAGTTTTTTTAAAATATGTTCTTTGCAAATACATGTATAGTCACCCTCTACAAAGGCATTTAAATTATAATTTTGTCTTAAAATCCAAGGCATAACCACAAATTACTAGTATGAAATAGTTTTAAAGATAGAGCTTATTCTCATCAAAATAGTTCTTCACTTTATTTTAAGACCTAGAGATAAATAAGTAAATCAGAATAAAGATTCTATGTGCTTTATATTATTTATGACAATGTTGAGAATGTATTTTTACAGATATTAAGATTTATATATTCTCTCTAGTTTTAAGTCTTTAAGTCTGTAATGACAGTTCATTGAATTCTGCAATTTAGAAAATTTCCGTTAACATGGAAAATTGAGTCCTAAATGATCTAATCTTGTGATGTTTTATATTAATGTACACTTAAAATTAAAATGGTAATTTTTTAAATTATACTTTAAGTTCTGGGATACATGTGCAGAACATGCAGGTTTGTTACATAGGTATACATGTGCCATGGTGGTTTGCTGCACTCATCAACCTGTCATCTACATTAAGTATTTCTCCTAATGCTATCCCTCCCCTAGCTCCACACCCTATGACAGGCTATGGTGTGTGATGTTCCCCTCCCTGTGTCCTTGTGTTCTCATTGTTCAGCTCCCATTATGAGTGAGAACATGCAGTGTTTGGTTTTCTGTTCCTGCGTTAGTTTGCTGAGAATGGTTTCCAGCTTCATCCACGTCCCTGCAAAGGACATGAGTGCATCCTTTTTTTGTGGCTGCATGGTTTTCCATGATGTATATGTGCCACATTTTCTTTATCCAGTCTATCATTGATGGGCATCTTGGTAGGTTCCACGTCTTTGCTATTGTAAACAGTGCCACAATAAACATATATGTGCATGTGTCTTTACAGTAGAATGATTTATAATCCTTTGGATATATACGCAGTAACGGGATTGCTGGGTCAAATGGTATTTCTGGTTCTAAATCCTTGAGGAATCACCACACTGTTTTCCACAATGGTTGAACTCATTTACAGTCCCACTGACAGTGTAAAAATATTCCTATTTCTCCAGATCCTCTCCAGCATCTGTTGTTTCCTGAATTTTCAATTCTAACTGGTGTGAGATGATATCTCACTGTGGTTTTGATTTGCGTTTCTCTACTGACCAGTGATGATGAGCTTTTTTTTTTTTCATATGTTTGTTGGCTGCATAAATGTCTCTTTTGAGAAGTGTCTGTTCATATGATTCACCCAGTTTTTGATTTTTTTTTTTTTGTAAATATGTTTACGTTCCTAATATCCAGAATAAGATTCTGGATATTAGCCCTGTGTTAGACGGACAGATTGCAAAAGTTTTCTCCTATTCTGTAGGCTGCCTGTTCACTCTGATGATAGTTTCTTTTGCTGTGCAGAAGCTCTTTCATTTAATTAGATTCCATTTGTCTATTTTGGCTTTCATTGTCACTGGTTTTGGTGTTTTAGTCATGAAGTCTTTGCCCATGCCTATGTCCTGAATGGTATTGCCTAGGTTTTCTTCTAGGGCTTTTATGGTTTTAGGTCTTAAGTTTAAGTCTTTAATCCATCTTGAGCTAATTTTTGCATAAGGTGTAAGTAAGGAAGGGGTCCAGTTTTAGTTTTCTGCATATGGCTAGCCAGTTTTCCCAACACCATTTATTAAATAGGGAATCCTTTCACCATTGCTTGTTTTTGTCAAGTTAGTCAAAGATCAGATGGTTGTAGATGTGTAGCATTATTTCTGAGGCCTCTGGTCTGTTCCATTGGTCTATATATCTGTTTTGTTACCAGTACCATGCTGTTTTGCTTACTGTAGCCTTGTAGTATATTTTGAAGTCAAGAAGCATGATGCCTCCAGCTTTGTTCTTTTTGCTTAGGATTGTCTTGGCTAGATGGGCTCTTTTGGGGTTTCATATGAAATTTAATTTAGTTTTTTTCTAATTCTGTGATGAAAGTCAATCATAGCTTCATGGGAATAGCACTGAATCTATAAATTACTTTGGGCAGTATGCCATTTTCACAATATTGATTCTTCCTATCCATGAGTATGGAATATTTCTCCATTTGTTTATGTCCTCTCTTATTTCCTTGAGCAGTGGTTTGTAGTACTCCTAGAAGAGGTCCTTCACATCCCTTGTAAGTTGTATTCCCAGATATTTTATTCTCTTTGTAGCAATTGTGAATGGGAGTTCACTTATGATTTGGCTCTTTGTTTGTCTATTATTGGTGTAAAATAGGGATTTTTAAAACAATAACTATTGAAACTCACAGAAACTAACAGATGTATTTATATACCATGAAATTCAGCAAAGTTTCATGAAATATTAATGAAGATTTGCAAGAATCTCATTTTAAAATTCAGTGAATAATAATTGATTCATCTATAAAACAGATATATTGCACAATAGTATCAACACTATAACAGATTTACTTGAAAAATTTAATTGATCTAAACTGCTATTTTTTTTTCTTACAAATTGGAAAAATAGTTAGAGCACTCTTTTTTTTTTTTTTTTTTTTTGAGGGAATCTCGCTCTGTCACCCAGGCTGGAGTGCAGTGGCCGGATCTCAGCTCACTGCAAGCTCCGCCTCCCGGGTTTACGCCATTCTCCTGCCTCAGCCTCCCGAGTAGCTGGGACTACAGGCGCCCGCCACCTCGCCTGGCTAGTTTTTTGTATTTTTTAGTAGAGACGGGGTTTCACCGTGTTAGCCAGGATGGTCTCGATCTCCTGACTTCGTGATCCGCCCGTCTCGGCCTCCCGAAGTGCTGGGATTACAGGCTTGAGCCACCGCGCCCGGCCAAAACACCACTTGACCCCGACGTGATTCGAACACGCAGCCTTCTGATAAGCACTCTTATTTGTATTGACAGCATTCTGAAATTTAAGGTCTCTACTCATTCTCTTATTCCTTTTTAAAAACTAATGTTGCATGGAGATATCTTAGGGAAAATGAATATTACAAATTTCAATTTAAAGAAAAGACGTTTTGTACTCAAAATAGTAAGTTGTTTCCAGCAAGTAAACATACAATGATACAAGTAAAACATATAGGATGAGTTGTAGCAATTTTTCCCGTTTGCCAGTTGCTTCAAATGTGGTCATACGGTCAGGAAAGTCAATTTCAAATAAATTAGCATTCAAATCCACCAGCTAATCCCAATTTTATGCTTCATTTTTTCCAGAATTCATACAAAAATAAGAGAGTTAACGGTGTAAAATTTTAATGTGATAAAAATGGGAAAGCCTCTTAGGAAAAAAAAATACATCTTAAGAAAATAGAGAATTTAGGCTCACAGACAAGGGTAATTAATATAAGAAACTCCACAGATTTTTTTTTTACTTTAAATTAGAATAACTATGGAAGATTTGTCAGGCATTCTATGAAATCAGTAGATGAAAATGCACCCACCCGTAAAACTCAAACAAACAAAAATGAGATATCTCTTCATCTCTCTGTCTCTCTTTCTCTTTCTTCTGTATGTGAATGGATATGATAAGATATCTACCATTCCTTTAGCAGGTTTACATATTCAGGCTGATTCTGCTCCATTTTTATTGTGAAATAGTTGGTACATACCAAGTGTTAGATTCATGCCTAAACTATGAGGCATAATAGGAAATAATTAAATAAATATCTGTGAACACACTCCCCATTCAAATAAAGGGAACATAACCATTTCTTTTGTGGATTTTTTACCATCCCATCATTTTGCCTTTCTATCAGACACAGACACACACAGACACACACACACACGCACATTATTTCCAAATTGATTTGTTTTATCATTTATTTTATTCTTGTAACATATTTATTATTTATATGCCTACCTCAGTTTAACTTGGAGTTTTCTGCTTTGTCTTATTAAAATATTTTCATATGTAAGCATTTTCTATTTGTAAAATTTTGGTGCTCATTGCTACAATGCAATCATTTTCATCTCTATACAAAAGTATTATACAAGTATTAATTCCTTGAAAATGTAGTTATCCATTCTCTTAGTAGTCATTAGGTTGTTTCTAGATGTACAGCATTAAAAACAATACTGCTATCATGTTCTTTTCCATGTTTCCTGGGAAAAATGCACAAGAATTCACTTGTTTATAAGACGCCACTAAATTACTTTCCAGAGTAACTATAACAACTTACAAACTCATAGGTACTGTATGGAGTTCTTGAGCACCACAAACATCCAACATTTTATAGTCTTATAAATTCAAAATTATGGAAAATTGTGATATGAAATATTATTTTAGTGCAGTTTCAACTATACATTTTCTGATATCTAAGGCCAAGGGTACTGTCAAATGTTTTTGACCACTGTGCTATCTTTTTTTTTTTTTTTTTTTTTTTTTGAGACAGAGTATCGCTCTGTCGCCCAGGCTGGAGTACAGTGGCCGGGTCTCAGCTCACTGAAAGCTCCGCCTCCCGGGTTTACGCCATTCTCCTGCCTCAGCCTCCCGAGTAGCTGGGACTACAGGCGCCCGCCACCTCACCTGGCTAGTTTTTTGTATTTTTTTAGTAGA
>NW_012123376.1:8609312-8635123 GCF_000951035.1 Colobus angolensis palliatus | reverse complement strand
ACTGAAAGCTCCGCCTCCCGGGTTTACGCCATTCTCCTGCCTCAGCCTCCCGAGTAGCTGGGACTACAGGCGCCCGCCAACTCACCCGGCTAGATTTTTTTGTATTTTTTTAGTAGAGACGGAGTTTCACCGTGTTAGCCAGGATGGTCTCGATCTCCTGATCTCGTGATCCACCCATCTTCTGATATGTTTGTTTATAACTTTTTCCCATTTCTCTATTAACTTGTATTTTACTTATCAATTTTTAGTATCTTTTAACTTTTATGTCAATTATTCCTTTGTTGACTAGATGAAAAACATTTTCCAACATGTCCATGCTATTTTTCCCTTCTTTATGTTGCCTACACTTTCTTTAAAAATAACCCCTGATCAGACAGATGGCAAACAATTAAATAAAAGTGCTTTTTCTCATAAAGACCCTGACAGACTTTGATAGTCCAAGGCAGGATAAGTCTGTAGATTACTGAGCAGTTTAACTTGCATAGGTGGAAAAATATAATCCCTACTTTGTGGTTATCAATTGAGGACACTAGAATCTGGGGAAGGACACAAGGATCTCAAGTTCTGGTAATAGCATCTCCTCCTGAGATGCAGGAGAATGGGAAAAACTTTTTGATGGATTTGATGGTGACAGGAGAGTTATTATAGTCAAATGAGTATAAGAAAGAGAAATAGACAGATGACATTTAAAATCTAAAACTATCTAACAATTTCTGAAACTGTTAGGACAAATTTAATTATAACGATGCTGGATTTCATGCAAAATAGATGAACGTTTCAATTAGAAGATTTATCTAACAGTTATGCTGATCCTTTTATTTTCTCACAAGTGTTTGACTGGGAAAAATTATGATAAAAACAAAAATTCAGACTAATTCAACAGAAAGCTTCCACAAGTCTTAGTGACAAATACATGTGAAATATTTGGCTTTCTTTGGATTATGATAAAATTTTTGCCAGGCCTGGATGCTTGTAATAATTTTGAAGTCCTAAAGTCATAATGCAGTGCAATGTAACATGTTAAGGTTAGAAGACAACTCTCCATGACATTTCATTTCTGCACTTTGCATCAGGTTTTTTTCCTATACTAAATTCCAAGTATGTTTATATAGCAAGCAGCTTTGGAAGACAGAAATAGAGTCTCTCTCCAGAATAGAGGATAAATTTGTTTACTGACCAGTTTAGAAGAAATAATGTCTTTCTCCAAAAAAGAAAGAAAAAATGTGGGCAGGTTTGCTAATAGTCATCTTTAAAAGATTAGGGTTTCTTAAGCTCAGAGTTCTTCAGCTGTGACATAATTCAACTGTGTGCAAATCCCCCTGAGGTCAGCTCAGCTTCAACTCTGTGGAACTTGGTGGGTAAGAGGAACTGATGCATTGTCTGCTCTGTGATGCATAATAGAGTAATAAACTCCTTTTTCTCTAACCCAGGAGCTTCATGTCTTCTGTCATCATCTATGAAAGTGTTATCTTGCAATCAGGGTAAAATCTCAGACCCAGCACCGTTCTTAAAATGTAAAGTGACTCTTCTTTTACTTTCATTTATTGGGAAGCATATGTTTTTATTATCTGTCACTACCACACATTCTTATAGAACTTTCTGAGAGTTCTTCCAGTAATAGAAGGGCTTATGAATGCTTATGGAAGTGGATAAAAATGTACCGTTTAAGTGGAGATGTTTCTTAATCATCCTACACCAGTTGTCTTTCAAATTTTCTGTTGTATTAAATCTCCAAAAACATAAGAGAATTTTCTGAGATGACTAAACTGGTAGAGGAAAGTGCAACATGGTAAAATAATTCTGAACCCTTAAATTAGCTTAAATTTGTAAAAAGCAATTATTATTCACAGTTTTGTACATAAGATGCTGAATCCAGTAAAACAGTCTATAATGAACCAAGATCAATACTAAAATATAGTGCATAACTATTGGAAAGGTAAGTTTTCTACTTCATATACATTTATGCCCTAGTCAAGAGTTAGGGAGATCCTAAGGAAACTTGTGTTGCTTTTGTTTTAGTAAGAAGCTAAATGCTTTTAACTACTGTAACTGATCCAAAGTATATAATATGCAAAAAAAGGTACATTTTTATATTTAGTGTCTCAATGGCCCAGTGACTATTTGTGTAGGATGTGGTAAAGGTTTTTTTTCTTTTTTTTTTTTTTTTTAATTACAGAAATATTATCAGGTTCCTTTCAACTCTAAGACCTAATATTTTTAAAACTGTCAGAAATTCTAAAAAATACATACAAATACTTCTAATCATGTATTTTTTTGTAACAAAATTTTAATTGCATGGTTATATTTTACCTGCCTGTAAATTAATTCTCAATTGGAATCATCTTGCATTCATTGTGAGACAATATTCTTCAGTTTCATTGTTTACATATGCTAAAAACTAAAGTAAGAGTTGAGATATACTGGGGCATTTCAGGAATAATATGCATTGGTTTTATATAAAACCTAAAACCTTATGTGTTCAGAAAGCTTAACTTATCTAAATGTAGTCTATAACTCACAAGTTTACATACTGATTATTTATTCTTTTTGTCTTTTAACTGTAAAAAAAACCTGATACAATCTCTTTAAGAAATTAGATTTTTGAGTACTATGAATTTATTTGTAATGACATTCCTTGAAGAAACGTCCAATTACTCCAAATAAAGTTCTAAAAAATCTAATGTATATTACAACTTTAAAGTTTAAAATGTTAAAGCCAGCATATTATATACAAACAGTTTCAAACACTGCACATATTGGTTTGAAAATGTAACTTATTTCTTAGAAAAGTAAAAAACCTGGACAATTATTTGTGGAGAACAGTGAACAAACGCATAATCCAAAATGTGACAAAGTTTTTTTTTTTTCTCTAGGAGCACTACAACTGAAATATTTGATTTCATTCTAATTCTAGCTCAGTAAATGGTAAAAAAGAAAACCCCTGACCTAACCATAATAGTTTAAATTGTTTTAGCCTATTGTTTTTATATTGATATTTATTATAATGTTGGAGTTAGTGGAAATCATGTCTGCTTTATTCTGGAAACAGGAATATATAGAGATAGGGATACATACAGAAGAAAGAGAAAAAGAAAGCTAGAAGAAAACAAGTAAAAAGTACTGGTTTTTAGCAATGACGAAAAGCATGTTTTAGGTGAAAAAATGAGATGCATGTAAATGACAAGAAGGCTCTCTGTGTCCTGAAAACATTCAATTCAGAGTGACCTGTGGCCATAAATTACCAGAACGAAGCTTCAGATCCCAGTCTTGTAATTTCATCAAGGCCAACAAGATGCAATCTTGAAAACTGTTTGCATGGTGTGAGGACGAATTGATGCCCTTGTTCTTTCAGACGGCTGAGTTTGATGCGCAGAGTCTGACTACTTTTGTGTCTCTGTGTAGCCATATATGGTCATTGTAAATAATTAAGTAGAAATTTGTTACCCTTTTGTCAAATGTATTTCTGATGTTGCTCTTCCTAGCTTCCATTAAGAAATCCCTTGATTAAATTTTAAAGTCTTAAACAATTTGAGCGTCTGAGAGCACTGGATACAAACTACAATTTAAATGTTTTGCAGGGGAAAGTCATATTCTCTTTGGGAGTAGGGAAAATAATGTTAGGTATTTAGTATGCAGCCCCATGATTCCTTTTCAAGACACAGTATTACAGATTTGATTACCAACCCTGTAGCTGGTCCTTGTAGGTCATTTATTTTCCCAACTACTGTCTTGTAGATTTTTAAAATATGTTGTGTAAAATATTTGAGAATATTTTAAGTTAAGCAAAATATGCTTCTAACTAGAAACTTAAATTCTTAGTCACTCCAGCTCTTACATACATGATAATAAGAAAATACTCAACAAATTTTTTTGTTGAGTATTTAAACCCATAATTCTGTTTTTACAAGTTTATTTATAGTATTCTGAAATAATTTTTAGAAAAGGAAACAAAACAAAAAGAAAACAAATTAAATATTGAAATACAATTTTCATTATGCTTTAGAAAACATGAGTAACTGTTTAAATTTTAATTATATTCTTCCTCAAATGCATGAATTCAAAACAGATTGGTATGAATATGTGACACTTGTTGTGGTTTTATTCCATATTTATTATCTATATTTTGGAAAAAAAAAAAACAGTGTTTAAACCTAGAATACACATAATTCAAAACCAAAATATGGCATTTAGTTTTCTAATTAATAAAGAAACGGAACACATTTTGTATTGTGAGGTGATATTCCACAGCAACATAATTAAAAGTTTTCTGTGGATTTTTCACTTTCTTTTATGTGGGTGAATGTTACAAGTCTTTATTCCTTCTCTCTGCATGTCATTTTTCCTTTGCCTCAATAAAATGGATGAAAATGAAATTTATATTTATAGTATTTGGAACTACACTCCTCAGGGACTTTATTTTCATGGTGATGCATTCCCTTAATAACTCATCTTCTATTTTGACCACTGTAGTCATGACATTTACATAGTATATGTGTCTCTTTCATTTTGGGATAAGAAAATTAGAAACCTCGTGATTTCCTTTTTATTCAGTAATTCTATCCGGGTTTTGAATTATGCTTTGCATATTATAAACTCTGACTCTAAATAGAAAGTGCTAAAAAATTAAATTTATACCACTTCACTCATACTGCCTCATCCTCACTCCCAAACTTTGCCTTTCATGAACTCTAAAGTGCTCATGTTCATGTTCATGTTCCATTATTCTTATATTTCAGTGCCTGCTAGGCTTTGACTACTGAAACCTGACAGTGCAAACCAAATTTAAATGTAAAGATTGTTGACCCAGAGACAGATGCTGGCCATAGCAGGCTGTCACTTCTACTGTTTCTTTTAGGGGAATGCTCTCCACAGGCTGGCTATGGTCAAGGCCCCTGCTCAAGCCTATCCCATAGAAATGCTCTCTTGTAACATTACCTCCTGTCTGAAAGAGAAAGAGGTAGATAGCCTCAGTTTTGTAGCTAGAAACTCTAATTGAATCAATCATCACAACCTAAGTTGTTTTATTAAAATAAAAAAGGAAGGATAATTTGTGCTTGTAGAGTGTCTTTAAGGATTGAGATTATATACGTATATGTAAATGAACATGATCCTGATAAATAGTAGGCTACCAGTAAGTGGTTAACATCTTTTGCTACATCTGTTAAAATCCTAGTCCCAGATCCTTGGATAAGAGGGGTGCTATGGTTTTGATTTGGTTATTAAGTCAACACAGCTGTTTTAAAGGTGTTAATCAGGAAAAGAGTTTTGATTACAGCATTAAAATCGCAGGCATGGAGAACGGGAGCTTTGAAAAATATTGACCTGTGGGTCTCACCTCCACAGATTCTGGCATAATTGAGCTGGATCCTGTGTTGGGCATTGGGAATATCAAGAGACCCATGAATTATTCTAACGTGCAGCCAAAACTGAGAGCCACTGGTGTAGTGTCCCATACGTTCATGGTGTTATTTTTAATTGCAGTAGTTCTCCAGCTGGGAGGTATCATTCACTTGGGTGTATTTACAAATCTTTATAGGCAGTTTTGTTTTTTATATTGACTGATGTCACTGGTGGAGGCAGAGAGAATCATTGCTCCTAACCCACAGTCAGTAGTCCTCCTCTTCCTCAAACACACTAAGATTACAAAGGTATGTTTCTCTACTTATCTCCCTTCCTTTCTTCTTCTCTTTCCTCCTTCCTTCCTTCCATTTTTAAAATATTTCTTTTAATTTAATATTTTTTTCTTTCTTTCCTATTTGTTTTAATGATCTCATGCTATTATTAGAGAAAATAAGGTAAGAGCTTGAATTTACCTGTGTCCCCTGGAGACAGGCTAGGATTACTTCAGACAAGAGATATTCAGGGAAAGGTGGTAATTTCTAGAGTATGGGATAGACATTTTGTGCAAGCTGTTCTAAAAGTACTCTTTAACCACTCTGGGTAAGTAGGTATCTGTTCTATTTACTCCTTGCCATCCTTACCCTGAGATGATAAAAAAGCAATCCATTAATGCAATTTGTACTTTTTTTTTCATTGATTATACAATGTTCCAAGGCCACTGTAGAGGCCCAAAGCAGCAGCAATAATTACTACTTATTGAACACTCATTGGGTTCAACACTAGCTCTATATAGTAGACCACTGTGTGAATTTTTAATAATTCTGCTACTGTAAACTTCAATGAAAAATAGACAGACAAATAGCACGTTTATATCAGGTGGGAATTTATCTTTTCAAGTATATAGTCATAATTTAATTCAAATTTACAATTTTCCCTGTGCTGATTAAATTTACAAGGATTTGTTCTTTCTCTCTGTGTTTCTATCTTTTTCACTTGGTTCCCTCAGTTACCTAGTTATTCTTGGTAACTATAATTGCCAAATGAAAAACAGCTGCAACTTCTTTTGGCATAATTATATAGCTAGTAAAAAATAAGACCAATGTTGATGTACAACACTTGGTTTTGACTCTGATATTGTTGAATGTTTCTCCGAACCTTCTTTTCTCAGGAGTCTAATCACTGACACGTAGAGCATATATTCTAGAACACCCTTGTTTCACATCCACCAAGAGGGGAACATGCAGACACACCAAATGTTAAAGAAGCATGAGAAGACGTTATTGAACTATTTTTTATCACTGATTTTGGGTTTGCTTTATTCCTTTTAATGTTAACTGTTCTAAAATCAATTATTAAAATCCAAGTTAGGTTGAGAAGGTGTGAGAAAGGGGTATTGGGTTGATAAGCAAGTCAGTGACCTAAGTATGGCACCTTATGATTTTTCTGACTCCTTATCTCTGATATCCCTGGATGCAAATAATGACAATCCATGTCTGCCTAACAAATAAATCAGGATATGAAACAGTTAATTTTTCCAATGATTTGTATTAATATGAGTATTTGACTGTTATAGATAAGTAAAGAAATCACAGTGAAATAATGAACTTGTAGCTCAGAAATTTGTAAGAATTAAAATGATTCAGTGCTTTTGTTTGTTCTTTGATTTTTTTAAGTAATTAATAGCATAATATATTGTTGCAAGCGCAAAAAGCATGCATCTCCTAGAACACTGCTATTGAAGAGATCTTTTTGATCTTCCTCACTCATTTTTAATTACCAGGGTTGTGTTGATTTTCAGTTTTTGCAATACAATATCACACAAAGCACACGAGTACATAAAGGAATGAGCAAAGATCCCATTGCACTCTTCTGTTGATTTTACAATTGATATTTTTAAGTACTATGTTAGATAAAATACTAAAGCCTCCAGCAGGAGAGTGACTTTACCAAAATAATTCTATATAAAGATATTGATTAACATTTTTAATAAAGAGTATAAGGGATCAGAACATTTGAGTATTTTATTTAGAGATTCATAGCCAAATAAGTAGAACTTATTTTTATAACTTTATAGCCTTTAATAACAATATAACTATTTAAATATGCAAACCTGTTCAACTGCCCAGCGTGAATGCTATCCTTTCTGCCATAAGCATCTTCCCTTTCCAAACAGTTTACACATTTATTCTTTTAAAGTGATTTCTCTTATCTATTGTACAATGAGATAAAATCTCCTTCGAGTTTATTTGGGAGATAAGGAAAAACAGCATATTCATCTTGTTGTATATGAAGAAATTAATTATGAAGTAGTTATGCCCTGTGCTATATTCTTTAAATGTTTAATGTTTTAACAAAAATATCCCATTTTAGATTCTATAATTTAAAAAAATTGTAAAAGATTCAAGTGAAATAATTCATTGAAAATATGAAATTATATTAAAATATGGTATACTATTCTAGCAACCTATGAAAATACTGAAAGCAACACTAATCACAATTCTATTAGGTAAGCATAATATAGATCATACTGTAGTCATAATGTGTATATATATGTATCTCAATAAAGGGGTACTTTATATTGTGATTTCTCTATGGGGTGATATCATACCAATGATCTAGGAAAATACTTATATTTTTACTAACTATAATAAGCTGTTGACTTAAACTGACTTATCAATGTGGCATGCTAATATGTTTTAATATTTATCCATATTTAGAAATGGTATATATCTCAGCAGGCTCCCAAGTCATAGAGTTACACTTAATTTAATGAGATATGTAGCCATCCTGCCAGAAATTAGTATTACTATGGTACTTTTATCTAATAGCTACTACTAACCTGCACACTAGAAATATTTTTTTAATATTGAGTGACAGTCAGGAATAGATATTGATATGTAATAATATCCTAAGGGTTCTAAAAATTGAGATTTTTGAAAGACAAAAATGTCTTAGAGAACCAGTGAATATATAATAAACCAAAGAGACAATAAGTGAATATGAAATAGGTTATATAGAAGTTTCTGTATGGATGCCAATGGCATTATCATGAAGAAAGCTTCTCATGACCTCAGAAACAAGTTGGGTGGCACGCAGAGCAACCATAAGCAAGTAAACATATGCAGGTTATGAATTACGTCTTAGAGAGCATTTAGGATCAAAAGCTTGAAAGCAGGCCAAAGCGGGCAGATCACCTGAGGTCAGGAGTTCAAGATCAGCCTGGCCAACATGGCAAAACCCCCTCTCTACTAAAAATACAAAAAAATTAGCCAGGTATGGTGGTGTGCACCTATAATCTCAGCTACTCTGGAAGGCTGAGGCATGAGAATTGCTTGAACCCAGGAGACAGAGGTTGCAGTGAGCCAAGCTAAGTAACATAAGTCACATTTACATTTGTAACCAAAATACACTGGATTTTTACTAGGCATCATTCTTCCTTCCATTTCATAACATTAACATTTGATTAAATCCAGTAGAAAAAAAATATGATGCCAAAAGTGCTGAAGATATTCAGCTGAAGTTCTTGGGTCGATGGAAATCGGATAACATCATGTATAATACAACAAACATACTCCCTTTAAAATCTGCCTCTCATCCCAAAGTTCTCCACCCAAATGGCGAATTTCTTGTCAGCATATCCATTTATATGGTTTCCACTTACCTTTCCTATACCTCCTTTCTAAAAGTCTGTCTAGGGTCCTATACGAGTTGGAAAGACTAAAGCTATTTAAGCACAACCGACAGTTGCTCCTTGAGAATAACCTGAAGTCTTTCATTTTACTTCAGTACACAGAGATTAGATGAAGTAATATGAAACCAGCCTGTGGTGTGGTAAGTAGAATAATTATTCCCGCATCCCCAAAATGTCAAAATCCTAATTACTAGAATTATCTCAGTTGTTTTGCAATCTTGACTACTTTTTAACATGTAAGGTATCACATTAATAAGTCCTGGTAATTAGGTTCCACAGGCTGTACAAGAAGAATGATGCTGGCATCAACTTGACTTCTGAGAAGCCTCAGGAAACTTACAATCACAGAGAAAGGTGTACGGGGAGGCCAACACTTCACATGGCCAGAGCAGGAGGGAGATGGGGGGCGAGGTGCCACACACTTTTAAACAACCGGATCTCATGATACCTCTATCATGAGAACAGCACCAAAGGGATAGTGCTAAACCATTCATGAAGGATCCACCCTCAATATCCAATCACCTCCCAGCAGGGCCCCACCTCCAACACTGGGTATTAAAATTTGACATAAGATTTGGGTGGGGACACAGATCCAAACCATATCAAACACTATCAGCTTTGGGTTATTGTATTAGTCAGGGCTCTCTAAAGGGGCAGAACTAATGGGATAGACAGATATATATATATATATATATATATATATATATATATATATATATAAAGGGGAGTTTATTAAGAAGCATTAACTCACATGATCACAAGGTGAGGTCCCACTATAGTCAAGCTGAGGAGCAAGGAAGCCAGTTTGAGTCCCAAAATCTCAAAAGTAGGGAACCCGACAGTGCAGCCTTCAGTCTGTGGTCAAAGGTCCAAGAGTCTCAAAGCTGAAGAACTTGGAGTTTAATGTTCGAGTACAGGAAGCATCCAGCCCTGGAGGAGAAAGATGGAGGCTAGAAGACTCAGCAAAATCTAGTCTTTCCACGTTCTTCTGCCTGCTTTTATTCTGGTGGCGCTGACAGCTAATCAGATTGTGCCCCTCCCAGATTGAGGGTGGATCTGCCTTTCCCAGTTCACTGACTCAAATGTTAATCTCCTTTGGCAACATCACACCCAGGAGCAATACTTTGCATCCTTCAATCCAATCAAGCTTACACTCAATATTAACCATCACAGCTATCTTCTTAATTTTCTAGCCCTTCTCCAAGAGGCTTCAAGATTCTGCCTCACTAATCTGCTCTTATGCATTCTACTGCTATTCCTTGAGGTTCTACCCTTGACCCACTTTTCCAGTTTGTCTTCTAACAGCTGAGTGATATCATCCATAACCATGTGTTCATTCATTCTTACATAAAGATGTTTTTCAGATACATATTTTCTACTCAGATATCTCTCCTAAGTTTCAAAACTGTATATTTCACTGTCGGGCATGAACCTACATTGCAAGTTCTTAATCAAACTCATTATATCAACAGTCTTAATCCCTCCTCTTTGAATCAAGCTGACACTCTTTTGTTCCTTAAGTTGTTATATACAAATTTCTCTCTTACCAATCTTTCTTCTATCTGCCTTGCATCAATTCCTACAATAGACTGAAGATATTTATAATTACCTAAATACATTAGGCTATTTCATATCTCCTTTCTCTGGTTGCAGTCATCGTTCTACCTGGAATCCATTTATTCTTATGACACTTTCCAAGCTCACTCTAGGCTGGATGAAGTGCCCCTTATCTGTGTCCCTATCAGACCATGCACACTCTTTTCTCTTTCTTTCTTAGCATTCATCAAATATTATTGATTTTTTTATTTTAGCACATGTCTCTAACAGCCAGCATGAGCAATGCTTTTCAGAAGAAAGAACTATCTCATTTTCTTTCCCATTGCCCAACCATGTGATAGGCACTGATCAAAATAGGCAATGAATAAGTATTTGTTGAATGAAAGTGAGTTGAAGATGTACAGAAGCCTATTAATACAATTACCATACTTTCTCCAGGAAGGCTTCAAATCCTCAGCCAGAATTAAATAAAAAATATAATGGACTTACTCAGGTTTGGCCATCAGTAAATGTGCACAGAAGATACAAAGCAATATCTCTTAGTGTGAATATATTTTGGGTTTGGGCTGTATAAGATAACAAATCACATTAGAATTATGTTGGAAAATTATGATAATGGTTGGGCATTCATTGGGAAATAATTTAATACTATAATGGGGAGAAAGAGTAAAGGACATTAGGAGTTGACACAGGGAGTTGTATTAAAAGAAAAAAATGCATGTTTGTCATCCAATCAGAATGTAAAATCTTGGAAGTATCAAGTGATAGTAGTAGTTCACCTATAACTTTTTATCTAAATAATATTACCTAACTGAAAAGTATATATTAAATGCTCTTGAAAGACTATTTGTTAAGACTTACACATTTAATTACTCATATTATAGCAAATTGAATTTTGAACATGTTATCTTTGCAACAAAATTTGAACTATAAGATGTATTTTCTCTTTCCAGTTTCTGGATTCTGAGTAACAGGCTTTCCTGGGTGGCCTTGTGTAACAGCTCCTTGAAAATGCCTGGAAGAATTTTCTATAGTATATGATGACCTCAAAATATATACATTTTTTTAATCCTGGAGGCTGGGTGCAGTGACTCACACCTGTAATCCCAGTACTTTAGGAGGCTGAGGTGGGCGGATCACCTGAGGTCAGGAGTTCGAGACCAGCATGGTCAACATGGAGAAACCCCGTCTTGACTAAAAATACAAAATTAGCCAGGTGTGGTGGCGCATGCCTGTAATCCCAGCTACTCGGGAGGCTGGGGCAGGAGAATCATTTGAACCTGGGAGGCAAAGGTTGTGGTGAGCCAAGATCGTGCCATGGGCAACCAGAGTGAAACTCTGCCTCAAAAAAAAAAGAATCCTGGAACAGGAATTAAGTAAATAGTGATAGTAATATTGATAAGGTATTGCTATCTCCCTCTTTCATATGGCATTTAAGTCCCATGTGGTATTACAGAATACATTTCTTGTTGAATGGAAGAGGAATGGACAGAGAAGATACTTGTAGAGCAGAAAGAAAGAAGGTCTGGGATCAAGGGCTTCCTCTGGCCTAAGAGGAGTGATAAATGAAGAAACAGCTATGCACTAGAATTGAGAGAAGTATGTGTTGACAGTTTTTGAGTTTGTCTGTAGTAAGAAAACTGTGAAAGTCATGTCTAATGATTTTAGTCTTACCAGAGAATGAAGAAGCAATGTCACCTGCTGAATGAGACAAGCAGAGATAATATTGAAAGCAGAAGGAGATCTGGAAACTCGGAAAGATCTGCCATAAGGCATCCTAATGAATCCACAAAATAAAACAAGAAAATGATTGATAAGTAAAAATAAGAGTTTGATATAAATTATGGTTTGATAGCAAAGATTATAGTGACCCTTTCAGTAGAGCCTTATGATTTTGTCCAATGCTGCTTTAAAGTGCAGAAACAAATTAGAGGAAATGAGATTAAAATGTTGACCAAAGACTGCAAATGGTATGGCAAGTAGTGAGGAATGTCAACAGAGAAAATATGTCAGGACGCGATGGATAACAATGGAAAAACTTGAGAATAACTACATATCTAAGATGCAAGGCTCTGTTCATGAATTACCATAGGTCAAGATAAGTATGGATAATTTTAGAATTTGTTTTGTTCCATTGGGATTTATTATCGTAGAAGTTTATATGAAATAGAATGTATATTGTTTCTTAGATGTTTAGCTATTAAATTATAATTAGTATTTGTTAATTCTAATTCAAACAATTTACCTATTAGAATAGAAAAAGGTATTCTACGAGTTAATGTTATGAATTAGATTCTTAGCTAGATTTTACACAATGTAGGTAGAAAAAGTGAACTCAGAGTCATGTTAGCAAACAAGTAGAAATGAGACTGAAGTGATACACAGAAGCTTGTGGGTGAATATACAGAGTTTCTCAGTTCCAGAGTGCCTTGAGTTCCAGTGAGGTGAATTAAAAATGAATCCTATAGCTAGCCAACTTTTGAGATCGCTGATTTTTTTTTTTTAACTATACTTGGTGCTAAAGAAAAGAGTCAAGCATATATGTTATCACCTAATGGAACTGGAGTCAATATAAAGAAGCCAACTCTCCATAAAATTGATTCAGTCTGGTGGTTAAGGACAAGGATGTATAGATCCCTCTAAGGTATACCTGTTGGAGAAGTAAATTTCTTAAAGGAATGAATTAGAAAAATATATGAAGTCACCCATTATTAACATAGAAGAATGGAATAATATGCCATGCATACTAGTTGATAGCATCCTTGGGAATAGCTGGACACTTCTTCAGTGTGGTCCATTCTTTCCAACATAAAAGAGACAGCAAAGGAAAATTCTATTCAGTGATTTCTCGTGTGATCTAAGCAAGAAATAAGAAATAAGAATTATATATTTTTTGTCAGCTGACTGTGTGCATGTTTTCAGAGCCCTCTACTTATAAAAGCAGTAACTGCATATATATTTGGCCATGTTCCAACTATATCTAATTTACCACGTTTTTGCAAAGTATGAACTTTAAGCCGTCCAATCAAAACTTTTCATTTATAGCCTACGAACTATGAATGCGAATTTTCATAATATATTTTAAAACTTATTGTTAACTTTTTTGGTGTTACTGTTTCTGAAATGCTTCCATATGTCATTGAATCCTACGTATTTCTTTTCTGACTGTATGTGCATATACGTGTACAACTTTATGAAATGGATACTTTTCTCTTGGAGAGCAGATTTAAAATATATTAAGTAATTATTCTAAATCCTTTAAGATATTTTGATAATAGAGCAGACAATATAATTTTGAGTACCGAAATCAGAAGCATTTTTTAAAGAATGTATACTTTAAGCGGAAATATTTAATATTGTTTCTTCCCATTAAATCAAGTAATTTTTAATTAAAAATCTAAGATACCTTTGTAAACTAATGAGATGGTAATTCTTAATCTTTTCCTTTTATTCTTCTTTCTTTCTTTACATTGAACCATTTTTAAAAATGTGATCAGCTTAATCTGCCTCAAGGCATAATTTAAAAATGAGAAAGGTTTTGATTTTTCTATTTTTTTTTTCCTTTCCCTTTTTATTGTAAATTTCAGCAACAGTGGGTGCCATACAGACACTTAGGAGAAGTGTTAGGGACAATAGTTTTATTTTTAGAATGATCAAACCTTGCCATGTTATTGAAGATATTTTAAAGCTGATTCTACTGTCCTTATTCTGTCACTAAGAATTGAATAGAAGCACTTGGGGCCACCCCTTATGATGCTATGTGCATTTCAGATTATGGTCATCTTCTCCCATTGCCATAGAAACAAGGCTACAACAAATGTAAATTGCCTATAATTTTCTCATTCTCATAATTTGCATTCACATTTACATAAGCATAGATGTACAAAAGCAGGTGTGATTCATAGCTCTTTACAGAGATGTTAAGCCTTAAGTCACTATTATTTTCAATGTAAAATCAATTTAAAATGGAAAAACTCTGAAAGATTAATTGTAAGTTGTTTTAAAATATTTCTGAGTATTAAGGAAGGTTGAATCTGATATATAAACTTTTAAACTAATTTTAAACCTTCTAAATTAAACAAAATTGAACAAAGTTCTACATCCTATATTACACTTACTATTTTCCTCATGTTCTTGGTCTCATCAGAAAAAATTAAAAATAAATCAATTAAGTACTATTTTATGTAAAATTCAATCCACAATACTATTAACTTTCTTGCGTACAGTGCCAGCTACCACAAAACTATAAATGCACTATATTTTCTTTTGTATTATTCCAACAATTGTAACTTTTTACAAAACAATTGTAACAATTTAACAAAAATGTGATATTTCCATTTATTACTAGATTTCTAATGTATTCTTTCATTTACTCACTAAAAAATGTTGTATGCAAACCACCCAGTGGTTTGTGTTCCTGGGTTTACAAAACGAACCACAAAGAATACGAGAAGCAAATAATGGAACAAACAACATAATGTGAAGTTAAACAATGTGTTTTTAATTTAATTATGTTTAATAATATATAGAATGGAACAAGTCATTTTTATCACTTTGAGTCTCAAGTTATCACCATAGAAATGGAGATAGCAATAACACCTGCTTCATCAATTTTTTCTAAGTCAAATGAAATAATGCAATTGAAATTATTTTGCATTTGGTCAAATTTTATAAATATAAATGTTACAATATTTTATAAATATTATTGTAACTTTCAAAAAGTTCATAATATATTAGAAGAAGTTAGACAAGTATATACAGTCTGCCCTCTGTATCTGTGGTTCCATATCTGCTAATTCAACCAACTATGGATAAGAAATATTTGGAAAAAAAAAATTCCACAAAGTTCTAAAAGCAGAACTTTAATTTGCAATGCACTTATTACTACGTTAAATCCATGCAGATTAAGTGGTGGATTAATCGGCATGGATTTATTGTATTAGGATTTTATAAGAAATCTAAAGGTAATTTAAAGTATATGGGAGGATGTGCATAGGTTGTATGTAAATATTATGCACCTGAAATATTTCCCCTTTATTTGGTGTCTATTGCACTGAAATCACAATGTGGAGCTGGATCTTATCTACACAAAGAACAGTGATGCAGTTTTGATTTGCCTTGTTCTTTATAATAACCTCTCTCTCTCAGACTCTGGCATTTAATTGAATGGAGTTAGATCAGGAGATAATCTGAGAGGCTATCCAATCAACATGCTTATAGTGTTCCTTCATCTCTCCACACAAAGACTGAAGTGTTCTTGGTCGAGGAGCTGGCTGTGGAGCCACACTGTCACCTCAGTTTTCCTTTCTTACTCCAGTGTACTTTGCGCAAATCAAGGAGAGGTGGCAAACTGGTCAAATCTGCTGGTCAAATCGTTATATTGTCCATAGTCCTAATATGTAACAATGGTCTGTGGCTCACCTTGATGATCTTATTTTTCCCAAAGACTCCATTTTCAGAAAATAATCATAGGCATTAGCTTCTGGGAAGGCATGAGGTAGGGGCTTACCTGCTTTGTATAATAAATGTAAACATGGATTAAATTTACCTTACATCTTTTAGAAATGTTCAAAGGATTTTTTTTTAAATTTTGAATATGATTATAAAACTAATGAATTATCTGGGAAGCACTAAACACTCAGTACAGAGAAAAAACACATTCTATTTTATAATAGTAAAAGTTTACATAGAATTTAAATGTATTTAGTGTAATATTAATTATCATTATCATTCCATCACCCAATTATAGTATTGATTAAGTCTCTATACAGGACTTAGTACTTCCTCTCTGATTTTGTTCTCATGTTCTTTTTTGTTTTAAATTCCTAGCTATGTTGCTTTCAATTAGGTTGACAGCTCCTAAATATCAGGACAAAACATAAATTGCATAATATAATCAGTTAGAAATGGCTGTAAAATGCAATACATTTATCTTAGCTACCCACTTTATTAACTGTATTTCTGTTTGTCTTTTTATCTCAAAGTCTATTCAAAATTATGATTGTAAAAATCTATACAATATGGGAATTGCAAAGCAACCAGCATTTGAGAGAAATGTGTAATGTCATTTCAATATATAAACAAACTCAGGTTTTTACAGGAGAGGAGTTTTTGTGTAAGTTCATATATTCAAGAGGTTACAGAACACTTCGTAAGTGAATCTCTCTAGCATCACTGCCATTACTAAAAAATTCTACGTCTCAGGGCTCTTTCCTATCTCACACTACAAAAATACCACTGAAAGGGAACAGCTTGTCCCTATGGCCTTTGAACTTAGCATAGTCAGATAAGTAAGTACATTTTATGTATGCAGTTAGAGGTTAGTAAAAATAAAGATGTGATGAAATCATGCTGGAATTCCAGCCTCTTGAATTTCCATCCTAGCACTGCTTCGGGTTTATAAGGAAGATATATGAAGAGCATTTACAGTTTATTTCTATAGGGATTTAGCCACAATCTCCTACACAAAGTCGTTAATGATGAAAAGCTAGAATGTACCATAATGGACATAAGTTTTCTTTTGTAGTCCTGGTTTAGAATCAAATCACTCTTCTCTTCTTTTTATTCTAGGCCATGCCATTCTTGAATAGAAAAAAAGACATATTTTTTCACTTATCACCAGGTGAAATTTAACTTCCTGCAATTATGACTATACACAAACCTACAGCTGTATCAGCAAATCTGTTTATATTTACAAATAGATATTATATATTTTTTCTAGTTGTTATAGATATCCCAAAATATCATTTATCATCATTTTGATGTCATGGTTGATATTAAACCAGCAAACTACATCTTATTATTTAATATGTTAACGAAACAAATATAGATATCATAATTTAAAAATTATTTTGATAAGTATATTTTAATATAACTGGCTTCCTTTTTAAACCTGTGTATTTTATTTTATGGATTTAAATGGAATATTCTAGGAGGTTTATAAGCTGCTCCAAACTCTTGAAGGGGTTTACAGAACTAAGAAGTTTAAAAACTCCTGGTCTACTTTCACGTCTCAATCTTGGTCCACATGGGAGAATAAAAGGGATAAAGGCCAAGAAAAATACCTAGGTATGATTGAAAGAGATTCTCAGAAAGAGGTTACGGACTGAAAATTTAAACAAAAAATTGCAATATCATCCCACATCACACAAAGAAAAATCCATAACATCATAAATTTGGCTCTGTCAAAGCAAACATTGGCCTAGCCTAAATTAAGCAGACTTTATTCTTTATTTTCCCATTGCAATAGGGGAGAGAGACAGAAAACCCCACCAAAACAAATGGGGGAAAGGTTTTAAGAGCTGGAGTGGAGGAGGAATTTTAGTACAACTATTTTTGCTAATTGGCCTTACCTAGAGAAAAAGCAAGCTTTCTCTTATCTTCGTGAGCGGAGGTAGTCTTACCACTTGAGGCAAGGCCACTTACTGACGTTAAGCTTCTACTCTTCCACAGAAACTGGGAGATGGGAGCGCTTTCTTCCTTTTTTTTCTTTCTTTCTTTTTTTTTTTCTTTTTTGAGACGGAGTCTCGCTCTGTCGATCTCGGCTCACTGCAAGCTCCGCCTCCCGGGTTCCCGCCATTCTCCTGCCTCTGCCTCCCAAGTAGCTGGGACTACAGGCACCCGGCACCCCGTCAGGCTAATTTTGTTTTTGTATTTTTAGTAGAGACGGGGTTTCACCGTGTTAGCCAGAATGGTCTCAAATTTCCGACCTCGTGATCAGCCCGCCTCGGCCTCCCAAAGTGCTGGGATTACAGGCGTGAGCCACCGTGCCCGGCCCCTTTCTTCCTTGATTAATATATTTCAAAGGCATGACTCCCAAGTCTTTGAGAAAGACTTCCCTGGATTGTAAATCCTGTGAGAGGTTTTTGTTTTTTGTTTTTTGTTTTTTTTTAGATTTACATGTCAAAGGGGAAAAAGAATTTTCAATTCCAAGTTTTCTAACATTAAATGCCCTTATAAATGGAGATCAGGACCTAGGCTCAGGAAGAAGCTTATCCAATATCCAATGAGGGAAATATTATGGCCATGGCCATCCTTGCTAACTTTATCAGTTCCTCCTAGTGTTACTCTTCATAAAATAGAATGAGGAGAAAGAATTCAGCTCCTCCAAGAGAGACTATTTCTGAGCATAGGTGTGTGTGAAAGAGAAAGTGTGTGTGTGTGTGTGTGTGTGTGTGTGTGTGTGTGTGTGTGGTGTAAGTGTATGTGTGGTATTTCGCAATAATGGACAGTGCTGTCAAATAAATATATATTGGAATTTCGTGTGAACACCAGAAAAACAAAACTAAGAGCAAGTGTAAAGAGTTCTTGGGATAAGAAAGACTCAAGAAAATGTTGCTTTTTGTTTACTAAATCTGATCCAATAAATTACTAAATAAAATAATCTGGCTTTGTCAATATGTATAGGGCTTTCTGGCAGTCCTTTTATAAGAAAATAATTCTTATTTCTTTTTCAGTCTGTCTCCAAAAGAAATGATATGCCATCTAATCTCAATGTAAGCTCTCAATGTACCACAAAAAAGCAAATAAATCCAATGTCATTCTTGATTAAATAATCACCTTTTCAGGGCAAAGCCAAGAAGTGTTTTTTCCCCGCTCCCTGAAACAGGAACTGTGACCTAATTCTCATTCCTAATCACAGAATCAAAGGTTAGTATTTGAACAATCTGACACTCACTTTAAGCCATTCTATTTTTCTGCCAAAACTTCAACTTTGTTGACATTCCTTGATTATCCACATTAATGATTGAATCAGCTATTTTTGCCCTTGGATGTTTCTTGTTCTTTATATTCTGCCCTACATTTTTTCACACAATAGTATTCCCTGGTCACAATGTTAGAATTAATTATAAGTTAACAACTGATACAGACTGAATGTTTTTTATTTTTCTTGTAATCTTATTTAACCTTATAATTCCATTATTGTTATAATGACAATTATTTGATTCCAGCAAGAAGTAATACATTTATGATAGCTGATGACAAGCAAGTTTAAACTTGAACTTCTTTGAACAAAGACCTTTTTTTTCTTTTGTGCAGAAACTAAAATTATGTACACTTTACCAAGTCTTCCCTTTGCATAACAAGAAATAGAAGTTTCCTTGAGACTGAAATTTGGCATCATAATTAATTTTTTCTTTGTTTTGAAGATTGCCCTCTGGATAAATTAAGAGAGAAGAGGGTGGGGGAAAAAGAGTCATTATGTTTTGTGTCTCCTCAGTATAAATTAAATTGCTGGTTTGGGTCTAATGGGAGCATACATTTCCATGATAAAGAGAGAGATCTGTTTCGATTCAGGAATACAAATGGTTAAAAACAAGATAAAGCTAATATCTACTCTAGGACTCTATTCTGCAGAGAAAACTCCTGGGTACTTCTAGTAAGAAAGATACAGCAGAGCTTCCTGACAGGAACAGAGTGAGCCTTTGTTAGTCCTGGACTTTTCTGTCACTCACTTATAGATAATATCAAGCACTGTGACAGAGACAAGGTATATATGACTGCTACTTAGACAATGGGAATGCTAAGCCTCTAATTGAATTTCTCTCTGAGAAAAAGACATTTTCTTTGGGGAAAAGTAACATTTTGTCAAGTAAAAATGATCTGCTAATTGTTGTAGAAAATTTCTCAGTTTAGTTATAATTGATCTTAGTTTTATACTTAAGTCTCATTACCCTCTCTCCACATTACCCATTTGCAGCTTCTTTACAGTATGCCTGTGCTTGCTAGAGTAAAAGTAGACTTTTTTTTTTTTAGTTTCTAGAATCTTATTTATGGAAAATCTTCATCTAAGTGGTGTTTTCACATTTAAAAAGCTACCTAACAAAATGTCAAAGTATTGTTTTATTGCTGTCTTCCTAATTATTCATGTATGTCTACGTGTATAGAACCACAATTACTTATACTTGTTAATGTCATGTATAAAACGTAGAAATTCTATACTGTTACTCTGGATGCACAGTCAAATGCACTATTTTCAAGGCACACTGAATACTCGTAGCTTTTCTTTTGCCTGGAGGCATAGAAGGCACACAGCTTCTTTATCATCATCTGTTTAACTCCAAACCTTTTCTGAAAATTGAAACTTTCTACTCTGTATATGTGTCTTTATTTCCCTCCTTCTGTTTATTGATATGATTGATTTTACATTCCCATTACTTTATAGGAAAATAAGGACAGATAAAAACTGTGACTCCCTTGTGTTTGAAGATCTGTTCATCACAGAAGGAATATTGGCTTCTGTTTTGTGTGAAAACTCATGTAATAGCATCTTGTGCGAGTTTAATGTCAGTAAGGGTGGATGAGTCATTTTGTTACATTTGTGTATGAGATAAGCACTATTAGGATTTAAGATTAGTGTAAATTGTAAAAGGACAGCAAATAAGCAAGGATTTATTTTTTCTTATTTTTTCAAATATTTTATGTTTTGAACAGAGTTACTGAAAAGAGACAAATCCAAATGCCTGTAAGAGTGAGAATTTTCCACATGTTCTCCCAAGATATGGTGACAAAAAATAAATATCCATTAATAACGAAAGCTTAATTTTATTTTTTCCTCTAGATAGGATACAATGATGATGATTTTTAAATGAATATATCTACTGTTAATTTTATATGACTATAAAGAAAATTACTAGTTAAATTTAGTACTAGGTGTTTGAAACTCATCTCTCTTTGCAGCCAAAGAAAATGGCATCTACTTTTTCTAGCTCTAGTGTTTATATGAGAATCTGTCAATCATTTTGCAAGATGTTTTATATCTAAGTGTATCTGTCCGGAAGTCCTATTCAAGATCCATTGGAGTTATTCTGGGCAAACAACAGAAGTAAATCCTTTTGGAAATATTAAAAGTAATTACTAGGCCCAAAAATGTTTGTGCAAATTTGAAAAATAAAAAGTAAATTTTGGAAATACGTTGTCAAGTCACAATCCGTTTAAAGGTTAAAAAAATATATATATATTTGAGAGGTTATTTTAACATTTTAAGTAGTATAAAAATTATTTTTCTTTTTTATTCTGAAGGAGAAATTTATTTCAATGGGCCAGTCTGAAAGAGCTATTTGCCAAATGGCTTTCTTTCCAATACTTAATGAAAAGATGCATTTTGTACTATTTTCAAAAAGCTAAAGATTTTTCAAAAAAATCTCCCATTCCTTTGCTTAATATGCCAGAGTGATTTTGATTGCTTTTGAAATTCTAAAAATGATAGCTAAATTAGAACCATGCTTTTATTATCATGTCAACTGGACCTTAGTTTCTGTACTCTTCAAGGTAGACAGAAGAATCTGAAGCACGATCAACAACTTATAAAAAAAAAAAAAACCTTAAATGCCCTACTTACCAAGTAATTAAACTGTTTAAAAAGACAAAAAAAAAAAAAAAACCTGTAATACTGCTTTTTCAAGTGTGTGAAAACTATTTGTAAAATAAATTATTTACAATAATAATTTAACTATATTATTATAAAATATATAAAGCTATCTATAAAGACAGAAGGCATACAACAAGGTTATGAATGCTTGAAAATCTCAAAATTCTACATTTTCCACTTTCTTTTTATTAACCTGCAAGAGGGATGCTTATGCGAATGTTCTGCCTTCTATAAGCTTGGTGCTATTTTATTTCCATTTTATAGATGAAGGAATAGAAACTAGAAGATGTTAAATAACATGTCCCCAAACAGATTTTCTTGACGCAATTTTTACTTGCTTTCATGAGTTAACCAGAATTACAGAATTATATCTATTTTCAAACACATTTCCGTCTGCTTACTTCCACAATACCTCTATTCAATATAGGTAGAGAGATTAAAGTGGAAGATTTGGGCAGTTACCCATGCTGTGACTTCAATCAATTTTCTTAACCTCTCTGTGGATTTTGTTTCTCCTTTCTAAAATGTGTATCTTAATAATAATCCTAACAATATTTTATCATTTTTAAAAATTGATATATTTCAAAGTGAATTGTAATCTGCAGTGGTAACTATTTATTATAAGTTAACAATGTATTGGGAGGTCGAGGCGGATGGATTGCCTGACCTCAGGAGTTTGCAACCAATGTGGGCAACATGGTGAAACCCTGTCTCTACTAAAATACAAAAAATTAGCCAGGCATGGTGGCTGGTGCCTGTAGTCCCAGCTACTCAGGAGGCTGAGGCAGGAGAATGGCATGAACCCAGGAGGCAGAGCCTGCAGTGAGCCAAGATCCTGCCACTGCACTCCAGCCTGGGCGACAGAGCGAGACTCCGTCTCAAAACAAAAAAAGAAAATAGACAAAAGAAAAGCAATGTCGTCAATTACCTATACAACTCTTATTGAGTATGCACTGTGTGTTCAACACTAGTTTAGGACCTGATACTAATGTGGTTCTGAATTTAGTGTTTCTTATTCTTGAAGACAATATCAGCTAACTTCAATTCGTATTATAATGATGTTGACTTAGAAATCACTTGTATTAGTTTGTCATTGCTGTGTAACAAATTACCACCGACTTAGTGATTTACAAAAACACAGTTACTAGTTTGTAGCCCCTTTATCTTTGCCACATAATATAATCATGGCAGTGATATCCCATCATATTTATAGGTTCTATAACACCCAAGGAGAAGAGATTATACAGGTTATGCAGAACAGAGGCAGGAAACTTGGGTACATTTTAGAATTCAGCCTACCAATCGCGATATGGCAGGGTCACTTGATTTGAACAGTAGAGGATGGTGACAAATGTGTCTTATTCACAGAAGGCTATGAAATAGGCTAGATTTGGAAGGGGGAATGAAGAAGAAACAAGTGACATGTTTTCCATGAAGTAGACACTCTAAGCCTGCTATCACTGAAACATACTACTTTGACTTTGTATAATTAGCCAGTCTTGATAATCAGAGTATGAAAGGCATGTTGAATTACCAAATTATATTGAATGTGTCTTATATTGGTGTTACTCCCTGGTATCACAAGACAAGACAAATTGCAATCCAGGGATCTGACTAATGAATGTATCAAAATAGTTATGATGACATTGGAAAAGAAATAGAATCTCAGTATTTTGAGATATTAAGCCAGAGATACATGTACATTGATAATGGCATAAAATTATCTGTATTCATGACTCAGTCCTTGAAAGTTTATATTACAAAATGAACAATACAATCAATCAGCTATTTCTGGTCACTTTATATTTGATTCTTCTGTCACAATGGCTTTCCTCCTCACTTCTATAACTCAAATTGGAAAACGACTGTCTGCAGTTGTAATATGTAAAAAATAGTCCACATTTTGATGGATCCTTATTACTTATTAAATGTTTAATAGGCTGCAGGGCTCACTCTAAGATCTGTTTCATTTCCCTTGGTGCATATAGTATTACTTGATAGGAGAAGGATACTATCCATTTTTGGAAAGTTTTATAAATAGTATTAGGAGAAACTTCAAGATACTTATTATTTTCTCCTATTTAAGTTACACTGAATTGAATTTACAAGTATAATAACTGTAGTGAGGAAAACTACTAAAGTTAAAAAGAAAATAGTGGAGAGAAAAATCATTATCTGTATACAGAAAACTAAAGAATTAAAGAAACTTTTTTTTTTTTATGTGATTTACACGATCTTCAATGTAATCGGAATAGAGAAAGGTCACAGGGCTCAACAAGCAACCCCCTGCTGCTTTTCTCATCGCTGATTTCCTGTTCACTCTATACACTCGTCTCTTCTCTTTGTCTAATACATATTGACTTTCTTATTTCACGGACTCTGTGATATTTTGCACAAGCTTAGTAACCCTGAAGATTTTCTTTCACTGAAAAACAAAGGGTCAATCTTCTGAAGATGTTTATATAGCCTCGATTGTAAATGTTGTTTAGAAGAGGAAGGAATGCTGTGGTTTAAGGTAACATAGTTTTCATAAAAATTTATTTCTTTAAAATCCTAATACAGGGTTTATAAGGCTTGACCATATGTACTGTGTATACGTGTATAGAGTTTAATTATATGTAGAATTAATGTTTACCCAACCTAAAGCATGCATGTACTTGTATACAAATGTGTGCACATATATGTGCATGTTTGGGCATGTCCTCCCTTACTCCCACACACAGAAACACATGATCACACACACACACGCACACATACACACACACACATATATATATATATACCTAAACCTGATTGGAATGAAAGATTAATAGAATTTGATTTTCTGGGACTAGTTGTCACAAATTCAACAGGATTAGATTGGTTATTTGTAACTAGAAAAAAAATTATCCCAGCCCTTTCTCCATTCTCAGGAAATATCTAGTGGATTCATGTTTTTGTTTTACTTTTCTGGGAAACAAATGTTTTCTTATTTATCATGTTCAACATCACTGGTTCCTACTGTTCTCTAACTCCCTTTTTTTCCCTATATATTTGAGTACATATTATTACCTCTCCCTTGATAAAGAGAATCTTCAAAAAAAAAACGGTCAGACGAATGGAGTGTTTTCTTTCAGATACATTTATAATCCAAAAACCTACTTGTGGAGCACTTTTACCTCCCACTGCTGAACTAAAAATTTTGGGTATTGCTGTTGGATCCCCTGATTTTTCTCTTCTCTTCATTCAAGCCTCTTCCTGCTTCAAGTTCTCCCAAAACTCAAGCTTTTAAAAGCTTCTTACAACTGACACACCACAGAAGTGAACACTCACACCTACTTAGTCCATTCCATTTTGTTTCATAGTATTTTTTTTAATTGGGTATGATCCCAATTACCACTGGAAACACAATGGTACTCTTTTTCCTCTCTAGACCACTTATCTAAGTGTATATAGTGTGTGTTTGTGTTTGACCTAATACTAATATTGTCAAACTTAGCAAACCAACCAATCAGCCATCTATTTAATTTGAATTTCAGATAATAATAGATAATTGTTTACTACAATTTGTATTTTAGATAAACATCAAACAATATTTTGGTATATTTCCCAAGCAACACTAGAGATTATTGCTTCCACTGTTGCTTTTCCATGCAACACATTAGAATATTTTATTCCATAGTTGGATCAAATCTCTGTTTATCCTCACTCACCAAAGCGCTCTCCACTAGTTTAGCATGGTGTTAAGTCCTACACACGAAACCAAAACAAAACAACTGCAATGGCATCATCTTTTGCAAACAACTCAATCTCTTTCATTTTCATTTACCTCACCTGTAAAAGGGGATAATACCTGTACATCCAAATTAGAGG
>NW_012123376.1:8573784-8609227 GCF_000951035.1 Colobus angolensis palliatus | reverse complement strand
TAGCATTCAATAAGAATTTTCACATAGGAAGTACTCAGTATCTTGTTTTTATAATTAGCAATGGTACTATCTGTTTTTGTTTCCTGAATATCACTGCACCTTAGCCCTTGATCTCTCTGAACACTAGATCTTAGATTATTCTTTTTTTGAGACTTTTGTTTTGTTTTTGTTTTTTTTTTTTGAGACAGAGTCTCGCTCTGTCACCCACGCTGGAGTGCGGTGGCAATCTCCGCTCACTTACCCCCTCCATCCGGGTTCAAGCAATTCTCTTGTCTCAGCCTCCTGAGTAACTGGGATTACAGGACCCGAGTGCAGTGGCAATCCCTGCTCACTGCAACCTACACCTCCCAGGTCCAAATAGTTCTCCCTGCCTCAGCCTCCTGAGTAACTGGGATTTCAGGGGTCTGCCACCACACCCGGCTAATTTTTGTATTTTTAGTAGAGATGGAGTTTCGCCATGTTTGCCAGGCTGGTGGTGAACTCCTTGACCTATGGTCATCTGCCTGGCTCGGCCTCCCAAAGTAGATTATTCTTTTGAGAAAAGTAGATATGTGTGTGTATATGTATTTCAAATAATAGCTCTTTTGAGATATAATTCAAATATCATACAATTCACTTATTGAAAGTGTACATCTCAGGTTTGTCAAAGATCAGATGGCTGTAGATGTGTGGTATTATTTCTGAGGACTCTGTTCTGTTCCATTGGTCTATATCTCTGTTTTGGTACCAGTACCATGCTGTTTTGGTTACTGTAGCCTTGTAGTATAGTTTGAAATCAGGTAGCGTGACACCTCCAGCTTTGTCCTTTTGACTTAGGATTGTCTTGGCAATGCGGGCTCTTTTTTGGTTCCATATGAACTTTAAAGCAGTTTTTTCCAATTCTGTGAAGAAACTCATTGGTAGCTTGATGGGGATGGCATTGAATCTATAAATAACCTTGGGCAGTATGGCCATTTTCACGATATTGATTCTTCCTATCCATGAGCATGGTATGTTCTTCCATTTGTTTGTGTCCTCTTTTATTTCACTGAGCAGTGGTTTGTAGTTCTCCTTGAAGAGGTCCTTTACATCCCTTGTAAGTTGGATTCCTAGGTATTTTACACATCTACAGCCATCTGATCTTTGACAAACCTGAGAGAAACAAGAAATGGGGAAAGGATTCCCTATTTAATAAATGGTGCTGGGAAAATTGGCTAGCCATAAGTAGAAAGCTGAAACTGGATCCTTTCCTTACTCCTTATATGAAGATTAATTCAAAATGGATTAGAGACTTAAATGTTAGACCTAATACCATAAAAACCCTAGAAGAAAATCTAGGTAGTACCATTCAGGACATAGGCATGGGCAAGGACTTCATGTCTAAAACACCAAAAGCAACGGCAGCAAAAGCCAAAATTGACAAATGGGATCTCATTAAACTAAAGAGCTTCTGCACAGCAAAAGAAACTACCATCAGAGTGAACAGGCGACCTGCAGAATGGGAGAACATTTTTGCAATCTACTCATCTGACAAAGGGCTAATATCCAGAATCTACAAAGAACTCAAACAAATATACAAGAAAAAAACAAACAACCCCATCAAAACGTGGGCAAAGGATATGAACAGACATTTCTCAAAGGAAGACATTCACGCAGCCAACAGACACATGAAAAAATGCTCAGCATCACTCGCCATCAGAGAAATGCAAATCAAAACCACAATGAGATACCATCTCACACCAGTTAGAATGGCAATCATTAAAAAGTCAGGAAACAACAGGTGCTGGATAGGATGTGGAGAAATAGGAACACTTTTACACTGTTGGTGGGATTGTAAACTAGTTCAACCATTATGGAAAACAGTATGGCGATTCCTCAAGGATCTAGAACTAGATGTACCATATGACCCAGCCATCCCACTACTGGGTATATACCCAAAGGATTATAAATTATTCTACTACAAAGACACATGCACACGTATGTTTATTGCGGCACTATTCACAATAGCAAAAACTTGGAATCAACCCACATGTCCATCTGTGACAGACTGGATTAAGAAAATGTGGCACATATACACCATGGAATACTATGCAGCCATAAAAAAGGATGAGTTTGCGTCCTTTGTAGGGACATGGATGCAGCTGGAAACCATCATTCTTAGCAAACTATCACAAGAAGAGAAGACCAAACACCGCATGTTCTCACTCATAGGTGGGAACTGAACAATGAGATCACTTGGATTCGGGAAGGGGAACATCACACACTGGGGCCTATCATGGGGAGGGGGGAGGGGGGAGGGATTGCATTGGGGAGTTATACCTGATATAAATGATGAATTGATGGGTGCTGACGAGTTGATGGGTGCAGCACACCAACATGGCACAAGTATGCATATGTAACAAACCTGCACGCTATGCACATGTACCCTAGAACTTAAAGTATAATAATAAAAAAAAAAGAAAGTGTACATCAATGGTTTTTATATATTCACAAAATTGTGTTACCATCATACATTCTGCATAGATTCTAATTTTAAAAGGATGCAGATGATAAAGGCATGCCAATGATAAAAATATTAAGAGATATAAAATATTATTATACAATCAATGGAAAGTCTTGCGTCCATGTCTTATGATCGGTCTCCTACTTCTGTTCCCAGAGAGAACTACTGTTAAGAGTTACTTTTCAAAATATTGTCTCTGAACATACATGCATATGTACCTAAAATATCTTATAGAAATTAAGTAACGGTATGCCCAGCTGTGGGCCTTGATTTTTCCTCACTCGATGTGTATCTTGAAGATCTTTCCATGTAAGCACACATAAGTCTATGATTGATTCTGAATAACTGCATAATATGCCAGTACATTAATATAGCATACTTAATTGTTATTATTGAGAGAGACAGGGTCTCTCCCTGTTGCCCATGCTAGAGCACAGTGTGTAATCATAGCTCACTGCAGCCTCAATCTCCCAGGCTCAGGGGATCCTCCTTCTTCAGCCTTCTGAGTGGCTAAATTTACAGGGGCATGCCACCATGACTGGCTATATTTTTTTCTCTCTTTTGGTAGAATAAAATAAAAATGTTACCCAGACTGGATAACATATTTTATTTAAACTGATTTGTAATGATGGACATTTAGGTTTTTACAGTAATTTGCTATTATAAATGTTTTAACAGTAAATATTTTTGTTTATATTATCTTCATTCACAAGAAAATGTATCTATAAATTCAATTCTTAAACTTTAATTCTTGGATTAAACAGTATGCAATTTGTTTTCTTTTTGCCAGACAAGTATTATAAGATAATAGACACATTTTATAAATCCCTCATTTTCTGCAAATAAAATTCCTTAGCTTGTAGGCTTGTTTTATTACTGCCTCAACAACCTATAAACAAATACACAAATACCATCTTCCTAGGATTTTGGAAAAGCTACTCAAATGCCATTAATTATGTGATTGCTTGTATATAACATCACAGATTTTACTTTTATTACAGTTTACTTAATTTAATGGTTACTTAAGTAACCACTATTACTTATTTTAATAGTGTATTTATTTAATAATAATATAATATAATATAATGTAATATATTAATAATATAATACTTATTTAATGTGTATGTCTATTCGTTTAATATATATGCCTATATGAAAAGAACAATATAGAGTACCAACATGCAAAAAGGGACTTGAGTCAATCAATTTACTTAAATTCTCCATGCATTCTAAGCCTCAGTTTTCTTATTTTTAAAGGGAATAAAGATTACTTTTCAAGGTGAGAGACATAGCCTTTCCTTAGTCTTTGCCTTCTCTTCCTCCTGGTGATATGGACAGGAGACGGAAATACTGGGTCGACGAGGGCAGTTCCCTGGCAAACCTCACCCTCAAGCCTGGATACCTGCTGTCCTAAATGAAAACAGGCATTTCTGTTTTCATGCTCCAAAAGTTGTCTTTTTGCCTGCCACATCCCCTATCCTGCACCCATAGGAATCCCGAACCCCGGGCTCCAGAAGCAGACCAGCAAGCCCGCAGACCAGCAGAAGGACGGCGGAATGATGTGGCTGAGAAAGGGAGAAGAAGAGGAACATCTGAATGCCAAGAGGAGTTCAGCTGGGAGCAGTCAGAGAGGAGTCCAGCCCCAGGGCAGCCAGAATCCAGGGGAGGATCACCTTTCCACTCCATCCTCTTCTTCCGCTTCCCCATCCATCCTGCTGAAAGCCACTTCCACCACTCAATAAAACCTGCCATTCATCCGTGGAGTCTGTGTGTAACCTGATTTTTTTCCAAGGCACTGGACAAGAGCTTGGATACAGAAAGCTGTCACCCTGGCCCTCTGCCCTTGTGAAAAGGCAGACAGTCCACTGAGCTGATTAACACTCAAGCCATCTGCAGATGGCAAAGCTGAAAGAGCTCTGTGGCTCACTCCTGTAATCCCAGGACTTTGGGAGGCCAAGGCTGGTGGATCATGAGGTCAGGAGTTCGAGACTAGCCTAGCCAAAATGGTGAAACCCCGTCTCTACTAAAAATACAGAAATTAGCTGGGCATGGTGGTGTGCAATCCCAGCTACTCAGGAGGCTGATGCCAGAGAATCGCTTGAACCAGGGAGTCAGAGGTTGCAGTGGGCCGAGATTACGCCCCTGCACGCCAGCCTGGGTGACAGAGCGAGACACTTTCTCACAATAAAACAAAAACAAAAACAAAAACAAACAAACAAACAAAACCAAAACTCAAAAAAAAACCCAAAAAAACAGAAAAACCTCAAAAAAAAAACTTTGTAACACTGGGGTTGCAGGCACCCACCCCTAGACACTACCACAGGGCTGGAGCCCACAGCGCTTGCCCCAGCCTCTACACCTGCCCATCTGCATGCTTCCCCTCCTGCAAGAGGTTTGAGCAGCGAGATGACAGAACAGGCAAGCATGCAAGGGGAATTACGGAACTCTTCCCTTTCACAAGGTCACATTAAAAGATTCAAAAATATATTAAAACATATGTTACACTATTCTTAAGAAAAAAAACTGCTATGTAAGCCAGTTTTTACTAGAATACAGGAGGTTACATAGACTAGAACTTTCTGAAAAGAGTGGAAAGTCTTCTGTAAAAAGTCCATATCTTTAATTGTTGGAGAAGAGAAAGACGGAACATCTTGGGTGACTCTACATTTCCAATATCCAAAACAATATAGAGGTATATAACTTTATAAGGCATAAAAACAATTAAAATACTCCACCAGGAGAAACATCATTATTACCTAAGAAATAATTATGTGGATCAAAAGTATGTTTACTTATTTCCAATTCACAATCCCAAAAGGAAGCCTGTCTGTTAATAAGCTCTCTCCATCTGCACTGAACCTACAGTTCAGTACATATTCATCCAGAAAGTACAGTGAAAGTTCAACAAAATAATGCATTGCAAAAGAGAAAGGGAAGTAAATCTTGCGGCCCCCAAATCATTAAGCTACAGGGAAAAGTCAAGCTGAGAACTGCTTAGAGCAAACCTGTCTCCCATTCTATTCAAAGTCATTCCTCTGCTCACTGAGATAAATATGTATCTAATTGACTCCTTTGGAAAGGCTAATCAGAAAATCAAAAGAATGCACCTGTTTATCTCTCACTTACCTGTGACCTGGAAGTCCCTCCCTGTTTCAAGTTGCCCCGCCCTTCTGGACAGAGCCAATGTACATCTTACAAATAGTGATTATGTCTCATGACTGTCTAAAATGTATAAAATCAAGCTGTGCCCCGACCACCCTGGGCACAGGTCTCAGGACTTCCTGAGGCTGTATCATGGGCACGTGTCCTCTACCTTGGCAAAACAAACTTTCTAAATTAACTGAGATCTGTCTAAGATATTTGGTTTCACACAACTAAGATTATACCTAAATTTCAAAAATAAACAATGAGTTATAAGACATTTGAAGACAGCTAATAGCAAAAAAGAAAAAGCCTAAGGTGAGTAAGCAGAACATTTACTCAAATAAATATATATTTTAAAATTATAATTACTGATCTTAGAGATATTCTAAAATATATTCAAAAATCAAGAATTGAAAAGAAGTAATATGAGTAAATTAAAACTATGATTACTAAAATTAAAAGTTAAAATCAATTAAGAACATGATGATTTAATTAGCGATTTGCAAGACAGACTCATGTATATAGTCCAGAATATAAGAAAAAAAATTAGATGAAAAAATTGAGAGAAAATTAAGAGATACAGTTAATTGTTTTTATGATGACCTTAAAGAATTCAATAAAATTTTTGGAAAGAATTAAGCAAGGAAATTATTAAAGAAATTCATGAAGAACTTTTCAAAAGCAAAATTAAAATAGAGTTGCTTGAATTGAAAGGGCAATTCAGTGCTAATCAGTTTGACTGAAAAAAAAATCCAGCAGCATAAAAGGATTTCAGAGGACCAAACACAGAGAAAGATCTTAAAATCTTTCTTGAAGAAAAAACACATGATCTAAATGGAACGAGAGTTAAATTGTCATCAGGAATCTTTCGTCATGAAGAATTTAGGAAGACAATTGAGCAGTAGCTTCACAGTTGAGAAGGATCATATTTTTGAATCAAAACTTTTATACACATGAAAATCATAGGGAGAGTTTAGCTATAAATTAAAGGTAACCAAGCTAAGATAAACTTACATGTACAAAGTTTTATTATTATCACATCGCATATACCTGTTGGAAAATGACTCCTCCTTAGCAATCATCCATGTCTTCACATCTGCCATATAGGCACAGCTAAGTCACAGGCTTACCCATCTCTTGGTGGAACACTGTGTGTTGCTTCCTGGAATATGGTGATCTGAGCAGTCTTCCCAGGAGCTGTACACAGATGTTTTACATATACCTTCCTGTTTCTAGTCAGATATGGAACATTCCACCATATCCATCATTTGGCTAAAAACCTCCCTTACTACCTACTTGGTCTCATCTGTCATCTGGCCTCTCTGATTTAAAGTCATCCTGTGGGATGTAGGAAGCCAACATGACACTGATCTTGCTTACACTATCTGTGTAAGTTATAAACTGCCCAAACCCTTTCATATGGACTCATTATCATTTTACTGACCAAATCCCTGAGAATGTGGCAAGCCAATCTCCAGCAGCTATGTCAGAGTTAGACAGCACATTTGCTGCTTGGCCACTTGCAAATAGAAGTTTAGCATCTGAGTAATGTTAAAAGAGATGCAGGCTGCAGGCTCACTGTTTTCTTCTTCCTTTTTTTTTTTTTTTTTTTTGAGATGGAGTCTCTTTTTGTCGCCGAGGCTGGAGTGCAGTGGCATGATCTCAGCTCACTGCAACCTCGGCATCCCAGGTTCAAGCGATTCTTCTGTCTCAGCCACCTGAGTAGCTGTGATTACAGGAGTGCACCACGATGCCCAGCTACTTTTTGTATTTTTAGTAGAGACAGGGTTTCACCATGTTGGTCAGGCTGGTCTGAAATTCTTGACCTCGAGATCCGCCCGCCTCAGCCTCCCAAAGTGCTGGGATTACAAGCGTGAGCCACCGCTTCCAGTCGTTTTCTGTTTGTTTCAGTCTTTGCTCTATTTATATTGGCTTCTGTCTTCATTCTTGTTGCCTCATGGTCACATGATGGCTTTAACTGCTCCTGATGAGTTTCACAATTAATGTACAAGTCATTAAGAAGGTTACAGAGGGCAGTTTACATGACATCAGCTAAGTTTTTTCTTTTTTTAATTTGCATGTCTTCCGGAGACTTTTTTTTTTTCTATTGATATGTCCTCTGTTAGCAGAATTTCACTTAGGTTCACCAGACACGACTGTGTTTCTTCGCCATTCATAGCTGTCAGGAAGCTGAGAATTAAGTACTGAGACTGAATTTCACTCTCCTAAGGCTTTATATTAGAGGCTGACAAGGTAACTGGGAGCTGGGAAAGAGTATTAAGTAAACCAGTCATACTCTTAGTAACACAAACCAAATTAGGTTTAAGGTAAAAAAATAAAGACAATTTCAGACACACACAAGCAAAAACTCAGAAAATCTACCTTTCACAGATTATGCCTAAAGAAAAACTTACTTGATGATATACATATATACATATGTGTGTGTGTGTGTGTTTACCTTAAAAGTCAAACAACAAAAAGGGGAGGAAGTTCTGGAATTAAAGGAACACTAAACCAAACCCAGGAGTAGAAGTTTTTAAAATGTGGAATGTTAAAAGATGGCAAAAAATAAGAGGTCTGAAAAACGTATTGCCAAAAGTGTGTTGTATTACAGTTCAAGGAAATTTATAATTTTATGATAACTACAAATCAAATATTTTCTATAAATAAGGTGAAAAAGTAATCTAAAACTCTAACTAAAATAAAAGCTATTCAACAAGCCTTATTCCATCTACGTCAAAAAATGTAGTGCAACTTTTAAGCAATCAAGAAACATATACTTACTGATATAATTTTGTTTTTTTTCTTTATGAGTTCAATGATATAATTTGAACTTGAAGTAAAAAGTAGTTACTTAAGCATGATATTGTGAATCTTGTATATTGCTTTTTAGTTTGTTCAATGTACACACACAAAAACATAGACTGAATTCTAGTTGAAGCATTTGAATACTGTAAACTTTAATAATGTAAAAGAATAGTATATTCAACATAAATCAGGAGACACTATGAGACATGAACCATGTATAGAGTTTCAATAAATGCCTTCTATAATTAACGGATCAAGGGTGAGTTTTATGTATATACAGTCAGATGAAAGACAAACTAATGAACAAAAACAAAAATTTGGAGGCTAATTTGGAAGGAATTACAACAGGTAGGACAAATTCTCTAATACTCTTATTTCTTATGTTGGGGATCAATACATTTTATCTAAATACAGTGAAATAAGTAGACAAAGTATAAGCATAATATTTAATATTTTGATATTTTCTTGATACCTATAAAATGACCTAAAAGCATAAATGGTAAAAGTTAGTGAACTCAATAAGGCCCTGGATATTTTATCACTGAATAAAGTAGCCCACTGAATGGGCTACTTTTTAAATTTTACAGCTTTGTTTCCCTAGTTCATTACATTTAAGATGGTGCAAATCAAAAGTATGATTTTTTACCAACTCAGAAAAGAAAATGCTGCAAATCAAACTGTTTTAATTCGTTACTAAAATTTAAAATTTTAATTTTATACTATGAAAGAGTTCTGTCAGACTTATATATATATGTATATATGGAGAGAGACTTTTTTAAGCATACATCACCATAGTGAATAACTGAATGAGAAACATAAGTAAAATAAATCAGTTTAGGTATGTTAAAGTTTTTTATATGACGAGGTTGAATCACTGTTCCTCTCAGTTTTACTAATGTCTGTGTTTTTTTTTTTCCCAAAATATATTCTCTATTGAACTATCAAGAGAGTTAATGATACATGATTTTCTTCAAATATTGCTCTGCTGTGTCTCCAGAACTTTCTTCTATGAGATGGAGACTGATTCTACAAGATTTGTTGCTCATACTCCATTTGTCTTACTAGTGTGTGTCTATGTAAGATTTTTAAAATATAAACAAGTCATATTCCTTAGGTAGTTCTCAAATAGTTTGTTGATGGAAATCTTGATCTATCAGTTGTATTATAATGTCACAAAGAACAATGACATCTACTCATGTTCAAGCAGTGATATATTTGTCATGTATTTATTTTTAATTTTTTAAAACTTTTATTGTGGGTTTAGGGGTACATGTGTAGATTTGTTATACAAGTAAACTGTATGTCTTGGGAGTTTGATTTACAGATTATTTCATCACACAGATAATAAGCATAGTACACTGTAGATATTTTTCCTGATCCTTTCCTTCCTCCCAACCTCCATCCTTTAATAGACCCCAGTGTCTGTTGTTCTTCTCTATGTGTCCATGTGTGCTCCCGTGATTTAGCTCCCACTTATAAGTGAGAACACGTGGTATTTGGCTTTCTGTTCCTGTGTTAGTTTCCTTAGGATAATGGCCTCCAGCTCCATCCATGTTGCTGTAAAGGACATGATCTCATTCTTTTTTATGGCTGCATAGTATTCCATGGTGAATATGTACATTTTCTTTATCCAAGTCTACTATTGATGGCCATTTAGGTTAATTCCACATCTTTGCTATTGTAAATAGTTATGAGATGAACATAGGAGTACATGGGTCTCTATGGTAGAGTGATTTATATATATTTATATTTTTGGGTATGTACTCAATAATGAAATTAATTGGTAGAATGGTAATCCTGTTTTAAGTTATTTGATGAATCACTGCATTGCTTTCCCAATAGGTGAATTAATTTACACTCCATAGGCTCAAAATAAGGAAATGGAGATAAATCAGTCAAGCAAATGAAAAACAGATAAAAGCAGAGGTTGCAATCCTAATTTCAGACGAACAGACTTCAAACCAACAATTTTTTTAAAAAGACAAACAAGGGCATTATATAATGATACAGTGTTCAATTCAACAAGAAGACCTCACTGCACTAAACATACATGCACCTAACATAGGAGTATCAAGATTCATAAAGCAAATTCTTAGAGACCTACAAAGAGACTTAGAAATTCCCACACAATAATAGTGGGAGACTTCAATACCCCTGACAGTAGTAGACAGATCATCAAGGCAGAAAATTAACAAAGATATTCAGGACCTGAACTCAACACCTGATCAAATGTATCTAGTAGACATCTACAGAACTCTCCATCCCCAGACGACAGAATAAACATTCTTCTTATCACTACATGGCAAATACTCTAAAATGAACCACAAAATCAGATGTATAAAAATACTTGGCATATTCCAAAAACCCTCAAATTATACCAACCACATTCTTGGACCACTGTGCAATAAAAACATAAATTAATACTGTGAAGATCACTCAAAACTGTGTAATTACATGACAATTAAATAACCTGCTCTTGAATGACTTTTGGGTAATTGATGAAATTAAGGAAGAAATCAAGAAATTCTTTGGAACTACTGAAAACAAAGACACAAAGTACTAGAATCTCTGGACACAGCTCAGGCAGTGTTAAGAGAAAAGTTTATAGCACTAAATGCCTACATCAAAAGGTTGGAAAGATCTCAAATTAACATACTAACATCACAACTAGAAGAACTAGGGAAACAAGAACAAACCAACCTCAAACTTAGAAGACCAGCAATAACCAAAATCGGAACTGAACTGAAGGAAATTGAGACTTGAAAAACTATACAAAAATCAATGAACCCAAGAATTGGTTCTTTGGAAAATTAATAACATAGATCTACCAATTGCTAGACTAATAAAAAATACAGAAGATCCAAATAAGCACAATTAAAAATGATAAAACAGATGTTACTACTGACCCCACAGAAATACAAAAAAACTATCAAAGATGACTATAAACACCTCTATATATACAAACTAGAAAATCTAGAAGAAACTGATAAATTCCTGGACACATACAATCTCCCAAGACCGAACCAGGAAGAAATTAAATTCCTGAACAGACAAATAACAAGTTCTGAAATTAAATTAGTAATAGAAAACCTACCAACCAAAAGAAGTCCAGGACCAGACAGATTCACAGCTGAATTCTACAAGATGTATAAAGGAGAGCTTGTACCATTTCTACTGAAACCATTTTAAATAATTGAGAAGGAGGGACTCCTTCCCTACTCATTCTATGAGTATCATACCAAAACCTGGCAGAGGCACAACAAAAAAAGGCAATTTCAGGCTAATAGCCTTCATGAACACAGATGCAAGTATCCTTAACAAAGTACTATCTTTGTTGTTTAATGCTATCTGGTGGACAGAAATTATAAGATTTCATCAATCATAGATGCATCTTGACTTTAAAAATGTTAAAATGTGGGGCCGGGCGCGGTGGCTCAAGCCTGTAATCCCAGCACTTTGGGAGGCCGAGACGGGCGGATCACGAGGTCAGGAGATCGAGACCATCCTGGCTAACACGGTGAAACCCCGTCTCTACTAAAAAAAATACAAAAATCTAGCCGGGCGAGGTGGCGGGAGCCTGTAGTCCCAGCTACTCCGGAAGCTGAGACAGGAGAATGGCGTGAACCCGGGAGGCGGAGCTTGTAGGGAGCTGAGATCCAGCCACTGCACTCCAGCCTCCGCGACAGAGCAAGACTCTGTCTCAAAAAAAAAAAAAAAAAAAAATGTTAAAATATGGAAAAAACTATGCAGCTTATAATTGATGAAACGCAATGCTGGACCTATAACTGCAGAGCTTTCTTGCTACTGAGTGACAAGTGATATGGCTCTCAAGTACTGACTTATCAGATATTTAATGTTGAATCAATGCATAGTTTCTGTTCTCCATTTTAATATATATGTCAGCTACCATAATTTTTCAATGAATATAACATTATTTGATCCTAACTTTCAATGTAAATAGCATAAATAATAATTTTCTTTCTACCTTTTATATTCTCCTTTGTTAGTACTAAGAAAGAATATTTAAATGTGATTTTAAGGGTATAAAAAGTAGTGATTGGTTTAACAAAATTGGACTACATATATTCTAAACGTCTCTGGTAAAAGAGAGACACAGGTGTTATAGATGGCCAGGAAAATCATTTGACCTTGAAGATTGGGGCCGTGCACCAGATTATGCACTATAATTATAAAGCTTATCATCTCTGCTCAGTATGGAGCCTATTTTATGAATTATCAGAAAGGCAAATTATTTTGTCATATAGTGGAGTAAGTTCTAGATGAGCTTAATCCAACAGAAATGCAATTTGAACCACATATGTAATTTCAATGTTTCTAGTACTCACACTGAAAAAGGTAACAAAAAATCATTTTTTATGATATATAACAAAGTCTTAACAAAATTATTTCAACATATCAATTTAAAAATGTTAATGAAGAATTTTACATGTTTTTGGTGCTTCATCTTCTAAATTTGCTGTATGCTTTGTACTTAACAGCACATCTCAATTTGTACTAGTGTTCAATAGCCAAATGTGGCTTGTGGCTAACATACTAGACGATAAAGTTCCAAATTTTAAATACCGGGGTAGTTCTAGACTATAGATACTATTGTCTTTGAAATAACTATTTCCAGCTTCCATTTAAATCTACCTGACTATGGCCAAAGAAATATATGTGTGGTGCTATGATTCCAGGTTCACTGGTTTCTTAAGCAGCAATGGTCACCGAAGTGCTGATGTATATATGAAGAGGGAAGCGTGGCATCAAGTCTGAAATGCAATAGGCCTCAGGTTGTGGAGATATACAGGAAGAAACTTCAAGAAAACCTGTTCACTGTTGGAATGGCAGTAGAAGGCTGATCTGGAGAAACCGGGCCATTTGTGTATGTGATCTGCCTTGCTTCTTAGCCTCTCTTTTCAGACCTGGATTTTGAGAGTGAGAGTTTCTATTTTTGTTTTTCTTCTTGACATCCTCTCTCTCTTTCTCTCTGTTCTCTTCCATTTCTCTCTTATTTCTGTTGCTAGTCCTGTTTTCCTTGTACAGATCCAAAATTTTTATATCAAAATTGATTCCTTTACTATTTTATTCTCTTCCTTTCCTTTCCTTCCTCTCTTTGCTCTCTACCAATGTTTGTTTGTTTTTCACCTTTGTTTTTTCTGCCTTAAGACATAAAATCCATTCACTGTTTATCCATTATGATATACAGTAATGTGTTTTCCCTTTGATATTAGTACATTCACATGCTCAAGCACGAACTGCATGCTCTGTTACTACTGCTTAACCCTGTACTTATGCAGAACATCAGCTACTTGCCATGGTTTTGTTGTATTTAATGCTTGCTTATAATTTATTCTCCACATAATTTCTTACATTTTATCTGACTCTTTTTTATCAGAATGCCTTTGACATTCTCAGCTGTATTCCTCAAGCTGTGTTTTGCTCTGGTAGGTACTCACAAATCTGTATTATTGCTGTATGCTTGGGAAGAAAGATTAAATAGTTATTAGTTTCTACTTGTCTAAAACAGTCTGTTTTTGCTTTTTAAGAACACACAGAGTTTTTAAATGTAACATTATTTTTAGGCATTTTAAAAACAAGAATTGGCTAATTGATAAACCTATTTAGCCAATTAATGAAGCCATCGCTTATAAAAGTGGACATAAAATTTAAAAAATACACACACACACATCTTTTGTTAGAAGTTGTAATGAAACCCCCATCTGGAAAAAAAAAAAAAAACTTATAGAGGCTTGATTTAGTTTTACGTCAGGGATCACTGAACAATGTAGACTTTACGGAAATAAAATACAAGTCTATAAATAGGCATCAAAAGAAAAAAAATAAAAGACTAACAAATACTTTATTTTGAAATTCATTATTCCAGAGGAAAAGCAGCCACATAATTCTCTGGACTAACTTTATTAAGATCTTATGTACCAAATACTCTTCCAAGTGAGTACATCCAAAAACATAATAAATATTTATAGTAACCGAAGGGAGTTCATTTCCATTTAACAGATGAGGAAACTGAGATACAGAAGAAGAGCAAGAAAGTAGTGGAACCAGGATTTAATCAAAGGACATACATTTTCAGAAGTGATTTTCTAGACAGCTATATCATATTATTTCTTATTAGGTATATACATCTTAAGATAATGAGGAGAACAGGGAACTATGACGTAGGCATTCTTATTAGGCTGCTAAGATTAATTACTATAAATGTCAGTATTCAACTTACACTACAATGGCGAAGTGCTAACCATCCTCTAGTATCTGTAGTCATCCAACATTAAGTTTTTGGCCAGTGTCAAGGTTGCTTGGAATGAAGACTACATTTCCCATCATCCTTGAACCTAGATGGGGCATGTGACTAATTTCTGACTAGTGTAATGTTAAATGTAACTTAAAAAAATTTGTTAATCTTCAGGGTTGTGTGCTTAAAGAAAAATATGACCGAGTTATACGTGCTTTTTCTCTTTTCCCCTTTGCCCTTCCCCAGTGAGTACAGTGTACATATGGTGGTGAGTCATCTTAAACTCTGAAGTCAGGTCATTCCAAGAAGAATGTTTTCCAACAAAACAGAAGGCACTAGCATCATAGACAGACTCATGTCAGAGTCTCCGTATTAACCATGATTTACATTAGAGATAAATAAATGTCTATTTGCTTTAAACAACTGCTACTCTGGTTTGTTTGTTTGTTTTTTGAGACAGGATCTCACTTCGTTGTCTAGACTGGAGTGCAGTGGTGTGATCATGGCTCACAACAGCCTTGACCTCCGAGGCTCCAGTTATCCTCCCTCCTCAGCCCCTCAAATAGCTGGGATTACAGGCACATGCCACCATGCTTGACTAATGAAAGAAATTTTTTTTTGTAGTGATGGAGTCTTGCTATATTGCCCAGCCTTGTCTTGGGCTCAAGTGATCCTCGCACCTCAGTCTCCCAAAATGCTGGGATAACAGGCATGAGCCACTGTGCCTGAACAATCTGAGCCTTTGCTAAAGCAGCATATCCAGTGTCCTAAGTAATACAAGTGGACTGAATCTACTGTGTAGTTCTCTATATCAGTTATCACCAATTATTTTCCATGCCTGTCCTACATCTTCCGTTTAGGTGCTGGTAGAATTGTCTGCTGGAGAAAAGACAGCAGAGCAGGTAATATTATATTTCTACTATGCCTCTGTTCATGAATTTTATATCCAGCATTCCTTACCTGCTTATAAATGACACTGTGCATGTATTACCTGCACATGCACACACATACACTTTAGAGACAGGGAAAACAGTTCTGCCCAAAAAGTATGTCTCTAACAAGACATGTAGATGACAATGTTTTCAGGAATATTGTAATCTTATAAAAAGGTCTCCTTGGAAAACCTAAACTAACTTGATTTATTCCGATTGACTGAGACAGTGACTAAAGAAAAGTCTTAGTTTGCAGAAGTCTGTGAAAGAAATAATCTATTTAGTTCTTTTAGACGTTAAAGGTATGAGTTTTTCATGCCACTAAATAGTATCAGATATACCAGTTAAGTCGATGTTCCAGCTCATAGATTTTTCTCACTATTCCCTGAAAAACTGTGGGAGTGGGAAAAGAATTTTGTTATACTTGGTTTTAACTGTTTTCAATTTTTACCTTAGACAAACTGTGTATATAGAGTCAAACAGTACTCAGTTTGAAATAACTTGACACTGCATATATTAAACTAAACAGAAGGCAATGCAAGTACACTGAAACTGATTTAATATGCAATATTTATCTGTGGTAGAGAGAAACACAATTCAATTGAGGCTGGTTCATCCTCCATTTTCTGTGCGCAGAATTCCACAGGAGGTCATCTGCTGTTATTTTATCCCTATTAGGTGTCCTTGAATATATCAGGCAGCAACAGAGTAACCTGTGATTATGGCAGACAAGGTAACCTACTCTTCCCCATGTAGCTAGCATACAGCATGCAGAGCTTAAGTTTTTGGTTTTATCCCTCATCCACTTTGTGACTGTGAAATTGCCATGATTGTTTTTGAAAAAAAAAAAAAAATGTGTTTTCACTTTGCTGGGCAACCTAGGAGGTCTTTTCATGCTATGTACTGCTTCTAACTCAGGATGAATATCATTTTTGAGTTTGAACAGATCTGACTTATTTTACTTTTGGTTAATTCTCTTGTCACAACTCATTGATAGGACATGTCATTTAAAATAATTATCTATTTTTCTAGATTAGAGGGCTTGCTCTCCAAATATAAACAACATTTCTTTCTTCATATATATTTCCAACTATTATTTTCTAAAGCTAGACTTACTTAAGAGTTATATACTCATAGGAATAGTATTCAGGAAGATAAATTTGAGCTTTAAATATATTTAATTCAATTTTTTTGTTATTATTCCTGCTTCATTAAGTTGCTATGAATTCTCTCTAGTATTACACTGCCATCAATTTTAGTAATCTGCTGTGATAAAAAAGACAGCCATCAAAGTTTGAGAGTGGTTTTAATAACCTTCATTTTTAAAAAGTAAAAAGTATGTGTGTATATACATACCACACACACATTAACTCATTAAATATCTGTATTTAAATACACAGTAAAGCAAAACACGCACACACAAATATATACGTGAAGACTGGCAAAAAGCACAGAACTTATTTTTCTTAGTGTATATACTAGAACTTCTATATTCAAATGGTAATTCTTTAAAATAGTTATTTAGGAAGGGCATCACTTACTTCAATAATATTATTGATGCTTAAAACTTCTACAGAATGTTTTCTGTGAATCTTCCGAGCTACTTTATGTTTTATAAAATGACTACTTTTATTACTTGAGAGCCACACATGGTTTTGAAACCAGAAGGGGCCTTTTTTCCAGTTTCGTTGTTTTCCACATTTCCATTCAATTTAAATAAATTTTGGCTTTTTAAAAATATATTAAATCCATACAAGATAAAATATCAGCAAAAATAAAAATATTCTTATCCAATCCCAGCTTGTAATTTTCCTAGACTACTAATTGCTCTTTTCAGTACTCCAGTTTCTCCTTAGTCATTTGGGATTAAAATACGGCTAATGTGTTTCCTTTTGTCTCTTTATTGTCCTTAAATCAATTTTTGAACTCCTTACATCTGTGGAACCCAACCATTTCCTTTATTTTCATAAATGCCACCAACATTCAGGCTTTATTACCTGTTACATTATAATTGGTTTATTTCCCCAAACTCTAGCCTCTACTTCATTTCAATTCTTAAATCTTTCACATTGTAATTTGAAGGCTAAGGAATATGCACCTTGTCTAGTTTATAACCATAGGTTGCCCTTGACTCATAGGAGCTTCCATAGGGTTGGTGTGTGGTCATAACAGGAGATAACTAGTTCTTTCTCCCTAGGATGACAAGACGACCGCAGTTCTCTTAAAACATTGTAGATACATGTAGGAGCATAAGTGTATGTAAGCTGGTCATGTCTAAATATATATTTACTTAAGAAAGATTATAAATATTCTTTACTTTTTAAAAATGCAGCTTAGAATTTAAAACAGCAACATGACTTTGTTCCAGGCTAGAATCTGAAAGCTCTGCTAGAACAAATGTCAGGCAAAAGAAGTGACGCTGGTTGCTTATTTTGTCTGGGGTAATATCAAACACTTGTTGGAGCTATGTAATGAAATTCTGTAAGTGAGAAGTGGAGGAGGCATTCCAAAATAAAGAGCATGACTATGACCATCTACCTCTCTTAATATGCTTTTAAAAATATATGTTCTAAACAATAGTCTAACATTGGTTTTTCTAAAGCTATATTAACATTCATGATTTCAAAAATTATTGCTACTAAAAATTTCATCAACTACAGCTGAATTCATCGTTAATCTTGGCAATAATCACACAAATTAATGATAAATGCTATATGCATTTTCACTTTCTTTTCCTTTCTGCATTTTTAATTTCTGGAAGTGGGGCCATTTGACTTTAACGCTTTATTGGCAAGAGCATACACTTACTTGCTCAAGGGAAACCTGTGCTATTTTGATTTTGTATCTCATTAAAAACTACTAAGAAGACAAATTCAGGCCGGGCGCGGTGGCTCAAGCCTGTAATCCCAGCACTTTGGGTGGCCGAGACGGGCGGATCACGAGGTCAGGAGATCGAGACCATCCTGGCTAATACGGGGAAACCCCGCCTCTACTAAAAAAAAAAAAAAAAAGAAGAAGAAGACAAATTCAAAGGCCTACCTGTTCATAAAGTGCATGACCCTTGTTCTTTTGTTTCTAAGCCAGTGGAGGGGTGTACATAATTATCTGCTGACCGGGATCCCATACTGAATCTCTCTTGCTTGTGAAGCATTTACTTTTCCTCTTGGAATTATTATTCCTAGTCTTTTTCAGGCATATTCTCTTATTCTTCACAGTTTTATGGAATTAAACCTGAAGTGTTTGATCATGATTTCTCCAGAAATGAAAATATTTTGAGCACAGTTAGAGAGATCCTTAGCTGATATCTACTTAGATGGCTGACAGTACTCCTCCGTCACTGGGACATTCTCCCAGGAAGAGAGAATTTAAAAACAAAAAAAAAAAAAAAAAAAAATAGGAAGAATGGGCTGAAATGCTTTTCTTTTACCTTGCCCTTTTGTTAATAATTATCAGCCATTAGTTTTCCATTTTTAACTGCCACTTGACATGGCAAGACAGAAAAAGAGATTTACAGAAAAAAATGTTCTTACATGGTTATTACTATTCCTTAATTTGTCACTTATTTCTTTGGCAAATAAATATTATTAATATTGGCTGGTATTTTTTTTGAGTTCTTACTATGTACTAGGAGCTGTCTCATAGATAGAGCAACTCATTTAATCCTTAAGACAACTCAATGAGTAAAATATGTTATTACCTCTACTTTATGGTGATAAAACTGAGGCATTGAGAGATTAAAAACCTTGTTTTTCTTATTGCCTAGCACTTAGCAAGGGTTCATAATATATAATTTCACTGAAAGAATAAATGAATGGGTAAGTGAAAATCATGTTCTCTAGTGTTAATTTAAGGAGCAATCATTAATACATATGGATTTCCAGTATGTATTTCTTACACCATTTCACTAAATACTGGAAGAAATCTTTTATCAGGATATTTAGAATTTCTGAGCTTTCTCTTTTCTGTGTTGGTTTGATTTCTCTTACTCTTGAATCTTCCAGATACTGATAAACTTATTTTGCCTTCTTGTTATTTTGCTTAAACTCATTACATACAAGAATGGTTATCCCCTTTTGTTCAGGATTAATATTTTCAAGGTTTGCTTCTGTTCTTATCTCAAGATTGCCTTAAGTATGGGATTTTTATCAAGTACTTGGCTGAGTGACTTTTGCATCTTTCCAATAAGTACACCAAAATATTTCGATAGTTATTACCAGGCATCATCTCACTTACTATGTATGTGATATTATGTCTTCAGCCTTTCTCTATTTGAAGAATCTGTATTCCCTGACTGGCAGCCTCACCGCTGTGTCGTAGCCTTCTTCATGTTGCATGGGTTGTTACAGAAGGTATCTTATAAATGAGTACATTTTGGAGGGAGTAAACTGCAAATCCTTGGACCAAGAATGTACAGTTATACTTCATGAGTAATATCACTAGAAAGCAGAGTAAAATTCAGTGGTTTGAAGTGTAGTATTGGAATACTGAATGGGTTATAAAATTCATTTTTTAAATCACTCATGTATTCAAATAGCCATGGAGAACATGCTGCATATCAGAAAAAGCTTAGTCATGAGAAACACAAGGAGTGTGTGTGTATGTATATGGTTTGTGTGTGTGTGAAGAGCTCACAAAATTAAGCAACTATTACATTACAAGAAAGCTTATTGTACTGAAAGGAAGATATTATTGCCATCCTCTTTCTCAATAAATTCAGGAGATAGTTTTGAGCTACTCCTATGTATAAGCTAGTAGGAGGTAAAGATAAAGAAACATGTATAACAATATGAATTTAAATGAAAAATTGTGCTTTGATGGCATGAATTAGAGATTGTTAATTTGTGAATGTTGTCTATATATTTGCTATTTTTTATTATTACTACTTCAATTTTTTCACCTACTTTCTACTATCTTGGTTCACTTTCCTTAGTCTTTAATTAAAACCATAATAATTCCTTAGCGAAGGTCTTTTGATGGTAAATTCTCAAAGTTTTGTGTTGATATTCATGAATAATTGCTTTGCTCTGTATTCAGTCCTAGGCTGACAATTTTACACTTTTGAACTTGGAAAATGTTATTCATTGTTATTGTTGGCACTCATGCTGCCATATTAATTTTTTATTTTATAAGTGATTATAGTAGTAATATTTGAAAAAAATATTTAAGACAGAACATCAAGAGAAAGAGTCAGTAAGATATTTTACACCTAATAATGAAACTAATCATATAGCATTGAAATAAATGAAATGAACATTGAGAGAAATATAAAGAGAAATAAACATGTATCCATTTAGAATTGAAAATTGTAATGTACTGTTTTCAGTACTATTATCAATAATTAGCAGAACATGCAAAAAATGCCAGGAAATATGGATATTTTGAACAATAAGACTCACAAAGTAATAGAAATTGATTCATGTATCAATTCATCTATATTATTCCTGCACGCAAATGTGTAATAAATATTTACTTAAGTGCTCCTTGAATATTTCCCAAATTTGACCTTATATTGTCCATGTAAAATGTTTCAAGTAACTCAAATTGTGTTACCTAATGCTGAAAAACTAGTAAGTGCTAGCCAAAAGAATAAAAAATGTTAGCAATGAGTAAATTTGCCTCTAAATGATTCATGTTAGAAAAAAGCCTCAAAATTGAAATAATATTATTTTAAACTGAATGATACTGAAAATATTATACATAAAACGTGTAAGTAGAGACATAATTACTTAAATGGAGAAAGAATAAAACTGACAATTAATAGCTTAGAATTCATTTTAAGCTATAAGAAAAAGAACACCAATGACCATTAAATTTAAAATGAAGAGGATGGTAACACATAAAAGTAGAAATTAATTAAAAAACATGCAAAGACTTATTAACAAAGAGACATTTGATTATGCAAACATCTAATAAGAATGATACACATAGTAAAATTGATATAAAATATGGAAGACACAAATACATTTAACAAACTATAGATATTTCAATGTAAAAATGCCAAATGATATGAAATAATTTTATGCCTATAAATTGAAAAATGTGGAAATAAGGGAGGAGACCATCCCTCACACTGTCTTATGCCCAGTTTCTACCTCCAAAGAAAGAAGAAGCAAAAACTAAAAGGCAGAAATGAAATCCACAGGCATACAGCTTGGCGCCACACCCTGGACCTGGTAGTTAAAGATTGACCTATGACATAATCGGTTATGTTATCTATAGATTACAGACATTGTATGGAAAAGCACCGTGAAAATCTCTGACCTGTTCTGTTCCATTCTAATTACCAGTGCTCACAGCCCCAGTGATGTACCCTCTGCTTGCTCAATCGATCATGACCCTCTCACGTGGACTCCCTTAGAGTTGTAAGCCCTTAAGAGGGACAGGAATTGCTCATTCCAGGAGCTCAGTTTTTGAGATGTGAGTCTTGCCGATGCTCCTGGCTGAATAAAGCCCTTCCTTCTTTAACTTGGTGTCTGAGGGATTCCGTCTGCAACTCGTCCTGATACATTTCTTGGTTCCCTGACAGGGAAGAGAGGTGATTAACAGAGGATTGAGGCAGCCCCTTAGGCAGCTTAGGCCTGTCCTGGGGAGCATCCCTGCAGGTGACTCTGGCCAGCTTGAACGACATGGATCCTAAGAGCGCTCCTGGGTAGGCAATTGCCCTGGTGGAACACTTTGCCAGAGAGCACATGACAGGCCCCCATGGACGATCAATACAGTGGCTGAACACTGGGAAGAAACTGGCACTTGGAGTCCAGACATCTGAAACTTGGTAAGACTGGTCTTTGGAACTTGCCCACTCCATTTGAGTGGAAGTGTGGCCTGATTACCCATGATGTGCCTGTACTGGCACTTTGGTTTTTGTTTTTGACTTGACTTGGATTGCTTGATACTTTGGTTTTGCTTTTGACCTGGCTTGGATTTCTTGATACTCTGATTTTGGTTTGGATTCTGGTTTGGTGTAAACTATAAAAGTGTGTGTGTGCCCTCTTTATCCTTTCTTTGTTTTGTGGTGTGCGTGGGGTGTGAGCGTGGTGTTTTGTCTCAAGGAAACATGGGTCAGGCACAAAGTAAGCCCAACCCACTAGGAATTATGTTGAAAAATTTCAAAAGGGGATTTAAGTCATGGAGTTACTATGACTCCAGGAAAACTTAGAACTTTGTGTGAGATACACTGGCCAGCATTAGAGGTGTGTTGACCATCAGAAGGAAGCCTGTACAGGTCCCTTGTCTTGAAGGTATGGCACAGGGTAGCCTGTAAACCAGGGTACCCAGATCAGGTCCCATATACAGATTTTTGGTTACAGTTGGTTTTAGATCCCCCACAGAGGTTAAGAGGACAGGCAGCACAGTACTAATGGCAAAGGGACAGTTAGTTAAGGAAAGTTCTCACTCCACCTACCAAGGGAAATCAGCACCAAAAGTCCTGTCTGACCCAACACCAGAAGAATCAAGGCAGGAATTGATACCAGCAGTACCCCCTCCTTATCGAGAGGAAGGACTCCCCATTCCTGAGCCCACAGCACCTATAACTCCACCTCCACCAGACATCCACACTACTAGACCACCCAGAGTAGACAAAAGAGGAAGTGAAGCAATGGTAGAAACTCCTCTCTTGGCAGCTTGCTTATGGCCCAAGACTGGAATCCAAATGCCCCTGAGAGAGCAGCGATATACTGGGGTAGATGAGGAGGGACACATGGTGGAAAGGCATGCCTTTGTGTATCAATCTTTAACCTCTGCTGACCTCCTCCATTGGAAAAATAATACTCCATCTTACACCAAAAAGCCTCAAGCTTAAATTGACTTGCTCCAAACTATTATACAGACTCATAATCCTACTTGGGCTGATTGCCACCAACTGCTCATGTACTTCTTTAAAACAGTTGAAATGTGAAGGGTGCTCCAGGTGACAACTAAGTGACTAGAGGAGCACTTCCCAGCCGATTACCAAAACCCCCAAGAATATATAAGAATTCAGCTGCCAGGAACAGACCCCCATTGGGACCCGAATGAGGGACCAGATATGGAGAAGCTAAGACGTAGAGTGAGACATTAATAGAAGGTCTAAAGAAAGGGGCTCAAAAGCCTACAAATGTAAATAAGGTCTCTGAGGTCATCCAAGGAAAAGAGGAGAGTCTAGCACAATTCTATGAAAGATCATGTGAGGTTTACCGTATGTACACTCCTTTTGATCCAGATAGCCCTGAAAATCAGGGCATGATTAACATGGCCTTAGTTAGTCAAAGAGCAGAAGATATCAGGAGAAAATTGCAGAAACAGGCTGGGTTTGCAGATGTACCTCACAGTTACTGGAAATAGCCAATCAAGTGTTCGTGAATAGAGATGCAACAAGCCGCGGAGAAAGCCATAAGGAAGACAAAGCAAGACCAGGCGAAATGCCGACTTACTGGCCGCAGCCATTAGGGGAATTCCCCTGAAAGGAGAGGGAAAGGGGGATTCCGAGAAGAATACTCAGTCTAATTGCCCACATTTGCAACACAACCAATGTGCCTGTTGTAAAGAAATAGGACATTGGAAAGGTAAGTGTCCCCAACTGAAGGAAAAGCAAGGTGACTCAGAACAAAAGACCTCAGATAAAGATGAAGGAGCTTTGTTCAATCTGGCGGAAGGGCTATTGGACTGAAAGGGATCGGAGTCAAGCACCTCCAAGGAGCCCAGGTCAGGATTACAACTGGGGGCAAGTACATAAGTTTTTGGTTGATACTGGTGCTGAACATTCAGCAGTGACCACCCCAGTTGCCCCCTTATCCAAGAAAAGCATTGATATAATTGGAGCAACAGGATTTTCCACTAAGCAGGCTTTCTGTCTACCATGGATTTGCTCAGTGGGGAGACATGAAATAGTTCACCAATTCTTGTACATGCCTGACTGTCCCTTGCCCTTGCTGGGAAGAGACTTGCTTAGCAAGCTGAGAGCCACCATCTCCTTTACAAAACAGGGCTCTTTACAGCTAAAGTTACCGGGAACAGGAGTTATCATGGCCTTTACAGTCCCCTGGGAAGAAGAATGGAGACATTTTTTAACCGAGTCAGGCCAAGAGATAAAACCAGCTCTAGCTAAGCGATGGCCCCGAGTATGGGCAGGGGATAATCCTATAAGACTGGCGGTCAAACAAACCCCTGTACTCATAGAAGTTAAGCCTGGGGCCCAACCAATTAGACAAAAGCAGTATCCGGTTCCCAGAGAAGCTCTGGAAGGGATCCAGGTTCATCTCAGGTGCTTGAAAGCCTTTGGAATTATAGTTCCTTGCCAGTCTCCATGGAACACCCCACTCCTGCCTGTCCCAAAGCTAAGGACCAAGGACTACTGGCCAGTACAGGACTTGTGCTTGGTCAACCAAGCTACAGTGACTCTGCACGCAACAGTTCCTAACCCTTACATATTGTTAGGGCTACTGCCAGGTGAGGACAGCTAGTTTACCTGTCTGGACTTAAAAGATGCCTTCTTTAGCATCAGAATAGCTCCTGAGAGTGAGAAGCTGTTTGCCATTCAGTGGGAAGATCCGGAGTCAGGTGTCACCACTCAGTACACTTGGACCCGGTTCCACAAGGGTTCAAGAACTCCGCTACTATCTTCAGGGAGGCCCTGGCTCGAGACCTACAAAAGTTTCCTGCTAAAGACCTAGGCTGCATCTTGCTCCTGTACATGGACAATCTTCTACTGGGACGCTCCACGGCAGTAGGGTGTGCAAAAGGGACAGATGCCCTGCTTTGACACCTGGAGGATTGTGGGTATAAAGTGTCCAAGAAGAAAGCTCAGAGCTGAAGGTAGCAGGTACGCTATCCGTGATTCACTGTTCGGAAAGGGGAACATAGCCTTGGGTCAGAAAGAAAGCAGGTCATCTGCAGCCTGCCGGAACCTAGAACCAGAAGGCAAGTAAAGGAATCCCTAGGAGCTATGGAGTTTTGCAGATTATGGATTCCAAACTTTGCAGTACTAGCCAAACCTTTGTACAAAGGGGGACAACCAGGAGCCTTTCGAATGGGGGCTTCTACAACAGCAAGCCTTTTGTAAGTTAAAGAAAAAACTTATGTCAGCCCCAGCCCTAAGAGACTACCAGATTTGACAAAGCCCTTTACACTCTGTGTGTCAGAAAGAGAAAAAAATGGCAGTTGGAGTTTTAACCCAGACTGTGGGACCCTGACCAAGTTTAGTGGCCTATCTCTCAAAACAACTAGACGGTGTTTCCAAAGGCTGGCCCCTGTATCTAAGGGATCTGGCAGCATTGGCCCTGTTAGCACAAGAAGCAGATAAACTAACCTTTGGGCAAAACCTGAAAATAAAGGCCCCCATGCTGTGGTAACCTTGAGGAATACCAAAGGACATCATTGGCTAACAAATGCCCAATTAACCAAGTACCAAAGCTTGCTATGTGAAAATCTCCATATAACCACTGAACTTTGTAACACCCTAAATCCCACCACCCTGCTCCCAGTATCAGAGAGTCTGGTCGACCATAACTGTGTAGAGGTGTTGGACTCAGTTTATTCCAGCAGACCTGACTTTCGGGACCAGCCATGGGCACCAGTAGACTGGGAGTATAAATAGATGGGAGCAGCTTCATCAACCCACAAGGAGAAAGATGTGCAGGATATACGGTGGTAACTTTGGATGCTGTCACTGAAGCCAAACTGTTGCCATAGGGCACTTCAGCCCAGAAGGCTGAGCTCATTGCCTTAACTCGGGCTCCAGAACTCAGTGAAGGTAAGACTGTAAACATCTACAGTGACTCTTGATACGTCTTTCTAACCCTCCAAGTGCATGGAGCATTATATAAGGAAAAGGGCCTGTTAAACTCTGGGGGAAAGGACATAAAATATCAACAAGAAATTCTACAATTATTAGAGGCAGCGTGGAAACCTCAGAAGGTGGCGGTCATGCACTGCAGAGGACACCAGCGAGCATCCACCTCAGTGGCCTTAGGAAACTCTCGAGCTGATTCAGAAGCTCAAAAAGCAGCATCTACCCCTTACTGGGCATCGGTGGCGGCCACCATACTCCCTCATACACCTAACCTGGTACCTACCTATTCAAAGGAAGAAAAATACTTTTTCCACACAGAAGGGGGGCAAGTAATAAAAGGAGGATGGATCAGACTGCCAGATGGGAGGGTAGCTGTGCCGCAGTTGCTGGAATCCACAATCATATTGGCCATTCACGAAACCACTCATCTAGGTCAAGAGTCATTTGAATAGTTGTTAGGCCAGTACTTGTACAGCTCACACTTGCCAGCCCATGCCAAAGCAGTAGCACAACAGTGTGTTACTTGCAGACAGCACAATGCGAGACAAGGCCCCACCGTTCTGCCCAGCATACAAGCTTATGGAGCGGCTCCTTTTGAGGATCTTCAGGTGGATTTCACAGAAACCCCAAAATGTGGAGGTAACAAGTATTTGCTGGTTGTTGTGTGTACTTACTCTGGGTGGGTGGAGGCTTATCCAACATGAACTGAAAAGGCCTACAAGGTAACGCTTGTCCATCTTTGAGATCTTATTCCTAGGTTTGGACTGCCCTTACGAATCGGCTCAGATAACAAATCAGCGTTCGTGGCTGACTTACTACAGAAGACAGCAAAGGCATTATGAATCACTTGGAAGCTACATGCTACTTACCGACCTGAGAGTTCTGGAAAGGTGAAGTGAATGAATCAGATTATCAAAAATAGTTTGGGGAAAGTATGTCAGGAAACAAGATTAAAGTGGATACAGGCCCTTCCTGTGGTATTGTTTAAAATTAGATGCACTCCTTCTAAGTAAACAGGATACTCTGCTTATGAAATACTGTATCATAAGCCTCCTCCTATACTACCAGGGCTTCCAGGCATTCCCTGAGAGTTAGGTGAAATTGAATTACAGCAACACCTATAGGCTTTAGGAAAAATTACACAAACAATCTCAACTTGGGTAAATGAGAGGTATCCCATCATCTTATTCTCCCCAGTTCATGCTTTCTCTCCAGGTGATCCCGTGTGGATCAAGGACTGGAACATAGCCCCTTTGCGGCCATGGTGGAAAGGACCTCAGACTGTCATCCTGACCAACCCAACGGCTGTAAAGGTAAAAGGAATCCCAGCCTGGATCCACCACAGCCTTGTGAAACCTGCAGCCAATGAAACCCAGGAGGCAAAACTGAGCCCGGACAACCCCTGCAAAGTTACTCTGAGGAGGACGACAAGCCCTGCTCCAGGAAGCTGACTGGTCTACGCACGGCCGAAGCATGAGGAGAATCATCAGGAGACTCATTTTCCTTATAATTTGGACTTGTATAGTAAAAACTTCCACTGATTTTCCCCACATGGAGGACTGCTGTCAGTGTATACATCAGGTTATCGAGGTAGGGCAACAAGTTAAAACAATCTTTCTGTTCTATAATTACTATGAATGCCTAGGAAGTTTAGGAGGAACATGTTTATATAGTGACACTCAGTACAAGGTGTGTAGCCCAGGAAACGATCAGCCAGATGTGTGTTATAACCCCTCTGAGCCTCCCATGTCCACAGTTTTTGAAATAAGATTAAGGACTGAAGACTGGTGGGGACTCATGAATGATACAAGTAAAGTATTAGCCAGAACAGAAGAAAAAGTGGTGCCCAAACACATAATATTCAAATTTAATGTCTGTGATGTCATTAATAGCAATAAGTTAGGAAGGGGATGTGGCTCTTTTAATTGGGAAAAAGTCTATATGACCGAAAATAAGTACATTTGTCATGAATTAGGACTGTGTGGAAATGAATGTGGACACTGGCCTTATGTCATTTGGGCCAATTGGATAAAAAATGAAAATAATCCAGTTCACCTTAAGAAAAGAAAAAACGACCCTTCCTGTACGAAGGGACAATGTAACCCCTTAGAGCTAGTGATAACCAATCCTTTTGATTCTCACTGGAAAAAAAGTGGAGCGTGTGACCTTAGGAATCAATGGGGCCGGACTGGATCCTTGAGTAAATATCTTAGTTCTAGGAGAAGTTTACAAATGCTCTCCTGAGCCAGTGTGTCAAACTTTCTATCATGAACCAAATGTACCAGTACCAGAAATTCCAGGAAAAACAAGAAATTTGTTTTTGCAGTTAGCCGAGCATGTAGCCCAGTCTCTCAATGTCACTTCATGTTATGTATGTGCAGGGACTGTAATGGGAGATCGATGGCCATGGGAAGCCTGAAAATTAGTACCTACAGACCCAGTTCCTGATGAATTCTCAGCTCAAAAGAATCACCCTGATAATTTCTGGATCCTGAAAGCCTCAATTACAGGACAATATTACATAATTAGAGAGGGAAAAGAATTAACTCACCCCATAGGATGATTTAGTTGTCTGGGATAGAAACTGTATAACGGTACCACAAAAACAGTCACTTGGTGGGGTTCAAATCACACAGAGAGAAATCCATTTAGTAAATTCCCAAAGTTTCAAACTGTGTGGACCCACCCAGAGTCCCACTTGGGCTGGACAACCCCCACTGGATTATTCTGGATATGTGGGCATAGAGATTACACCAAATTACCTGACCAGTGGGCAGTTATTGTGTGTTATTGTTGTGTTATATTGTTATAGTTGTGTTTGTTATTGGCACTATTAAACCATCTTTCTTCCTACTGCCCATAAAAACACATGAACTCCTGGGCTTCCCTGTCTATGCTTCCCGAAAAAAGAGAAGCATAGCTAAAGGAAATTGGAAAGATGATGGATAGCCCCCTGAGAGAATCATACAATATTATGGGCCTGCTACTTGGGCACAAGACAGCTTGTGGGGCTACCAGACTCCCATTTACATGATCAATCAAATCATACAGTTACAAGCTGTCTTAGAACTAATCACTAAAAAAACAGTCAGAGCCTTGACTATTCTGGCCTGGAAAGAAACTCAGAGGAGAAATACTATCTATCAAAATAGATTGGCTTTCAAGTACTTGCTAGCAGCTGAAGGAGGGGTCTGTGGGAAATTTAACCTTACTAATTGCTGTCTACACATAGATGATCAAGCAAATAGTTGAAGACATAGTTAGAGATATGACAACACTGGCACATGTGCCTGTGCAAGGGTGGCATGGGTTTGATCCTGGGACCATGTTTTGAAAATGGTTCCCAGCACTAGGTGGATTTAAAACCCTTATAATGGGAGTTATAATAGTAATAGGAACCTGTTTACTACTCTGTTGTTTGCTACCTATACTTCTTCAAATGATAAAAAGCTTCATCGCTACCTTTGTTCACCAAAATGCTTCAGCACCCATGTACTGTATAAATCACTATCGATCTATTTTGCAAGAAGACATGAGTAATGAGAATGAACGTGAGAACTCCCACTAATGAGTGAAGTTCCCAAAGGGGGAGAATAAGGGAGGAGATGACCCTTCATTATTGTCTTATGCCCAATTTCTGCCTCCAGAGAAAGAAGAAGTAAAAACTAAAAGGCAGAAATGAAATCCACAGGCAGACAGCCCGGTGCCACGCCCTGGGCCTGGTAGGTTAAAGATTGACCCTTGACCTAATCAGTTATGTTATCTATAGATTACAGACTTTGTATAGAAAAGCACTGTGAACATTTCTATCCTGTTCTGTTCCGTTCTAATTACCGGTGCATGCAACCCCCATTCACATACTCCCTGCTTGCTCAATCGATCACGACCCTCTCACACAGACCCCCTTAGAGTTGTAAGCCCTTAAGAGGGACAGGAATTGCTCACTCGGAGAGCTTGGTTTTTGAGACATGAGTCTTGCCAATGCTCCTGGCTGAATAAAGCCCTTCCTTCTTTAATTCGGTGTCTAAGGGGTTTTGTCTGTAGCTTGTCCTGCTACAGATAAATTTCTATAAACACTATAGCAAGATCTATAATTAAAAAGTAATAGCTGAACATTTCTCAAAACAAACAAGCAACAGACCTCAAGATCTGATATACTCACAGAGAAGTTCTCCTGAAGTGTTAAAGGAAAACTTAGATTGTTGTGGAATATAATGTTCTCAGGAGCAAGAAAGGACTTCTTAAACAGAGTTTACCAAAAGGGCAAAGATTGATGGATTCACATAAGCTCTATTTAAGATTCTTTTTTCCTCATGCCTGTAATCCCAGCACTTTGGGAGGCCAAGGCAGGCAGATCACAAGGTCAGGAGACAGAGACCACGGTGAAACCCCATCTCTACTAAAAAATACAAAAATTAGCTGGGCGTGGTAGCTGGCACTTCTAGTCCCAGCTACTTGGGAGGCTGAGGCAGGAGAATGGTGTGAACCAGGGAGGTGGCACTTGCTGAGCCGAGATCACACCACTGCACTCCAATCTAGGCAACAAAGCGAGACTCTGTCTCAAAAAAAGAAAAAAAAAAAACAAGATTATTTTTTCATCAAACTATACCACCGAAAGAACAGAAAACAAATCATAACATGGGGGATAATATTTTCAACACTTTAATCTTGTAAAAAACTAGTGCTCAGAATATAGTTTAAGAACTCTGAAGCAGAAACAACCCATAGGGGCCAGTTGGCTCCCCCAAAACATGGACATAGAGGAAAATCTTCAGTTTTTTCAAGGGAAATTTTAGGCACTGAGCTGGCCCTGAGAAGTAAATGAGCAGCTTGATAAGCAAGAGGTAATAGTAGCTTAAAACAATAGCCAGAGAAGTTAGTCATGCAATGTTTGGTTTCATACAGAAATGAAAGATAATATCTTAACATATGTCCCTGAGTTGTTTTTCAGAAACTTAGACCCCTTACCGAAAAGGAATCCTCTAACACACAAGAATTCAGACAGGGGACAGCTGAGGAGTAAATTCTGACAACCATTCTTCATTCTAAGTTTATTCCTGAGGAGCCAGGAGGAAGTCAAACCCACAGGCCAGGCCTAATATTCCTTTTGACTGACCCCAAGTGTTTAGACAAAGCTTTCCTTCCTTAATCAATTGCAGATCAGGAAGTCTTTTAGTCCACTTCTGACCTATGAGCCCCTGCTTCAAGATATCCTACCTTTTAAAGCCAAACCAATGTATTACTTCCATATATTGATATAAGATTTTGTCTGCAACATCCTTTTCCCTGAAATTTACTCCTGCCTTTAAAAACCCTTGCTTGTAAGCCATTGGAGAGGTCAAGTCTGAAACATGAGCTGCCTGATTCTACTCTTGGCACCCTGCAAATAAACACACTCATTTCTCCTGCTGTAAAACCTTGGTATGGATGTTTTGCCTTATTGCACTGTGCGAACAGACCCTAGTTTGATGCAGTAACACTAAAAATTATTAGTGGATGAATACAACCAACATTAGTTTCTCACTCACACTGCATGCCTGTCATAAGTGGACTGTATCTCTGCTTTGTGGTCTCACTTAGGAGACTAGGCTCCTGAAGCCAACCCGTCTGAAACATTACTGGTCTCAGGACAGATGGGAAGGGATCATAAAATTCACAAGCTGGCTCTTAAATATTGTGCACAGACATGACACACACCTTTTCCACTCATGTTTCATTTGTGACAGCAAGTAACTGACCACTTCTGAGTGTCATAGAATAGAACACTATAATTCTCATATGGGGAGGAATATCACTTGGAAATCAATCTCAGAAAGGGATGGAGATTTTAAACATTCATACAATCTCTCATGGGGCATGTCACAAACAAGAAACATATTAAATGACACTCATTCTCATTACCAGTCATGAAGAAGGCAATAAAAGCCTTAATAAAATATACATTGATTTGTTGTATTGGAAAAATGAAAAAAAAGATGATGACAAATTTGGTGAAGATTTGGAAGAACTAATGGGATCCTCATATATTGTGGTGGCAGTGTTAATTTCTAAAAAACACTGTGGAAAACAATTATTATCTAGTAAAGTTAAAGGTTTAGCATCCCTATGACCTAGTCCTCTATTCCTTGGAATATAACCTGTGGAACACCATCACAAGTATCCTAGGAGCCATATACAGGAATATCAGGGCAAAATTACTTTTTATATAAATAAATTATTTTTAATACTACTAAATTAAAAACATCTTAAATTTATTAATAATAAAATGGACAAATAATATATTTGTTTTACTTATTAATATGGCCCAAATAATTACATAGGTTTCATTCTTTTAATAAAGTAATATGTAACAATAAAATGTATAAACTATAGCTCACATAAAATCACAGATGTTTTTTAACAAACTTACTATGTGATAAAAAATATAATTCATAAATATATGATATGTTTCGAATCATATAAAACTCAAAATAAGCCATTGTAAACAGATTTTTGTAATTATAATTACATTAGTTTGTATGGTAATTATAAGGATGTATATATAGTTAATAAAATCATTTATTCAGGGCGGGAGTAGCAGCACAGGCCTATAATCCCAGCACTTGGGAGGCCGAGGAGGGTGGATTGCTGGAGGCCAGGATTTCAAGAGCAGCCTGGCCAACATGGTGAAACCTCGTCTCTACTAAAAATACAAAAATTAGCCGGGTGTGTCTGTAATTCCAGCTACTCAGGATACTGTGCATGAAAATCGCTTGCACCCAGGAGGTGGAGGTTGCAGTGAGCTGAGATCCCACCACTGCACTCCAGCCTGGGCAACAGAGTGAGGACTCTGTCTCAAAAAAAAAAAAAAATCATTTATTAAAACAAGAAACTATTTTTGAAGACATAATAGAAAAAATACAATATTTTGTGGGCTCTTAAAATTAGAGACCTATACACTTCCCCCTAACCCCATCCTCCCACTTAGCTTGAGTTAATGTCAAGAACTTTTTAGAAACTGAAATGTTATCTGCTTACATCTACAAAACACAGTAAAGATTTTCTATTTAGTAATGTCTAAGATGGATTTGAGTTAAATTTAATGGCAAAATAAATTGCCTTAAAATAATTATTTTCAAAATATCAAGTGGGACAGGAATAAAGATATAGCTAATATGAAATTTCTAAAGTATGTGAAAAATATGTGTTTTGATTTAAGAACACAGCCGAGTCTACACCTCAAAGAAAAATCCTCCTTACAGCAGTAATAGTATTTTCTTAAAGCAATTTCTGTTGTTTTGGCCTTTGCCAATCTGACAAGATTTCAGGCATACAAATTGCAGTCTGCTTAGTTTAGCCAAATCAACTTGAAAAGTTCTGCCCATAAAAATCTCTCACTTCTCTAGCTCTTAAACAGATTTAAATGAGGAAAGTCTGGTACTTAATGTTCTCCTGGTTAGGTTGCTTAGCGACCACTCCACCCTGCAGCTTACACTGTGGGTTAGGTGTGAAGTTAACTATTGCAACACTTACTGGAATACAAGTGAACATACAAACAAATGTAATGAAATAACATACCTGTAAAAATCATTTGGCATGTCTTGCCAGGATAAATGGAGTTTACTTCTTAATATCAGCTCTATTTTCTTTTTCATAAATTTGATTTCTAAAAGCTCTGTATACCTAATTCCAGAATTGATTGAATGTCTACCTATTGTTTTTAAAAAGATTTATTGTCACTGATTTAAAGAGTTCACTTTCAGATAGTCTATATATGTAAGGTGACTTATGAAGACATCAATAAACACGTTAAATAGTAAATATTTTAATTCAGAATTTTGTGTGTGTTTGTGAGGGGAAAAGATATGGTTTGGAAACAAAATTTAGATGTTTCGATTACATTAAGAATATGAACTTAAAACATTTTCAAAGAAAATGCAAAATGCCCCATAAATTTTTATTCTTTAAAATATATTTTTCATGGTTTTCATTCTTTTTTTTTTTTTTTAAATTTTTGGATCAAGGCCATTACTTTATTAACATAATTTGAGACAAAATAACAATAAAAATCAACATTGATTAGTGAAAACAATTTTCTAGCCCCTAGTAATCATTTTCTCTCCCACTTGACATAAAAGTTGAATCTTTGTGTCATTTCTCACAGTTGTAAGAAAGTAGCTTCTGATTAAATTGGTCTGTATATAATTTTGTAAAATTTTACTTTTTTAATCTAAAAATGAAACTTCTCTATTACCAGAAAAGTTATTTTTAATAGGTATTATTTTACTCTATTATATTTAAATTCTTCAGAAAAACTACGCTGATGAGGAATGCACTCAAATTTTTTTGAAAATTAAAAATGCTTAAGAAACATTTATTACAGAATCTAAAACTGAAAATATTTTTACATTCTTAGAGAACATCTCTCAAATACTTCAAGTTACCTTCTTCTAACAGTAGATATATATTTTTCTGTATTGCTATAATACAGCATTGACTGTCCTTTGTGGTCAACTCCATCATTTTTATTCTGTTGTGCAGTATTTATGTTATGCATTTTATATTTTATTATTTTTTCTTTTTCAATTATACTTTATGTTCCAGGGTACATGTGCACAATGTACAGACTTGTTACATATGTATACATGTGCCATGTTGGTGTGCTGCACCCATTAACTCATCATTTACATTAGGTATGTCTCCTAATGCTATCCCTCCGCCCTTCCCTCACCCCACAACAGGCCCTGGTGTGTGATGTTCCCCTTCTTGTGTCCAAGTGTTCTCATTGTTCAATTCCCATCTATGAGGGAGAACATGCAGTGTTTGCATTTCTGTTCTTGCGATAGTTTGCTGAGAATGATGGATTCCAACTGCATCCGTGTCTCTAGAAAGGAATGAACTCATTCTTTTTTATGGCTGCATAGTATTCCATAGTGTATATGTGCCACATTTTCTTTTTTTTTTATTTTTTTATTTTTATTTTTATTTTTTTTATTATTAAACTTTAAGTTCTAGGGTACATGTGCATAACGTGCAGGTTTGTTACATATGTATACTTGTGCCATGTTGGTGTG
>NW_012123376.1:8568335-8568632 GCF_000951035.1 Colobus angolensis palliatus | reverse complement strand
GCTTTGTTTACCTACTTAAGCCTCAGCAATGGCGGGCAACCCCCCCCCAGCCTGGCTGCTGCCTTCTGGTTAGATTGCCGCAGACTGCTGTGTTAGCAAGGAGGGAGGCTCCGTGGGTGTGGGACCCTCCCGGCCAGGTGTAGGGTAGAATATCCTGGTGTGCCGGTTTGCTTACAGCGCAGTATTGGGGTGGGAGTTACCAGATTTTCCAGGTGTTGTGTGTCTCAGTTCCCCTGGCTAGGAAAAGGGATTCCCTTCCCCCTTGCGCTTCCCAGGTGAGGCGATGCCTCGCCCTGC
>NW_012123376.1:8552514-8568285 GCF_000951035.1 Colobus angolensis palliatus | reverse complement strand
TCTCGCTGGTCAGGCTGCAACAGCTGACCAGCATCGATTGTCCAGCACTCCCGAGTGAGATGACCCCAGTACCTCAGTTGAAAATGCAGAAATCACCGGTCTCCTGTGTCGCTCGCGCTGGAGTTGGAGACTGGAGCTGTTCCTACTCGGCCATCTTGCTCCGCCGGTTTTCATTCTTTAGTCACATCATGAGTATCATGAATATGACTAACATGAGTTGTGATCTCTAAAACTGTAATAAAAATGGTTCTTCTTCAAATGTCTTATTTCAATTTATAACCAAATCTTTGATTGATGTTCTATTTTGGATCATTTATATTTATAATTTTCATCTTAAGTGTGTCATAAAAATTATCATTAAGAGTTTTCTTTTTTTCAATAAACAAATGAAACATATTCTTACGTGTTTCTAACATACCTGTAAATTGGTGGACCGGATATGGTGCAAAAACATCAAAACCTGGACTAATATATTGGTAACATATAAATATTATTTCTTGTAAAAGATTTTTGATGGATTATTGAGGAGGCATCTAATCTATATTTTGTATTCCTGCTATACATAAAACTAATTACACTTTGAGACAAATTATGGGTTTACGTTATAAGTCTTACAGTCCAGTTTGTTGCCTTACATCATAAAGAGATCTCTGGTTTTTCCCCTTAATCATTAATTAAGTGAAGATAGTTATAGTTAATATCTAATAGATGTGTTACTGAAATGCATTGTGTTTAACATGGGAGTAGTTGTATTACTCATGAAAATTTTTTTAGGTTTAATATTTTCCAGTGAATTGCAATGAATTGACTTCTTTATGAAGAATAAAAGTTATATTAGAGACAAATCATTTTCAAAAATTGGTTGTTTTGGCTTTCTATCAGTTTTCTCAATTGAGCTTCATCTTTTCCCCAGGAAAAGAAAATGATTTTAAGTATTTCCCAAGCTGATAAGCATCATCACTGAAGTATGTTAAAGCCCTGATTTCTGTTGATTAATCCTATTGTTATCTTATAACTAAACTTAAAGTAAACATTTTCATTTATGAGATGTCAAAAATTTTGGAACCAGCAGGTAGCAGAGAAATAAAAATCAAAGCTTAACAACTTGATGGGCTACAAGGCTGCGATTAGTATGGAAAATAAAAAAAGATAGTTCTGATCTTGAATACAAAAATAGTACTAATTTGAACATGCATGACAGTATTTCTGTGCATAAAACCCTAGAATGTCTTATGTGATGATGGTATGAGAAATAAATTCTTGAAATTGTAAATAAATGCATTTTTCATATGTATTCTTTCCTTTTAGATTGATCAGTTCAATAAAGGAGACAAAATGGATCACAGAATTTCCTAAGTAGGAATTCAGTGCCTAGAAGTTGTCTTTAAATCTTCTTATTGTTATTGACCTCATGGTCCCTTGTTCTGCTGAGTGTGCCCAAGGCAGTTCTTCTTGTCAGTGCCTGAAAAGAAGCACTGATTCTCTACTAACTATTCAGTACAGCACAGACCAGCAGATTAAGTGAGGTGCTAATGTCAAGATCGGGATTAGGGAGAAAAATAATTCAGAGACATGGAGAGGCATATAAGATTCAGTAACGAAGTTATTGCCTGCATTAAAGAACACACACATAGACAGACATTTATTGAAGAATATACAAATGGATATAAAAAAGCATAATTGTCAGTGACAAAAAACTAAAATAAAAGATAAAAAGAGAAAACGAGGTGTTCTTTGAATAAACAAGTAACATTTGGGTAAGGAGGGTGGTGGAGAGGACAAAAGTGAGATGACAGATGGAGCTGGCTTACCAAAGTGCAAGATTATACTAAAGAACTTCAACTTAACATTCAACAAAGGGTTAGAAGGTTCTCTAGCACAGACTGGAATACCTTTCCCTGTAGTAGAAAATGAAATATTAAAAGACTTTATTATTGCACTGGAGCAGATAATTAGACAATTAAAACTATTAAAATTTGATAGAATATCAGAACTATAAAGCATGCCTGCCAAGTTTTAACTTTACAAACTAATACTTGGCTTTTGAAACATTACTCTTGCATTTAAATTTTGTCAGTGCTTTGTTGCTGAATAAGTTTGATTTCTATTATTGGGAAGAAGAAATGTTGAAGATAGAAGTACAGTATTGTGTCATAGAAAAATAATAAATGTGTAAAGAAATCATATATAGAAAGTCAAAAGAACAAGGCTGTGCAATGGTGGAAAAAGGTTATGAATTAAAGAAAATAGTATTAGCTAGGAATAGTGCTTTTGAGAGAAAGACTAATATCAAAAATCTTTCATAGAGAGAATGTATACAGAGGAACAAGCATTCTCAAGGCAAATTTATAAAATTGTTATATATTTTTATGATTTCAACTACCTACAAATGTAATACATACAATAAACTAAGGCACAGAAAATATTTTAGCAACAAGAAAATGGAAGTTAGTTTAAGATTGATAGTAAAAATTCTAGTAGATCTAGTTTTTTGAAATCTTTACATAATATGTAATTTAGAATATTGAGGCTAGCATAATATTTTATGAGCAGGAATAGAGCAATTAGGATTTGACTTTTAACTAGGACAAAGGTGGAAATATAATCATTCTGGGCAAATTAAGTCTGTTTTGTTATTCTGTCTCAAAAATACAATGTCCTGTGGTTGTCATTTGATCATTGCTATAGCAATATCAGGGCCTGGTTTGTACTATAAAAATAAGCTTAAATATTTAAATTTAGAACCATCCTGAGAGTCTAGTAAATTTCTGATTGATTTATTAAACCACTAATAAGTCACAATTAAAATGTGAAGAACATCTGATTTTATATTTTGGATTTTAGATAAAAGTTGGATCACATTTTGTGAGAACATTGTAGTGTTTTGAAATTTCCACCAATATATTAATGTATTTCTGAATAAAATGTGTTAATTTATTTTCAGTTTTATTAAGAATCTGATTTATCCCTTTTAGGATAACATTGAGGTTTTACTTCATTTGTCAAGAAAAGCTATGAGTTTCAAAAATAAAGTAATTTTTTTTTTACTAATCTAAACAATATTGTTTCAGAGAAGTATATTATATTTAAAGAGTTAATGTTTAAGATTTTCAGTCAAGATGACTAATTAATGACATTTAGGAAATCTTACTTTCTGTTCTAAAGGAATATTCATTGAATTTTTCCTAGAAAGCCACGTTCAAAAATAAGAAAAGGAAATCTCCAAGTGATCAGAAATAATATGGACATCCAGAATTGTGAGCAGGTGTTAAACTCACAGGGCCCACAAAAGGACAAGGAGCAAATACGAAACTTAAAAAGCAGGACTTAAAACTCACAGAGAACTCATTGTTAAAACCAGCCTGAATAAAGCCTGAAGTCAGAAAGGCATTACATTGTCTATGAATAAGAACCAGAATATATCTGTCTGCTCTCTTGGGGCTCAGGTAAAGATAGTACCCTATCTAAGCTGAAATATAGGAGAATCAACCATTAAAAGATCAAAAACCTAAATCCCACTAGGTGTTAGCTTTAGTAAAAAGAAAATGGGAGTTAAATTTAAGACAAAAGTCACTTTAATTCACAATGGCATTTGATCTTCTTGTATTTTAACATAGGTGAGCATTGGTCTGAAATTTACCAGAAAAGGGTAACAATAGATGCACCACAGAGGAAAGGTGGAGGACAATTACTGCTGAGGATAAATGAATAAACAAAAGCTATAGAATATGTACATGGAAAGTATTACCACTACATGGAAAACCATGTACAGACTCAAGCCATGGAAATTTACAACAGAATTCGGAAAGAATGCATAGCAGGCTGAGAGGGCTTGTAAAAAATCTGTATTGAAATTGTGACTTTTATTCTTTATTGGAATCTTTGGCAAAGTGCTTGAAAACTAGTTAACCAGGTGCCATGCTTGGAGGTTTTGCTAAAATCTAAGTTTGTAAGTCGACTCTAAGATATTGCCAGTGGTTTTTAATATTCAAAAAGTTTTGGGAAAAATAGATTCCATGAAATGACCATAAAAGATTATAAAAATCTAAAATAAAAAATATGGCTACTTTAATTTAAAAATTTGTCATATTTTTTGACTAAAGAAGCTCAGAGCTTCCTAACACCATTGTTCTTTGAGTATGTTATAGTTTACTGTGAGATACAAATTATCATAAATTTTAATTGAAAATGACTTCAAAACCATTAAAAAGCCTATAGTTGAAATTAATTTAGAACATTTTTGTGTTTCTCTTTGTAAAATTTCTGAATTCAATGTACATGTATAATTGTGTGACTTTATACTTAGTCCCTGCCACTAGAAAGGGCTTGGTATTGGCCACACTACATGATCCCCTCTCCAACCTTCCAGTTAGTCTTAGTTTTGGCTGCTGTGACAAAATACTATTAAGTGGATGGCTTATAAATAACAAATACCTATTTCACAGTCAAATTTCTGACATATTCAGAGTCTGATAAGGGTGTTCTTCCTGGTTCATAGGTGGGACCTTCTCATGTTCTCACATGGTAGGAGAGGCAAGACAGCTCTGGAACTTTTTTTATGAGGACACTGATCTCACTGCTGAGGGCTCTGCTCTCATGACATAATCATTCCCCAAAGACTCCATCTCCTAATACCATCACATTGGTGATTTCTTTCAATACATAAATTTTGGCAGGACACACATATACAGACCATATCGTAGTAGATGATTATTTACTACAATTTTTCTTTTCAATGGCATTTCTTGTTTTGTATACATATAAAGTATATTTAATTCTGTACATATTTTTCTATAATCCAGGATTATTGTTGAATTTTTCTAGAAATTGTGATTCCCATCATCTAATCTTAGTCACAGTTTGAAATTTGATGAAATGTCATAATGAACTGTTTTTTACAAATTGAAAACACTATTTAAAAACTAGCTATTAGTATATAAAAGAAGCCTCTTAAAATTGATTTTCTAGGTACTTTGTCATATATAAATTATCATATATGATTATATCATTTAGCTACTAAATTATCATGTAACTTTTATGATTTCATAGAACTATACTTACTGAATTAAACAAAACATCTGCTTTAATATTCCCTATTTTATTTAAAAGATGCTAGAGTTTTTCGACATTTTCACTGCTATTTTTAAAACATTATTTTAAAAATGATTTTTGAAGCTAAAATTTTTGTACTTAAGTGTTTGACATTTAAAATAATTTAATATGTACGTACTTTAAGGTCCAAGCATAATAAATGATATTTTTTATTTCAGTCATCAAAGTCACACATAAATATGTTTTAAAAATAAAGAAACAGAAAAGAAAGAAAGGAAGAAAGAATGAAAGAAAGAGGCAAAAATGAAGAAAGGGGAAAAAAAACAAGGAGGGAAGAAAGGAGAAAAGAAACATTAACATACACAAGTGTATTTTAGTGTGCTGCCTCAATAATTCTTCTTATTCTTAAGCTAAAAAATTTACTGAAAATTTATACAATTAAGCAATGATGTCATGGATTGAAGAGTTATATCAGCAATGCTGCTAAGAATTATAAGATTATACTTAGAAATTACTACAAAAATATTCAGCATGGGCAGAAATAACATTGAAACTATAACCTTTTATGAGGACATAACAAAAGAATCACATTGAACTCAATAAGCTAATCACAATATCTTGCAGCTAATATCTGAAGACAAAGTAACACTCATAAGTGCAGAACAATTCTCTTACCTAGCTTGTAAGGCACTTATCAGTGTCATTTGATGTTAATAAAACAAGAGAAATAGAAGGATATGATTGCTGAAGACTATGATTAATAACTACAATGATAACATGTCTGTTGATATATATAAACCACAAAAACTGATTGTCGAAGAAAAAATATTTTCATTAGAAACTGGTGAATCTGAAGATATTAATGACTGTGCTTGATGAATAACACTAGCTATAAATCCTGGAGACGTTACTGAAAGAACATAAATTATCCTTCAAAATTTAAAACAAACAACTGGAGTGAGTGGACTTGCCATTTGCTCAAGTGTGCTCTCTAAGTATTAATGTTTTCTAAATATTCTGTGATGAGATGAAGACTTGGAAACACTGAGATTAAAATTTCTGTGCCAATACTTAGTGAATTAGAAGGTAGAGCAAAAGCATGCACCAAAATGCAAGACAGAGGGGTAAAAAGATGGCAGACAAGAAACAGAATAGGGGGCATGGAGATACAAGGAGGCTCTGTAGCATACTGATAGTGACAGGAGACAAAAGAATTCCTAGGCAGACAGGGACAGGTCCCTGGCAAAACATCCAATCTTCAAGCCAAATACAGCTTAAAGCTTAAAAACTGAGCTGCTGGTTCTGGATAGAGTCCATGACCTGAGTAAAAACTTCTATCCCTGTCTTACTCTCTGTCTCTCTCAACCGGTTCCTTCTGGATGATGCCTTTTAACCAACGGAATAGTGCTTTTTCCAGGACCACCCATTGACCAATCAGCATGCACTCCCCTATTCTATGTCCATAAAAACCCTAGACTAAGCCACACAGAGGGCTATCCACTTTACGTCCCCTCTCCTTGTCAAGAGCTTTTCTGTTGCTCAGTAAAATTATTCTCTGCTTTGCTCACTCTCCAGTGTCCACATACCTCATTTCTCTTAGTCTCAGGACAATAACCCAAAACCCACCAAATGGCAGGTGTGAAGAAAGCTGTAACACTCCTGGCTGGCTTGCTGAGCTGCAGAGAGTGGGAATAAAAGAGCTGTAACATGCTCAGCTCCCCAGACTATCAGAGAGGAAGCTGTGAGATGCTCCCACTGGCTGAGCTATGGGAGTGAAGAGCTGCAACATGTCCTGGGCGCTCAGACCTCAGGACGCCTGGAGCAAGAGCTGTTAACACCTATTGGGGCCACAAAATTGCTGGCATCTCCTAGTTTTGGGGTGCCACCACATTCCTCTCTTCTAGATACCTGTACCCAATGTAGAAGCTGTTCGAGGCATACTCGGTCCATCCATGGGCTGAGCTTGGAGCCACAGCAGGTGCGGGATCCAGGCCGGAGTGTGGGCGCAGTACCGCCTTCCAGGCTGAGTGAGCGGAGCAAGCGCAGTGGGTCGAGTGAGGCCTGAGCAGAGGTGGCTACGGCCACAGAGATTTCCAGCTGGCAAAGCAGCACCAAAGGAATCTTGTAACATTTTGTCCAAAAACGAATAAGCAGGAGGAAATAAAGTGATGGTGGAGAAATATTTGAAAAAAAAATTATTATCTGAGATTATTCTGAAGTGAAGAAACTTGTAAGTTGTCTAACTGAGAAGCCCTCTGAGTGTAGAATGGATACATTATAGTAAAATTGCAGCTCTTCAGGAAGAGAGAAAATCCTGGAATCTACCAGAGATGCAAAGTAAGGTTATCTACAGATGAATAATATCAAGACAGCAAAACTTTCTTTTGTCTATAGTATCTAAAAAGGGAAATTTATACTTCTTAGATTATTCCCATGAAGGGACTATCAAAGCATGTGCTTCTGCAAGTAAAGAGAGAAAAATCATGCAAAAAAAGGACAAAAAGTTAACAAAGATGAATATTGGTAAAACTAATAAATTTACTAAATATTAACAATAGGAAATAAGAGAAAGAAAACATTGACATAGTGTTTATTAATACATTTGTACTAAACATTATGCAACAATAACATGGGAATCAGGAGAGGAAAATTTCAAAGAAACTAAAATATACCATGTTATTTGTTGTGTTCTGGATAAAAAAGCCAGCATTGATTCATATTGATGAGAAGAGTAGATTTTTAAATATTAACAGTTAAAGGGAATATTATAAAGACATTTGTAATATGTATCCCTGAAGATGAAAATTAAGGGAATAAAGAAAAATCAATTAACCTAAAAAGTCAGAAAAGAGGGCAAGAACAAATATAATGATGTCAAAACACCATAAAAGAGTTCAGACTGTCAGTAATTATGACAGATGTAAACAAGCTTAGGTTCATATTAGATAATTTAAACATCTTTGATCAGGTAGAAGCTATAATTTAGATGTATGTTGTTTTAAGATAAATACCTAAATCAGAGGACACAACAAAGTTGAATGCAAAGGGATAGAAAAATGCAAACCATAAAATGCTATCTGTAAATCCTGGTGGAGCAAAGTTAACCTTGGACAACTGACAATGCAAGGTAAATAGTGCAAAAAAAATGCAAAGATAGACTCTTCTAAATATGTTTTTAAAGAGCAAAATGTACAAAAATAAAAGGAGATGAAAAATAACAATTGAAACCTATTAGATGGCTCTAAGGCTCCATTGCCAACAAATGAGATGAAAACAAGTAGTAATTTGTGTTTGTGTTCTTTTCAAATTTTTTAAGATTATCAATATGTGTTTTAGTGTAATAATTACTTCATACAATTTGGTTTGATATAAAGTTATTATTACATTATTTTTTGTTCAGTGTTTATACGTTTATTGAGTGCCCTCCAACTCTGAAGAATGATTTCAGAAACGGTAAGGAAGCAAAGAGACTTGAGATGAAGTTCCCACAATTGAGTAGGACCCCAGACCTCACAAACTCTCTGTTTCTTAGATATTTGAGCTACTTGTTTTTTCAGAGCAGACACTCAAAAACTTAATTTTAAAATTATATCTAATATACAGAAAATCTAGAATATTATAAAAAACTTCTTCATACTCTTTTTTAAAAATTTACTAATCATTAACATTTTGCCACTTATTTTTAAATTATACTTTAAGTTCTGGGATACATGTGCAGAACGTGCAGGTTTTTTACATGGGTATACACTTGCCATGATGGTTTGCTGCACACATCAACCTGTCATCTACATTAGCTATTTCTCCTAATGCAATCCCTCCCCTAGATCCTCACCCCCTGACAGGCCCCAGTGTGTGATATTCCTCTCCCTGTGTCCATGTGTTCCCATTGTTCAACTCCCACTTATGAGTGAGAACATGTAGTATTTGGTTTTCTGATCCTGTCTTAGTTTGCTGAGAATTATGATTTCCAGCTGCATCCATGTCCCTGGAAAGGACATGAATGCATCTTTTTTTGTGGCTGCATAGTATTGCATGGTGTATAGTTGCCACATTTTCTTTATCCAGTCTATAATTGATGGGCATTTGGGTTGGTTCCTATTCTTTGCTATTGTAAATAGTGCCTCAATAAAAATATGTGTGCATGTGTCTTTATAGTAGAATGATTTATAATCTTTTGGGTATATACCCAGCAATGGGATTGCTAGGTCAAATGGTATTTCTGGTTCTAGATCCTTGAGGAATCACCACACTGTCTTGGAACTAATTTACACTCCCATCAACAGTGTAAACGTGTTCCTATTTTTCCACATCCTCTCCAGCATCTGCTGTTTCCTGACTTTTTAATGATCGTCATTCTAACTGGCATGAGATGGTGTCTCATTGTGGTTTTGATTTGCATTTCTCTAATGACCAGTGATGTTGAGCTGTTTTTCATATGTTTGTTGGCTGCATAAATGTCTTCTTCTTCTCTCTTTTTTTTTTTTTTTTTTTTTTTGAGAGAGTCTCGCTCTGTCACCCAGGCTGGAGTGCAGTGGCTGGATCTCAGCTCACTGCAAGCCCTGCCTCCCGGGTTTACGCCATTCTCCTGCCTCAGCCTCCTGAGTAGCTGGGACTACAGGCGCCCGCCACCTCTTCCGGCTAGTTTTTTGTATTTTTTAGTAGAGACGTGGTTTCACCGGGTTAGCCAGGACGGTCTCGATCTCCTGACCTCGTGATCCTCCCGTCAAATGTCTTCTTTTGAGAAGTGTCCGTTCATATTCTTTGCCCACTTTTTGATGGAGTTGTTTGTTTTTTTCTTGTAAATTTGTTTAAGTTCTTTTTAGATTCTGGATATTAGCCCTTTGTCAGATGGGTAGATTGCAAAATTTTCTCTCATTCTGTAGGTTGCTTGTTCACTCTGATGATAGTTTCTTTTGCTGTGCTGAAGCTCTTTTGTTTAATTAGATCCCATTTGTCAATTGTAACTTTTGCTACCATTTCTTTTGGTGTTTTAGTCATGAAATCTTTGCCCATGCCTATATCCTGAATAGTATTGCCTAGGTTTTCTTCTAGGGTTTTTATGGTATTAGGTCTGATGTTTAATTCTTTAATCCTCTTGAGTTAGTTTCTGTATAAGGCTTAAGGAAGGCGTCCAGTTTCAGATTTTATATGGCTAGCCATTTTTCCCAACACCGTTTATTAAATAGGGAATCTTTTCCCCATTGCTTGTTTTTCTCAGATTTGTCAAAGATCAGATGGTTGTAGATGTGTGGCATTTTTCCTGAGGCCTCTGTTCTGTTCCATTGGTCTGTATATTTATTTGCTACCAGTACCATGCTGTTTTGGTTACATTATTTTATACAATAAAGATCTCATAATTTATTAATCCTATTGGGTTAATATTGTTGGATTGTTTTGAATTTCATTTTAAAACACTGTTTTACTTATTAGTCCTACAATTCACGGTTTTTCAAACTACTGGAAAACATATTAAAATATTATATAAAATGATCAGACTGAACCCCAACATATAGAGATATGACATTGTTATTACCTTGGTTTATGTGGTTTCAAACATGATGATGATGATGAAAATTATAATGATGATTATAATTCTCATTTATTGAATTCCTACACTAAGTATGGGATGAGTGATTGCTTAACACATGTTCTACTAATACTCTCAATAGTATTATTTTTCCTTTCATGTAAATGAGGACATAGAGGCATGAAGTTAATAGGTGGCAGAATAGAATAGAAATCAGTCAGTCTTGATATAACAGGAATCCCAGCTAGAACCTAAACTGGAACTTAGAAATGACTGTACGTTTCTTGCAAACAATTATTGCCACCTTGCCAGAGAGTCATTAAATCTTGCTTCAGTTAACAAAGGTTTGTTCTTGTATGAATTACCGATGATTCTGCTACTTATGTACTTCTCCAAACTGATTGAAGCTTAGAGAATTGTTGGATGTGGCAGTAGGAGAGAGGAGTCCAGCCTATTAATAAAAAAGAGAACTTAGAAGAGCTGTTTCACTAAAAACCTTGTCACTTTGTAACACTCATTTTATCTTAAGTGGTGCTATTTACTTCGCCAACTACCATATAACTAGTTATTTTTGAATATCAAGCTAAAATAGGTTTTAGCAAATGACAATTACACTCCCACACACACACACGGAAAAACATATTAATATAAGACACAATATTGAATCAGAGTGCCTGTATTTTCAACTGCTACTGTAGGGATAATTACTTTAACAATAAAAAGAACACAGTATAAATAATACATTTTTATTCATGTAACAAAAAATATACTAATACAGCTATCTAATATGACAACATGGTAATAGTATAGTATATACTATCTGTATTATATTTATATGCATAGATTGTTTTAATAATATATATGCTATCTTATTGGAGTATGCTTCCTAATCTAGTATGACTGATATATTTTAAAAAAGCGATATCTGCATCTGAATATGCACACAAGGATAATGCCATGTGAAAATGAAGGGAGAGATTGAGGAATGTTTCCTGAAGTGAAATTATGCCAGAAGTGGCCAGCATACCACCAGAAGGTTTGGGAGAGGGAGGGAACAGGTTCTCCCTCACAGCCCTCAGAAGGAACCAACCCTACTCATACTTTGATCTTGGACTTTTAGCCTCCAGAACTGTGAGACAATCAATTTTTGTTGTTTAAGGCATCCAGTTTGTGGAACTTTGTTACAGCAGCCCTAGCAAGTTAAAATAGTGTATAATACCACGCTACAGAAGATAGTTAATGTATTTACCTAATATACTAATATATTTATCTACTTATCTAATATAAAATGTATTGCTCCCCCATTCTGAAAGACACAAGAAGTTCTAAACTAGAAAAAAAATGCAGTTGGTAAATTAGACAGAGTTTTATTGTATTTAAATACCTTAAATGCAAAAATGTCAGTTGTAACTGGTCTTGTTGATGTGGGTAACGTTTATGCAAACATAACTGCTCGTAGAAAAGTAATAAAGAGTTGGAGTGACCTTTGAGGTGATTTAATCTAGCACCTGTCTCAGTACTGCAATACTCTCCATAAGATCCTTGAAGGACAGCCAATTACTTCCTTTCATGGGAGCAGACAGAGGGCAATGACTGACTGCCTAAAGGCACCAGGGAAAGGTTTAAAAGAGGAAGTGATAATTAGACTGAGTTGAAACATGGAAAAGAACAGCAGATTTCCCTAAGGCTAGAGTGCAATGTGTGGGAGAAAATAAGGTGGGAGATTTGCTGGAAAAGATAGCCTAGCCAGATTGTGAAGTGTCTTACATACCATACAAAGAAAGATTGACTTGTCTCTTAGGTATTAGGGAGTTTGGGGGACACTTTTCACCTAAGGGTAATAAGATAGAGAGTGAATGCTCCTATTTTTAATAGATATTTTATGAAGTGCCTACTTATAAAATAATGGAGGTACTTTAGAGATCCAGTTAGAGTGCAGACCTCTCTATCAATGAGATAATGCTACTTTTTTGTTTAATATTAAGTAGTTGGCAATTCCTTATTTGATATCATTTGATTACTGGACCTGTCCTATCATCAGATTCCATCCCAATAGTGTCTTCTGTCACTCATTACTATGCCTCCTATGTATTGGCCACATGAAATTATTTAATATGATATAAATACACATTTTCTTAACAGTATTGTGCCTTTACACAAGCTCCTCTAATTACCTGAAATAAAATTTTTCCCAAACCTTGATTAACAAAATATTATTTATCTTTCAGATACAACTCAACGACTACCCACATTTTGAAGTACTTCTAAGTAGCCAAAGCAATATTATTACTTCCCCATTCTGCTCTCAGGGCACTTAGAAATTGACTCCATAGAAAAATTTATTTCATTATTCTTATTTGCATGATTTTGTAACCAGATACCCAGTGATATATGCCCCTTTGTGAATAATAATATTAGATTTATTTCTGTATTTTCAGTCTACAAGGAGAGTGTTTTGTATGTAATATAAAATTAAAAAATTTTGGTCACATAAAAAAGAATGAATTATATATTTGGTAGCTTCTCCAAAAATTATCTTTAACTCTAGTGTAAATAAATTAGATACCATATATGATAATTACTAACAGAAACATTCAACTAATCCAACTGCTATAATTAAGGGAAGTCACACAAAAAATAGTGGAAACTAGAGGATAAATAAAATGTCTTAAGATTAGAAAGATGTGTTAGGAAATCTTCCCTACATATCCATTATGAAAAAAATGGAAACTCTGAAAAGTACCCTATATGACCTAATTTTACTTATTATGTTTTTCTTTTTTTTTCTTTTCTTTTTTTTTTTATTATACTTTAAGTTCTAGGGTACATGTGCATAACGTGCAGGTTTGTTACATATGTATACTTGTGCCATGTTGGTGTGCTGCACCCATCAACTCGTCAGCACCCATCAATTCATCACTTACATCAGGTATAACTCCCAATGCTATCATTCCCACCCCCCTCCCCATGATAGGCCCCGGTGTGTGATGTTCCCCTTCCCGAGTCCAAGTGATCTCATTGTTCAGTTCCCACCTATGAGTGAGAACATGCGGTGTTTGGTTTTCTCTTCCTGTGATAGTTTGCTAAGAATGATGGTTTCCAGCTGCATCCATGTCCCTACAAAGGACGCAAACTCAGGAGACAATACTTATTATGTTTTTCTATGGCGCTGGCCTACAGAAATGAATTGAAAATTCCACTAAAGTTTTACAAAATATCAGTAACCAATGTGAATATTTCAGATTGAAATTTGAGGTTGAACTCACAATGTAAAACTGCAAAATGAGAACTTATAAAAGTTCTAGGGGGAGGGGGGAAGGATTGCATTGGGAGTTATACCTGATGTAAATGACGAGCTGATGGGTGCTGACGAGTTGATGGGTGCAGCACACCAACATGGCACAAGTATACATATGTAACAAACCTGCACATTATGCACATGTACCCTAGAACTTAAAGTATAAAAAAAAAAGTTCTAATAGATGAGTGTAAGTATTTATTTATACAAAGAAACTGTGGCTTTTACATTTTTTGACTTGAAGGAATCTTGTCATTTTTCTAAGCCCATAAGTATCATTTAGAAGAGAAAGATTTAAATTTTAGTCCCATATGGTTTGAAACATAGTGAACTAATTTTTAAAACAATTTTATACGAAAAGGAAATAAAAATTGTCTCTTGGATTTCTTTGTCTTTCACTTGTCCTCTGTAGGTACATTCTGCTTCAATGTTTGGGTGTATTGGAGGAGCTGCTTGGTTTCTGCAGCTTTGTGCTGGGGGATGAGCAGAGTACTTGGCAGAGTGGGGACATCTGGACCTCTTTCTCTCTAGGACTATCTGTTGGCCACCAAGTTGCTGCTAGATATGTTGGCAATTGCAACTAAAAACCTCAGCAGCTGTAATTTATGAGATGATCTTTCTTGGCTTTGCTTCAGTTTCTGCTGGCAAACTGAAGGCAAAAAGACCCTTCTGGCATTCGGCAGAGACTCCCATTCAGCTGTAGCCTGATCTATAGAAATCCTCTTTGTTCCAGCTATGAAAATATATAGGAAAAAATAGAATTTGGAGGAATAGAGACATAAATTCATATCATTCATCCAAATTACACAGATATGGATTTATTATAATTTTATCCAAAATGTATGCTAGAGTTTCAATGGAAGTCTAAGTTTCTCATACCAGTATTTAACAGGGGAAATTGGTCATAAATACATTTTAGATTGACCTTTCTTCAGTCCTTGTTTTTATAGACAGATATTACTAAAGCAACTCTCATAGCCACACACACATTAGAGACTTCCAGTTATTGATTATAACTAGAATCACATCCCTTTTTGCTACCATGAGAATGCGGTTCTATAGAATTGCCTGTTGATGAATTGTTTCAAAAACAGTCATGAGTCGGATGATATTAATTAATATGCTTCTCCATAATTTAAAATTACAGATTGCCCAAGAACTGTGTCAAAGTAGGTCATCCTGAAAAGTAATCGTATATATAAATTATTACATATATATGATTACATATACATATAGTGTGTGTATGCTTGTGCATGTGTATAAATTTTTGTGACTTCCTTTAATTATAGCAGTTGGATTAATTGAATGTTCCTGTTAGTAATTATCATACATGATATCTAATTTATTTACATTAGAGTTAAAGATAATTTTTGGAGAAGGTACTGTACCAATCTTTAATAAGTTTGTAGCTAATAATTACTAACCAAGTTCAGTACTTTAGTTATCTTGGTGAAAAAATGTTTTAAAATGTAGCCTGAATCATAGCAAAGTGGTCAGAAGCAAGGTATCCAGAGTCAAATTATATGAGTTATCTCCAAAATGGTAATAATAATAGTGTCTCTTTCACATGATTATTGTGAGGACTAAATGAAATGACAGTTCTTAAAGATTATTCATCATCTGATGGTTGAAGAAAATGTTAACTAATATCATGGCATGAGGAAGAAATTTGAGTCATTAATTATAATTTATCTCAATATGAAAGCAGAAGTTGATCCTACCAGCTTATACATTTTCATCTCGTTTTCCAACAAAGAGGAGACCATATATATTCAGTCAAGTCTTCTTGACTGAATATCATTTAGACTACATTTAAACTACAACCCAGCCCGCCTCCTACTGTCTCTATCCCCCCCACTATATATAATATATATAATTGATATATACTATATAT
>NW_012123376.1:8518872-8551344 GCF_000951035.1 Colobus angolensis palliatus | reverse complement strand
ATGCTGAATTAGTCATGCATGTGAAGATCTCGCAGTAAAGCCTTCCCTGAGGAAGAGGAAACACTTGCAACAATACTAAGCTATACTGAGTTTGGCTCATTGGAAAATTAGAAACCTGGCAGCATTTAAGAAGTTTGGTAAGAAAAATAGAGAAGATGCTATTACAGCTGTAAGATGCTACCTGATACTTAGCCAAGGACTAGTTCATATAGGGCCTTGTGGAAATCAGGAGGTTAGACTTTATTCCAAGTTTCGTAAAATACCATCAGGGAATTTGGGGAACAAAGGAATTGACTAATATCTTATAAAGACCTCCCTGACAGGCAAGAAGAGAGAGAATGGTCCAGGAGTATGAAAGCAAAGAAGTAGATCCTTTGTAAAATGTTTTCACTGCATGGAAATTTAATCTATTTTGGGAATCACAAAATCCTTTTTAAAATGTCTTCAAGAAAAGCAAAAAAAAAAATTCTAATCTAAATAAAAAGAAGAGTCAAACTTCTGATGAGTAAGTAGTCTGTATTTAGTCAATGGATGACTAAAGATCATTCTACTGTGGTGGTTTCCTGAATTACACTAAAAAAAGTAAGCAATCCCATCTACTTCATCCTATATCAGTATTTGCATCATCATTAGCAATTTTAAGTTTAGGTTTCATTCTTTTCTCCTTTCCTTACCTTTCTTGTTTATTTGCAAACTTAAATTACATTGTATAGTACATATCTGCATAATGTGCATACAATATGTAGCTGAAGAATCAGTCTTCAATTATTTGTTTGGGTTATTTTTTATTTGAATAAATAAAAGTAGAGAAATTCATTGTGGGATGATAAATAAATTTATTAACCTTTACAAATTAGATACATGTACAAATATCCTAGGCATAATATCAATGCATATTCTATGAGTCACTTTAATTTAAACAATGGACAGATTTTTTTGTGTGCTGTATAGTGTATTAGTCCATTCTTATGCTGCTATAAAGAACTTTCTGAGACTGGGTATTTATTTAAAAATGCAGTTTAATTGACTTATAGTTCTGCATGGCTGGGAAGGCCTCAGGAAACTTACAATCATGGTGCAAGGGCAGGCGAACATATTCCTCTTCACATGATGGCAGGAAGGGAAAGAACGACAGTTGAGTGAAGAGGGAAATCCCTTATAAAACCATCAGATCTGGTGAGAACTTATGCAGCATCATGAGAATAGTGCTGGGGAAACCACTCCTATAATTCAATTACCTCCCACCAGGTCTCTCTCATGACATATGGGGATTTGGGGAACTATAATTCAACATGCAATTTGGGTGGGACACTGCCAAACTATATCATATAGTCAAAATGTATTACCTAATAAACACAATGACTTGAAGCGAAAACAATGAGATAATAGTATACATTATCAAAGAAGGTTAACACAACAGATGCTTAATTCTGAATACACAGAAAGTTGAAAATCAGAAATATTAGGTCAGTATTCTTTGTCACAATTATAAGGAATATATTTCTTTTATAAGTATTTTTATATTTTATATTTATCTGCTTGTTTCTAAAATTCCATCTTATAAGCTAGATATATTGTCATCAATGATTTATAAAGCCTTTAATTAATGTGATTTTCTTTCTTATCTTTCTTTATTTCTTTTTTTCTTTTTTTCTTAAAGACAGGATCCTGATCTGTTGCTGCAGCTGGAGTGCAGTGGCACAAGCATAACTCACTGCAGGCAGCCTCAAACTCCTCCATCCAAGTGATCCTCCCACCTCTGCCTCCCAGGTAGCTAGGAGTGTGTGCCACCACACTGGGTTAATTTTTTATAGAGACAGAGGTGTTTCTGTGTTGCCTAGACTGGTCTTGAATCCCTGGTCTCAAGTATTCCTCCTGTCTCGGCCTTTCAAAGTGCTGAAATTACAGGCAAAAGCCACTGCATCTGGCCTAAAGTGACTTTCTTAATCTGCTGAAATTGTATGACATTTGTGAATTTTATTATGTATGCATATGGGATATCGATGTACACAAATGTGCTTATATATTCAACATTATGACTCAATTTTAAGATTTTATATTAAATAACTTTCACAAATATATGTAATGATTGTAATTTTTTTTAGTTTTAGAATTGTTAGCATCCCATGAAAACAATAGAAAATGTACTTAATAGAAATGCTAGCTCAAACTTTAAACGTAAGAAAAAAATTGTCAAGAAAATCTACTGGGATCATTCATAAATCAGTATGTGTAGAATTAAAAATGTGACAGTATTCTTAGCTAGACTTCATGAAAAACCTGTATAATCTTGAGAGCATGTCCTGACATTTAAAGTATGTATAGCAACTCGTTGTATCAGAAATGTCCTAGATTCCAAGACAGTAGCTCAGATACAGTTTAGAAACATCTGCCAAAGCCGCTTGATTTTTGGAAAATTTTGTGTTTATGAATGAAACACAGATAGAACTATTCAAAATACATGATATTCCTAAAAGGCAGAAAAATTGATTATTTTTAATTTTTAGTTTTTGTGAGTACTTAATAGGTGTATATATTTATGGGGTATACGACACGTTTTGATACAGGCATGCAGTGTAAAATAATCACAATGTGAAGACTGAGGACCCATCCCCTCGAGCATTTTTCCTTTGTGGTACAAATAATCCAATTACATATTTAGTTATTTCAAAACGTGTAATTAAGTTATTATTGACTATATTACCCCCACTACCCTTCCCAGCATCTGGGAACCGTCTTTCAACTCTCTATGTCCATGAGTTCAATTGTTTTGATTCTTAGATCTCACAAATAAGTGAGAACATGAAATGTTTGTCTTTCCGTGCCTGGCTTATTTCACTTAACATAATGACCTCCAGTTCCATCCATATTGTTGCAAGTGACTAGATCTCATTCTTCTTTATGGCTGAATAGTACTCCATCGTGTATATGTATCAGACGTTCTTTTTCCATTTATCTGTTAATGGAAATGTAGGTTATTTCAAAAATCTTAGTTATTGTGAATACTGCTGCAAGCAATAGGGATTGCAGATATTGCTTCAATATACTGATTTTCTTTATTTGGGGTATATATGCAGCAGTGAGATAGCTAGATAATATGATAGCTCTATTTTAAGTTTTTTTTGAGAAATCTTGAAACTGTTCTCAATAGTGGTTGTACTAATTTACATTCCAACCAACAGTGCATGAGAAATCCCTTTTCTCCATATCCTCATCAGCATTTGTTATTGCTTGTCTTTTGGATAAAAGCCATTTTTAATGGGGTGAGATTGTATCTCATTGAAGTTTTGATTTGCGTTTCTCTGATGATCAATTATGTTGAGCACCATTTCATATGCCTGTTTACCATTTTTAGATCATCTTTTGAAATGTCTATTCAAATATTTTGCCCATTTATTTATCAGATTATTAGATTTTTTTCAAATAGAGTTGTTTGAGCTCCTATTTATTCTGGTTGTTAATCCTTTGTCAGATGGGTAGTTTCCATTCTGTTGGTTGTCTTTTCACTTTGTTGATTGTTTCCTTTGCTGTGCAGAAGCTTTTTAACTTGTCATGATCTCATTTGTTCACGTTTGCTTTGATTGCCTGTGCTTGTGGGAAATTGTTCAAGAAAGTTTTGCCCAGACCAATGCGCTAGAAATTTTCCCCAATGTTTTCTTGTAGTATGTTCATTGTTTGAGCTCTTAGATTAAGTCTTTAATCCATTTTGATTTGATTTTTTATATGGTGAGAAATAAGGATTTACATTCATTTTTCTGCATATGGATATCCAGTTCTCCCAGAAACATTACTTGAAGAAACTGTCTTTTACCCAATGTATGTTCCTGGAACCTTTGTCAAAAATCAGTTTATTGTAGGTTTATGCCAAGAAGAATCTTTCTTTTTTTCTTTTTTTTTTTTTGAGACTGAGTCTGTCACCCAGGCTGGATTGCAGTGGAGTGATCTCAGCTCACTGCAGCCTTCACCTCCTGAGTTTAAATGATTCTCCCGCCTCAGCCTCCTGAGTAGCTGAGATTACCAGCACCTGCCACGACACCCGACAAATGGGGTTTCACCACGTGGGCCAGGGTGGTCTGGAACTCCTGACCTCAAGTGATCTGCCTGCCTCAGCCTCCCAAAGTGCTGGAACTACAGGCATGAGCCAACGTGCCTGGCCTGAGAGGAAAAATCTTAATGATTATATGTCTTAATAATTATATACTATGTCCAAAGATCATACATTAAGTCCAAACTTTTACTGAAAATTCACCTTAGCAATTTGTATTTCTTTTTTGCAATTATTTACAGCACATAACATGGAATCTGGTGAAACATAATATCATTTGTACCTACTAATATGAAGAAATGGCATAACTTTTATATTTACACATGTACACAACAATTGTTTCATATAGCGTTTAATTGTTAAATAATATGTTTAGTGTTTTGAAGTTTTTCATAGGAATTGACATTATATTTTCATAAAATATCATGAGTTGGTCATCATTGTTGCTTTTCTCTTTTTTACAAATGACAAAATTTAAGCATTAATACCTTTCAACTATTGTAAACTAAGAAGAAAATTGAAAGACCCTCTGCAACCACCTGAATAAACTCCCTTTTCAGCCAGGCACTCTAAAATTTATCCTGAAAGACTGGTTCAGACCATGAAGGGAAGTGGGAGTTGAACATGCTTCATTATGCTCCTCCAGCATTAACATCAACACAGACTTTATGCCTGAAAAGAAACATTTATAGTCTACTTTCTGTAAAGCCTGCTACTTGGAGGCTTCATCTGCATAATAAAAACTAGGTATCCACAACTCCTTATCACAATCCAGATGTTCCTATCTACAGATAATAACTCTTTCAGCCAATTGCCAATCAGGATACATTTAAATCTACCTATGGCCTGGAATCCCCTTGCTTTAAGTTGTCCCGTCCTTCCAGATTGAACCAGGATAAATCTTACATGAATTGATTGATGTATTATGTCTCCCTAAAATGTAAAAAAGCAAGCTGCACCCCGACTATCTTGGGCATATAGCATCAGTACCTTCTGAGGCTATGTCACGGGTATGTTCTTAACCTTGGCAAAATTAACTTTTTACACTGACTGAGACCTGTATCAGATATTTGGGGTTTACACCGTACATACAACTACCATGTAGCATATATAGAACTTAAATCTTTGTCATTGTGTTTTGAATGTGACGTATGGCATTAAAAAAATCCTTTTTAAGTTAACCCTTTGAGATTCTCTATTTTTTGTTCTATTTTTTATTCTGGAAATAAAACTCATAAGCAAGTGTTCCTTCCTCTGAGGGCAGTTATCCTATCACTAATGAGTTCTTTTTTTTTTCTCTCTCTCTCTCTCATTGTTTTTTTCCAAGACTTTCTTCCAGTATCCTTCATCTGTATAACAATTATGTCTTTTAAAACTAAAGAAATTATTCATTCTCACAACAAGAATTATATATTTTTTTCAGTATTATCTCCTATCCTTACATAACCCTCAAAACATTCCCCTTTTGATCTCATATTGCTCCTGGATGTGTATGTGTATGATTTTTGTTTTGATACATTAAATTTTCAGAAAATATGCAAAAATAGTAAAATAAATTTCTATGTGTCCCTTATGTAATTTACAATTGGTTTATGTTTTGCTTCATTTCTTTCAGTATTATTTTTTCTTATATACACATATATTTTTATGGCCATTTGAAATATATTGTATTCTTTTTTCCTAAATATTTTAATGTATCTTTTTTCAAAATAAGGACATTCTCTTATGTAACCAAAGGACGTTATCCTAATCTGGAAAATTAGCATTACATTACCCAGTGCACATTCAAATTTCATCAATTACCCCAAAAATGTTTTCCATAGTTATTTTGTTCTGCTTCAAAACTCAATCCAGGATTATGTGTTCTTGTATTTAATTGCCCTCTCTCTTTAGATTTCTTATGCTTGCAACATAGGCTCAGCCTTTGTCATTCTTGATGCTGACATTTTTGAAGACCATAGGGCCTCAATTGGGATTGATGTTTTCTTATGATTAGAGCCAGGCTATGCATTTTTGGCAGGAATATCACAGAAATGGTATGATGACCTTTCAGCGCTTCGTATCAGGAAGCACCTGATGTCAGTTTGTCTTAATATTAGTCATGTTAAATTTGCTCACTCTTTGAAATTGGTACAAGCTAAGTTTACCCAGTAAGTTAACTCCTTTTGGTTTGCTATTATATATATGTATATATGCAGTTTATTCATTCAGGGGCCATTTCAGTCCACTATCACAGGAAACATTGTAGCTTTTTCTCTTTCCATATATATATATATATTTTATGTCACACATATACACACATATATATGCATATATACATGTATAAAAACATATATATAAAATATCAGACATATTTTATATATATAGAAGCAGTTTATTCTTTCAGGGGCCATTTCAATCCACTGTCACAAGAAACACTGTAGCTTTTTCTCTTTTCCTAAGAGTAACTCTCTTCTCCAAAAGTTAGAATCCCGTCTCCAGTTATCCTCAATATACTTATTTACTGATTTGCTTAAGTATAAAAAACAAAGGAAATAATTTCAAAATTGCTAAATAACATCACTGTGAAAAGCAAACCCATTAGCTAGAATTAAATAGTTGTTTTTGGGTAGAAAAAGGTTTTTACTGTGAAATACACATTCTCATTTCAGTAAGTTTTGACAAATACAGAGATACCCTTATCAAGATACACAGTAACTGTCCCACTCCAAAAAGTAATTCCGGTCTTCTTTGCAGGGAGTCATCTCTGTCCTTCTTCCAAAGGCAACTATTATAATCCTTATTTCAATATACAGTTGCTTTGCCTGTTGTCAAACTTTCTATAAATGAAATTGCACTGTATATGCTATTTTGAATGCAGTTCTATGGCTATGTAGCATTTATGAGGTATATTAATGTGTTTGCAAGTGTCAGTGGTTTGTTCCTTTTTATTGTTTAGTAACATTTCAATGTGTGATTATATCATATTACTTTATTCCATCCTCCTGATGTTGAAAATTTGGGTTGTTTCCAGTTTGGGACTAATATAATTACAATTGGAATAAACATTCGTGTGCAACGTTTTTGTGTAAATATAAATAGTTTATTTCTCTTGGATAAATACTTACAAGTGGAATTGCTGGGTCATAATACAGATGTATGTGTAATTTTCTTACGAACTGACAGAACTTTTTTTTTCCATTTTTCCATGTTTCATAAATATTTTCACCCAGTTTGTGGTTTTTCTGTTTATTTTCTTAATAGTATACAAAGCAGAAGTGTTTCGCTTCTGTGACATTTAATTGTCCTTTTTATCATTTTATTTTTATTTTTTCTGTATCTAAATTCTTTGCCTACTCAAAGTTGCAAAGTTTTAAAAATAATTTTGTGTGTGATGTAAGATAGGAGTCTAGGATTTCCTTCCATATGTATATATTCAGTTTTTATAACATAATTTATTAAAAGTATTTTTTCTTATTTATTGAATTGCTTGGGTGCCAATGTAGAACAATCAATGCTTGAGCCTATTTCTGGACTCTCTGCTCTTTCATTTATTTATTTGGTTTTGCTTTAGCTTTATATTAAATATTTAAGTCAGGTCTTTTAAAGTTTTTCTTCTTCAAGATTTGTCTAAGTGTATTAAGCTCTCAATATTTGCAAGTAAATTTTAATATCTGTTTGTAATTTACTATTTAATAAAACAAAAGGAAAACCCAAAATCTTGTTAAGATTATGATTGAAATTGCAATTAAATTATAGATTAACTTGAAGAAATTACATCTTTACCGTATTAATCTTTCCAATCCATGAATATTTCTCTCAATCTTTCAGGTCTTTAAAAATTCCTCTTAACAGTATTTTATAGATTCCAGTATAGAAGACTTGCCTGTCTACAGCCTGATTTTTTCCTAAGAGATTTATGTTTATAACACTGTTGCAAATTAGTTTTAAACTGCCAGTTTTGCTCAAAATATGTATAAACTAAATTAATTTGTGCATATTTATTTTGTATCTCACAAACTTGCAATATTCACTTGCAGTTTTAGTTGTTTTGTAGTTTCTTTAGGATTTTACATATTAGGATCCTATATAAACAATTCTGTCCACAAATAGAGGCAGTTATATATATGTTTTTACTTCAGTCTTTCTTTCCTTTAGTTCTTTTATTTATTTCTTTTTTGCCTTTTAATATTCTGACTTGGTTCTCAGTCTAAATTCAAATAGAAGTTCTACAGTGTATTTCCTTCCCATGTTTAAAATATTTCAGAGAAAGAAACAAGTTCTATAGAATTAATTATGTTAGATACAGATTTTTACAGATGCTCTGTATTCATTTCTCATTAACTGAGTTTTTTTTTTTTTTTTTAATATGAGTAGAGACAAGGTCTTGTTATATTGTCCACTCCGGTCTCTAATTCCTGGCCTCAAGTGATCATTCCACCTCAATCTCTAAAATTCCGGGATTATAGGCATGAGCCACCACTGCTGACCATTTGCTGAGTCTTTTAAGTAAAAGCGAGTGTTTAATTTTGTGGAACACTTTTTCTTTACATCTATTGAAATGATTATATAACTGTGCTCATTTTTTCTGTTTTTGTAGTGATTGATTAATTTTTGAGTTAACTATTCCTACATTCCTGAGGTAAATATAATCTAGACATGTGCTGTTTTATATTTTATTATACATTGATTAATTGTATTTGTTTATATTTCCAAGGGCTTTTTTCTCTATATTATTGATATCTGTAATTTTGTTTGCAGTGTTTTTATATTTAGGTATTAAGATTATATCGGTCTCATGAAATAAGTTGGGGCATATTTCTACTTTCTCTGTATTTTAGCAAGATTTGAGTATATTTAATCTTATTTCTTCTTTTTATGTTTGATAAATTTCACTAGTAGAATTACATGCCTAGAGTTTTAGTTATCGAGAAATATGAATTCATTTGAAGGTTAATGAAAAATAAATATCTCTACCAGCAGTTTCATGTTAGTCTGGTTTATCTGCCTATTTATTGTCACTAAACTTGATATGATTTTCCTAGCTTTGGGTGTTACACAGATCTTAATGCATCTTGAACCTGTTAAACATTTCTTTGCTTCTCCCCAACCCTTCATTAACAACATTTTAGTCAGCCTGAGCTTTTGCATTCTGGAACTAATTTTTAGTTATGCAAGACTCTGTGTCATATGTAAATAAGGAGAAAGAGTTATTTTGCTGTCGGAATAACTTTGTTTTCATTTATAAAATTTTATTCATTAACGTTATTACAAAATAAATTTATTTACTTCTTTAACATACTAATTTTCTTGAAATTGAAAAGATTTAAAACGTTTATATGTAAAGTTGATTGTAAATGAATAGGGTTTTTTGTTTGTTTGTTTGTTTATTCGTTTTTGAGACAGTCTCGCTCAATCGCCCAGGCTGGAGTGCAGTGGCGTGATTTCCACTCATTGCAAGCTCCGCCTCCCGGGTTCACGCCATTTTCCTGCCTCAGTCTCCTGAGTAGCTGGTACTACAGGCGCCCGCCACCACTTGTGGCTAATTTTTTGTATTTTTAGTAGAGATGTAGTTTCACCGTGTTAGCCAGGATGGTCTCGATCTCCTGACCTCGTGATCCACCCTCCTCGGCCTTCCAAAGTGCTGGGATTACAGGCGTGAGCCACCGCACGGTAAATGAGTAAGTTTTAAGAAAGTGCTGAAGTTAGTACACCTTTACTCCTGAACCTCATCTTACATAGCACAAGCTTAAGTATATTGATTGATTTACTTTGTTAAAGTATGGTGCTTTATAATTTTCTGTATAATATAATTTCTATCAAACCAATATGAAATTTCTGAAGAAGTGTGAACACAGTTAACTTAGTGTGAATACAGTTAACCTTTTTATAGTTTTCCGTGTTCAGATAGAAGTGAAGCAGTTTGTCTAGGAATAAGACAAATTACTTTATTGGTTTCTGTAATGAAATAAAAATAATATATCTATCTCACTTGCTGATTATTGATAACAAATAGTCTGACAACACTAGAAGTGTCAAAACATGGGAGTACAGACTGTACATGGAAAAGTGTCATATGAGAGTTTCAATACTACAGGTTGGGCATTCTGAATCTGAGAATCTGAAATACAAAATGCTCCAAAAACAAAAACGTTTTGAGCACTGATGTGACACCAGAAGTGGAAAATTCCAGATAAAAATTATTAACACAAATTTTGTTTCATGCACAAAATTATTAAGAATATTGTAAAAAATCACCTTCAGGCTATATGTGTAATTCACAAATGTTTTTTATGTTTAGACTTGGGTCCCACCCCAAGATATTTCATTATGTGTATGCAAGTATTCCAAAATCAAAGAAAACCAGAAATCCAAAATAATTCTGGCCCTAAATATTTCAGATAAGGGATATTCATTAAACCTGTATATGGACTGAGCTGTTTGATAACACCATGCTCTCTGTAAAGATGCCAAATCAGAAACAGTTTATCTTTTGTAAATATGCTATTCATTTGGAAATCACTAAAAATTATAGTATGCTCTTTTTTTGAAGTTGCATATTGTTTATTATGTCTTTATTCCAGAAGATATCAAAATCTGTATTATATTATATCATATTATATTATATTATTTTTGTCTTTTTCCACCCATGAATTGTTCATCACCCCTTTAAGGTTAGTATTTTGCATTATTAATGTTTGTACTTCTGGTTCTTTGTTAACTACTTCTCATTAAATATCTATTATTTGGAAATATTTAGACTGGATGAATTCAAGTATTTTAAGAATATGAAAGTTATTGTTCATCTACTACTGGACACACATTTCTCAAAAGACCTGACAAAATCTGTTAGAAAAGTTACATTTCTCATATCTGAGTAATGTCTTGTTCCTCCATCTAAAGTCTTTTCCATGAAGAATTAATTGAGACTGTGTAATTTTAGCAAAGACTTTTTACTCTCTTGTAAGCATAAATGATCTAAGTATAGCTACATGGCTTGTCTGATCTTTTCCTTTCTGAAGATGGAAGAGAAAGGCAGTCCATTTAAAATTTCTAAATATGACATTCCGGACCTTATAATATTTGCTCAACTTCATTACTGTACTGATATTTGTAGGGACTGAAATTATTTTCTTGATCCTCTCATAAGAATTTTAAAACTCTGTAATCCTTCACTTGATATGATCTTGAGTTTTTTGAAACAGTCTGATTTCGTCTTTTATTAGCTTTACATTGTGATTGAAGCAGACTGAATGACTCATCGAAAGCAAAAAATATCAGATTATATATATATATGTTTTCTTTTCAATATATTGAGTAGAAAGACCACTCTACTATTTCCAATAACGAATCTTTCATTTAAAGATAAGAGGGAAGCAACATTTACAAGGATCCTGGCATCTGGGTTACTATTGCTATAATTGTATTTATGCATTTGACTTTGGTTAATTTTTCCAGTAAGATGAAACAAACTGAAGAGACAGAGACACTATTCACTTAAAATGATATTAGATTTTATTCAAGATCTGTTTGTCCACAAAATTTATGTTCAAAACTGCTTTATGCATATAAATAAATTTCATGAATTATACTCTCACCAGATAGTCAAATATAATTAGTAGTTTTTTCGCTAAAATCAAAGAAAAAAACCATTATATTTAGTAAGTGATATAAGATTGAGTTCTTGCCTGAAATGATGAGATATTTTGTAGTGAATGATTTGCACCGTATCATCTGTAATAATGCAGACACAGCTTTGGAAGAAAAAGTGGTATTGAGTTTTAAAGGAAATGTAGAAAAATCACAGCTCTAATTTAATTGGTCTTGATACATAATCATATGAAGGTAACTAACATATTGAACTAGTATTTTGTCACTTCTGGTGAAGTATGAGCATGAAACTGTGCCATGATAATTACTTTTAATAAATTACTGACATTATTAAATTGTATTGAATGCACAATTTTGAGCTTGCCCAGTTTATCTACCTTTATGTTACGGAAGCCATAATTTTCTCTTTTACTTTGGGATGGTTTTCTCTACAAAGGAACTCTAAATCTTTCCTATCCCATAAATACGTGAACATAAACCCATGATTTATTGCAATTTAACTTCTGTTTCTGTGGAGGACGTTTACTGTGCTGAGAAAACGCATTAATCTCATTCACAGCTCTTAGTATAAACATAACCTTTACAATATATAAAAGAACAAATTATGTGTTTGCGTGATTTACTGTTTCTGTTTTGGAAAGAGAACAAAATGTAGTTGTTTTTTTCTTTTAGTTTTAATATTCATTGATCAATTTGCACTATTAACACAAACCAGGTACAAAATACATTATTTTTCATTTTGACATTTGTTTTTACCTTTATTTATTATAAAAAGAAATATCAAAAGGTGACTTGACATAAAACAAACTTCAGAGCAAAACTATCTTCTGATGTGTTTTTGTATTGTAAAATTGGCTTGCGACACTGAATGTATGAACATAATTTTATATCTACATGTTAATATCTCTTAAATTCCATTTTATATTAATTTTATACAAAATTTATTTATGCTATGCTAATTTGTGCAGAATTATTTCTTCTTTGTGTGTGTTCTAAACAGTTTTGCTATGCCATTCTAGATTCCTCTGAGACCTACTAGTTGAGTTTTTGAAGATGTAATTGTGGTAATGTGAAAAAAGTTCTGCTATCACTTTATGAACTTTGCTCTAAATCAATTCTCATTTGTTTCATTTGTCTTTGCAATTTCCTGAAAATTTTATTTAGTATAATTTGCTCTCTTTATCAACACTGGCATTTAAAAGGATGATTCTCAATTTCCTCTGTAGAACTGGACTTTCTCAATTGTAAAAGCATTCTAGCATCATTTAGTGGCTTATAAAAATCACAATGTCAACAACTAGTGGAAGGAAGTACTGCTTTTTTGAGTTCATAATCTGAAGTATAAACATTTCATTTTTAGTAGTGAAGATTTTAAAGCAATAATTTAACTTATCAATTGTTAAATCATCATCAGTTAAATGACTAACATATTAAAAAGCATTTTTCTTAATAAGTTAATAATGATCCAATTAAAGTACAATTTCTCTTCATTTCTGTGGATAAAATATTCTGAAAAAGATTCTTGTCAGATCTTTGACCTGAGACTGATGGAGAAATACTTCTTACAAGGAACTTAGGATGGCTTAAACATATATCTTCTAGTAATCAAGAACTTCTAAGAAGAAGATCTTCACTTGTTATTTTTTCTTTTTCTTACTGACCCCTGGAACCTGAAAGTACACCCTTTAGCTGTCATCCAACCTGTTGTCACCAACCTTCCAAGAAAGGCAGTAGAGGGCACTAAGAGAATGTGACAGTACAGCATAGATACTGATTGCTTCAAGTACGATGCTATGCAATTCGGAGACAAAGAAGGGGAGCCCATTTTTCAATCACAGGTTATTCTTGGTTTACTGATCCTTGAACTGAGAAGGATATATCACAGTAGGGTGCTTACCAAATGAATATTTAGTGTTCACTCGGATTAAATCTCAGCCTCTTGGCTGATGATTGAGACCTCTTTCTAAATCAAACTTTGGACATTAGGTCAATGTGCATCAGCATATGGCTCAATTTATGCTCTCTGAGGACTTTCTGCATAATGCTCTGATAAACTGTGAGTCTTTTCATCTGCCCATTTTTCTGCCCCTCTGATCCTGGTATGGGTAAAGCATATGGGAAATCACAGTGATTAATTTACCAAAGCTCTCACTCTATCTGCCAACAGCAAATTACATTTGGACAATAAAAGTCTCAGAATTCAATGTACATCTCTAATTTTCCTACAAAAATATTGTGGCCTATTGTTGCATGGCAATGGCAATTTCTGAGTGGGATTTGAGATAGCAGTAGTAGTGTGGTTTCCTCAGGAAAGTACCAATGGTTGGCTGCCTAAATGTTTGCTTACTTTTTATGTTGTGTTTCTAAATCAGGGAATAGAAGAAGAGGACTGGAAAAATATCCTCTAACGAATTTGTCCTTATTACACTATTCTATCCAGTTTTATAGGCCTTGCACTTGGAGAAAATTTGTCCCAGATTATAACAGATTGACTGCCAATCCTATTGTTCTGCATTTCAAACAATGTATTGGATGTTTTTGACTTTCCATGAGTATTTAGTAGAAAATGGGAATCCAATAGTTTCTTGCCAGACTCTATTTCATATCAAAGTGTCTTCTTAGAGACAGTTGCTTCCAGACCTCTCTGTACAAGATTAATTTGCATACAAATGTTACAATGTATACTTGCATAAAGGCCTATTATTAATATACTTGATGTTTATTTGACTCATTGTGACTGGGGGAAAAAAATCCTTAGAACTGAGGCCATATTTATGTCTGTGTATTATATGACATATATTTAAATGATGATAACAGGCAAAAGAATAAGAAACACTATTGTTCCCAAATGCACTTATGGACTATTCGTTTATATATTTTCCAAATTACTCCTATTTCAGGAAAACACGTTGAAAGATAGAGTTGAAGAATTCCATGTTGCATTATCCTTCATATCTTTACATTTGTAAAGAAAGCCTGAACGGTAACTGAAGAGTGAGACCATCTTATGAAATTTGTTATCAGGTATTCTAGATTATAAGATACATTGAGAGAGCTGATTGTCAGCTCTTGGGACCAAGGACTTTTAGTTATTCAGAGCTAATGATAAGTGATCCAAGATCATTGAGAATGCTCACAAAAGATATTTTGATAGAGCATGGTTATTATCTTATACAGTTATTTTATATGATTAACAGGTAAATATATGAAATTCTCAGATATCTAAAGTCAATCAATGTTAAAACATCCACAAAGAAAGAAAAAGAAGATAAAGGCTGATTTGTAAGTAGACATTTCACTCTCAGGCTAGACGATCAGCACATAATTTGATCTGAAATGAAGACTATGCTTTCTAGTAAAGTGGATAAAGTATTACTATTATATTTTTATGTGTCCCCTCCTTAACACTTCCTTGACGTCACTTCCTTGACGTGACAGTCCTCCATCCACCGCATACCCGATATCTCCTTGCCAGACTTTTCCTTGGTGGTAAGAACAGCTGAAATTGTTTCTGTTTTGAGAGCTGCTTTTCAGAAATTGATGCAGTGATCAGTGTGTTCTATATAATATGACAAGTTACTGTCTAAAATACCTTCCTGGTCCCTGGTATTTTATAGTGAAATAAAACATTTTGCCACATACCAATTTCATTAGATCAGCAACTTTACTGGCATCATCTTTGCAAGCATTAAACTTTTGGAAGCAACGTTAAATAAGCTTTATTTTCTGTTTAAAATAAGAAAAATAGTCAGGATGTGTTAAGTGCTTATCATGCATCAGACACTGTAATGATGCTTTTCATGTGTCATCTCATGTCATCCTCACGACGACTATGTTCAGTCAGTCTTATCAGCATTTTAACACCAGGTAGGTAAAGTTCAGAGAGCTTAAAACATTGCTGAGTACAATGACAACATTCAAACCCAAACCCTCTGAGAGCACAATCCTTGAGCTCTCTAATGTGGCCAGCTGCCATTTACCGCTGTAGCTTTCCTTTCTGATGTTTGGGTCATTGTTGTACCTCATTAACAGATAGGCTTGGATGAGATTATTTCATTACAAATTGCTAGTTACAGCCTTCAACACAGTATGGAAAAAGCTGTTTGGAATAATGATTCTGTTCATACTTTTAAATTACCTTTCCTCAATATTGGATTATTTGCTTGAACTTGTAATAGGCTAAGGTGCAGGCTTACACAGAGCCTGGACTTGATACTGCATTAAGAGTCAGCCACCATTTGACACAGCGGTTGTAACAAGCCAAAAATTTATTCTCAAAAAGAATTGGCCTCAATCTGGGCATAGCACCTCAGAATGTGTACTAAAGAGTTGTGGTGGTCATTTTTTTTTTTTTTTTTTTTTGAGACGGAGTCTCGCTCTGTCACCCAGGCTGGAGTGCAGTGGCCGGATCTCAGCTCACTGCAAGCTCCACCTCCTGGGTTTAGCCATTCTCCTGCCTCAGCCTCCCCAGTAGCTGGGACTACAGGCGCCCGCCACCTCGCCCGGCTAGTTTTTTGTGTTTTTTTTTTTTTAGTAGAGACGGGGTTTCACTGTGTTAGCCACTATGGTCTCGATCTCCTGACCTCGTGATCCGCCCGTCTCGGCCTCCCAAAGTGCTGGGATTACAGGCTTGAGCCACCACGCCCGGCCCATTTTTTTTTTTTAATATGTAAAATTTACAGTGGAGTATTTAATTTCAATATATATCTCATTGAATATCTGTATAGGAATTGTTTTATTTCGACTGAGAAACAGTTTAACTTGTTTGAATGTTTTAAAACTGAAATTATATTTCCTTTCTTTTATTAGTATAGAAATTTGATAAGCAAATTGTGTGTTCCTATAGTTAATACCCGAACTATTATAGTTTACAGTTTAATGGATTTACCTCACTTTTGGTATTTTCCTTTTTGCCCGATATTTATTTTACCAGGATTTGCCACAGATATAGTTATTTAACTGTAACCTTAATGAAACTACACATTAAAACCTTACGCAACAAATTGGGGCATAAAAACCTCAAAAACAAATGAATAAATACAACCTTGCACCACTAAGAGGATAATGATTTTGTGCCTGGTAAAACTTTAGAGACTCAGCTGGGGGCGGTGGCTCATACCTGTAATCCCAGCACTTTGGGGTGCTGAGGCAGGCGGATCACGAGGTCAGGAGTTATAGACCAGCCTGACCAACATGGTGAAACCCCATCTCTATTAAAAATACAAAAATTAGCCGGGCGTGGTGGCGCGCGCCTGTAGTCCCAGCTACTCAGGAGGCTGAGGCAGGAGAATCCCTTGAACCCGGGAGGCAGAGGTTGTAATGAGCCGAGATCGCGCCACTGCACTCTAGCCTGGGTGACAGAGCAAGACTCCGTCTCAAAAAGCAAAAAACCGAAAACAAAACTTTGGAGACTTAATGCATGATTATAATTTCCAAAGGCCTAATTTCTGTCATTACAAATTTGTATAAATATTTTTTAGTTCAAATTATTATGGATATATACTAGTTGTACATATTTATGGGGTACCTGTGATATTTTGATACAAGCATACAATGTATAATGATCTAATCAGAGCAATTGGAATATCCATCACTTCAAGCATTTATCATTTCTTTGTGTTAGGAACATTCCAATGCCACTCTTCAAGCTATTTTGAAATACACAATAAATTATTGTTAACTGTAGTCCCCACATTGTGCTACAAAACACTATATGTTATTCATTCTATGTAACAGTATCTTTATCCACATTAGCCACCTCCCTCTTTATTTCCCCTCCCCATTACCTTTTCCGGCCTCTGCCATCATTCTGATATCTCCAGGGGCTTAATTTTTTCGAAGACCTAATTTCGAATGCTTAGCCTCAGCCATCATCATCACTCACCTAGATGACTGCAGTAGTTTCCAAATTGATCTCTCTGCTGCATCTCATGTCTCCTACTCATACTTTCTCCACAAAGCATCGAAGGAACTTTTTGAAAAATTAAAATTAATTTGTCACTATCCTCTATATACTTAAAATACCTTCATGATCTTGCAATGTAGTTAAAATAAAATCTCAAGTTTCTTAACCTGCCATCAACGATTCTTCATCAACTTACCTGTGAACACTCACAACCTACTAATTTACATTGACCTACACCTCAGACATTTTAGGTGTATATTTTCAGCATGAAATTACCTCATTCCATCCCCTCCACCCCAAAATATACTTAGCAATCTGGTGTCATCTAAAATGGTTTCGTGTGAGAAATAACACTCCGGTTCATTCATTCTCAACTATGCCTCCTGGGCTTTTCTCTTCCACAACCCTACTTTTATTTCAACTACAGCAGTTACCACAACTTATAGTTACTTGTTGGATGTATTTTTGTTTGTTTATTGGATGTATTTTTCTATACTGTAAATTCTCTGAAGGAAGGAAGAATATCCAATTGTTTATGACTATTTATTTAGTACTTATTAGATACCACTTTGCATTTGTAATTAAAGCACAACCTTGGGCACTTTCAAATACATTTTCTTAAAACCTATACTACAAATACTCTTTATTATTTATCCCTACATTTCACCATTAATTTAAAACTCGTCCCTATTTACACAATTATTTACTTGCAATTAAAATTAAGCATGTGGAGGTGATAGCAACATTCAGTGGAATCCATTTAAAACTACGAGTTTCACTGTGAAATCAAAGCCCTTTCACCATGCAGAATTTTTGAGTCAATGGGATCTAAAACACATACTTTGTATTCAGAGGAGCTTGATTATTTGTTTTGAAATATAGTATCTGGTGCATAATTTTTGTGTTGTAGTTATATTTGTGATAGCATGTAGATAGAATGGAGGTAAGTATGGTGTGATAGAAAATAGATCTTATGGCCGGGCGCGGTGGCTCAAGCCTGTAATCCCAGCACTTTGGGAGGCCGAGACGGGCGGATCATGAGGTCAGGAGATCGAGACCATCCTGGCTTACACGGTGAAACCCCGTCTCTACTAAAAATACAAAAACTAGCCGGGCGAGTTGGCGGGCCCCTGTAGTCCCAGCTACTCAGGAGGCTGAGGCAGGAGAATGGCGTAAACCCGGCAGGCGGAGCTTGCAGTGAGCTGAGATCCGGCCACTGCACTCCAGTCCGGGCGACAGAGGGAGACTCCGCCTCAAAAAAAAAAAAAAAAAAAAAGAAAATAGATCTTATAATCAGTACTAGAAGAGATATTTCTAGTCATTGCATTTACTAAATTGTCAATTATCAGATGAGCTATTGATGACACCTTGCTTACCCTTGACATATAATCCTGCTTTTTAATTTAATGGCAAAATGTTTTGCTGATCACATCAAGACATTTTTTCCCTACTTCTTACTTTCACGTGTTTATACACTGCCATTAAGCCTCCTTTATTTTGCAGTACTGCTTTCTAAGAATAACTAAATTTCCAAATCTCTCCAATTTCTACCCTCTCAGTTGCACACTTGTTGCATACGCCATAACCACTTTTTCATGCTTACTTGATTCTACTGGTGTTTTAAGCACAACACCTGCTAAGGAGTTATCTACTTTTGAAAATATCCAATTGTCTTTAGAGCAAAGTGAATTATAGGCACGGAGGCCCAATTATTATTAACTGTTAGCATAATTGTAATTATAAGTAGAGTATTTCATTATATTACATCTGTTGATGTTTTAAATGAATTGCTGTAATGTACTATATTAATAAGCAGCAAGGAAGTGCTGACTTGGCACACTTTTGGATGGCATTTTTTGACAACAAAAGAGGTTATGAAAATGAATTTGCCATGGGAGCCCTACCGAGTTAGTTACTATGATTCACAAGTTTATTATGGCAATAAAGCAACATGAGACAGTAATACTAGGGAATCAGATATTCAAGGAATGTGCAGTATTGCTCCCAACACACTGTGAAGAAGAACTAAGAAGTGCTGGGAATTGTATACAATCTAGTAGCAGCTGTCTCACTACTGAAAAACATCAGAAGCTCCTCTTCACCTTGCTGCTTCTCTGCTTGGTTCTTCCATTTGCCGTTTTCCTGAGAATATATGAATTGTTTCAGTAACATAGAAAAATTATTCTCATTGTGGCCTCAAGGTTGCAGGCTCACTTCTTTAATAGGAGGACACAGAGAAGTGGTGCAGATTTAATCTTCAAACACAACGGGGGTTGTAATTTTTCTCTTCCCTATGTGATTTCTACGTGAAGTGACAGGGTTCAAACAAGCAGATGAAACAGCAGTGATGAAGGTCAATGGATATTGAAGGAAACCAACTTTTGAAATGTATAAATCTGGATTATCTCTCCAGCATATACAAACAAATCAGCATGTGTTTTAGACTGAAGCATAAATGGAAAATCTCTGCCAAATATCAATGTCTGTTTGAAAACTCTTGTTTAAAAACTCCTTCATTACCATTGACATTGTCTTGTTGACTATTTATAGGACATTTGTAATAAAGTAATTTAATATACTTGCTTTGTTTCATCTATATTTTATGATTAGACAATTTTAAAAAATTATGGTCAAATAAATGAAATTCATTCAAGCCCTATACAGCTTTTCTTGGGACATGCAAATCAAGTATACTCATTTCTATAGTATACTTCTATAGATGGAATTATATGTTTTTTATTGCTGTGTAACAATTTATTGTGAATTTAGTAGCTCAAAAAATACCTCATTAGGCTACGCTCGATAGCTCATGCCTGTAATCCAGTTTGGGATGCCTAGGCCAGTAGATCACTTGAGGTCAGGAGTTCGAGACCAGCCTGGCCAACATGGTAAAACCTCATCTCTACTAAAAATACAAAAAAACAGTCAGCTGGGTGTGATAGTGAGCACCTGTGATCCCACCTATTCAGGAGGCTGAAGCAGAAGAATCGCTTGAACCCAGGAGGCAGAGGTTGCAGTGAGCTGAGATCGTGCCACCGCACGCCAGCCTGGGCAATAGAGTGAGACTCTGTCTCAAACAAAACAAAACAATACAAACAACTTTTAAAAAATCTCATTATCCTACAAGTCTGTGGATTAGAAGTCTGGATACGATGTGGTTAGGTTCTGTACTCAGTGTCTCAAAAGGGGTATCATTGAAGATGTTGGAGAGGCTGTGTTCTTGTTTTGATCATCTGGGGAAGAATATTTCCAGAACATTCAGATGGTTGACTACTTTCAGTTCCTTGCACTAATAGCACAGATGTCCCTATTTCCTTGCTGGCTGTCCATGGGGGATCACTTTCAGATTCTGGAAACTGTTTTTACTTTTTGCCACGTGGTGTCTATTATCTTCAAAGCCAGCCACAGAGAACTTCCCTTCCGTGGGTTTCCTTTCACACTTCAAATCTTTCTGACTTTCCCTGTATCTAACCTCTAGGCCTAGATTCAAAAGGTCATATGGCTCACCCCATATAATCTTTCTATTGTAAAGTGAACTGAGTTGGGACCTTAATTACGTCTGTAAAATCCCTTTGCAGTAGTACTTACATTAGTGTTTTGTTGGATCACTGGAAGAAGGTATGTGTATAGTAGAAGTTAGAATATTGGAATATTAGAGACCACCATTCAGTTCTGCCTATCACTTAGTCATTATTGCAAACAAATGCTCCAACTGTCAAAAATTGCTGGAGAACCTGAGAGAATTATATTGCTGCATAGTGACTTTAGGTAGTATTTTCAGAGTGTAGCACCAAAAATCAACATCATAACTTTGTGGAACATATTTTTGACTGATTTGTTACACAAAAAATAGTAATTTATTATTTTTATTAAATGTTCAGTTCATCATTGGTTTATGAAATAGATATTTATTGCACCCTGAATATGCTCAACAGCTGGCCTTAAAAAGAGTATGTATAGATTCCTGTTCTCAGAGAACTTATAGATAGTCTGTGTCAGACACTTTGTTAGAAACAAAAGATGCAGTTACAGATAAGAAAGACTTGTACTTGAGCTGCTTAAAGTCCTATTGTGAAAGAGACATAAAAAGAATAACCACAGAAATAAGTATTTAATTACAAATGAGTGCCATAAAAGCAAGAAAATAGGGTTCATTAAGCCATGTGTCAGGAATACAACCTAGAAAGGAGAAAAAATTTCCCTGAGAAAGTCACATTTAAGCTGCCATTTGAAGACCAAGGAATTATGACTAGAGGCAAGAAGAAAGAACACGGAATGATTATGGAGAATCTTAGCTTTTTGTCAACTCATGAAAAATATTAATAGCTTTTAAAAAATGTTATACCATATAAAATGGACACAGAAATTTTTCTATTTAGTAAAATCTGCAATCTTGTTTACAATTAAATGTGTAACTTCATGAACTAATCATGGGAATAATTTTTCAGACAACTATTATACTTTAGCCTTGTGGCATATGAAAAATATACCTTCTTCCCTAAGTGAAATATGTTTAAAATTTTATTTCTCTCTCTCTCTCTCTCTCTCACACACACACACACACACAAACACACACACACACACAGAGCTTGATAAGTGTTTGGCAAAGTTATAAATCATTTACAAATAATAACTCATTTAATCCTTATAATAATCCATTAGGCTGCTACAATAATTATCTGCATTTTACAGATGAGGAAACTTGAGGTGAAGGGAAGTTAAATATAAAAGTCACAGAGTGATCAAAGTGTGAGACAGAATTTGAACCCAGATTGCTTGGCTCCAGGGTTTATGGCATTGTCTGTTATGCTATACTGCCCATGGCAAAACATGGGCAACACGTAGGACCCAGACCAGAATATACTGCACTGTACACAATCACTATTACCTCCCTTTTAAAACACTGACCTATTTTGGGTCGTTGCACCCTGTCTTTTTTGCATGCATAACAATGACTGATCAGCTTTGGAAATAAATCATACCTGAAAAGACTTTGCTTTCTTCATAACCACCTTTTATCAAGCTGGTACATAGTTTTTAGAACATTCTCAGAAGCTGAAAAAGCACATTTTTTTTTGAATGCTTGTCTATGTTTGGTAAATATTTCATGTTAGTAAATATTTGGTTTCTAATATGGATAAAAATACATATCTAAAATATATGTGAATATATAATAAAGTTGGTTGAAATTATTACACAAGTATTATGTTGAATTTGTGTTTTTTAAAACATTTTAAGTATACAAAAAATATGAAAACAAGTCTTAATTTATAGAACCAAATGTAGCCATCAGTTTCTTAATATAATTACTCCCATATTAATCCTGTTTTCATTTCCATAGGTCATTTCCCACAGCAACATATGAATTTGATAATTTTTTATAACACTTTCCTTTCCTTTCTGGATTATGGAAATCAGAAAATAAAAAGCAATTAAAGGTGTACAAATTGGAAATAAGCATTTTGTCTTTTGCAGAGAAAATATTCTTGTCTATAAATAATCCTAAAACATCTACTAAAATACACTAGACTGCTATGTGAATTTAGAAAAGTTGAATAATTCTAGTTGAAAGTAATAAAAGTTAATTTCAACTACATGCTAGGAACAAACAAATGAAAAATAAAATTAAACATATAGTTTACAATAAGATCAAAACATAAAATACTTGGTGGTAAATTTAAAATTCTATGTACAATATTTTATAGGGAAAACTAAAAATATATATATTTCTAAAAGAAATTAGAGGAGTTGTTAAAAGAGAGAGAATGAGTTGGCCAGCGTTCTGTAGAGAAACAGAACCAATAAAAGGTACTTAAATAAAGAGAGAGACTGATTTTAAGAAAACGGCTCCCACAGTTATTAGGGGTGCCATATCCAAAATCTCTAGAGTAGCCAAGCTCTCTGCAAGTCCTGAGAGGAGTTGATGTTGCTGTCGAGTCTGAAAGTAGTACTGAGTTCTTCCTTTTCAGGGAGCCTCCATCTTCACTCTTAAGGCCTCCAACTGATTGGATAAGATGCACACACATTATGGGAGTTAGTCTACTTTACTCAAAGTCTGTTATATTAATATTAATCACATTTAAAAAATACCTTTATAGAGACATCTGCAGTGATGTTTGACTAATGATCAGGCAGCATAGTCTGGCCAAGTTGACTCATAAAATTAACCATCACAGAAAGACATATACCATGTTCATAAAATGGGACACTCAATATTTCTGAAATGATATCCTTAAAATAATCTATAGATTTTATGTGATCTTAGTAAAAATGCCTGTGGGTTTTTTTTTTTTTTGGTGGAAATTCACAAGCTGCTATTTAAATCTGTAAGTATTTGAAAATGAACTAGTACAACAAGCATAATTTCGAAGGCAAAGAACAGTTAGAGAATTTAAACATCCTAGTTTTAAGATTTACTCCAAAGTTAAAATAAACAGATAATTACGGTATTAATAATAAGATGGACACACAGAGATTACAGAAATACACTACTATGTATATGATGACTTGACTTTTAAAAAGGTGCTAAGGAATGAAATAGGAAAAGAACACTCAAATTAAGAAATAATTTTGAAACATTTAATTTTAGACATACATGTGTATTTTTATTTTTATTATTATTTATTTATTTTGAGATAGAGTCTCGCTTTCTCACCCAGTCTGGAGTGAAATGGTGCAATCTTGGCTCACTGCAACCTCTGCCTCCTGGGTTCAAGTGATTCTCTTGCTTTAGCCTCCTAAGTAGATGGGATTACAGGTGCATGCCACCATTCCTGGCTAATTTTTATAATTTTTAGTAGTGATGGGGTTTCAACATGTTGACCAGGCTAGTCTCGAACTCCTGACCTCAGGTGATCCACTTGTGTTGGCCTCCCAAAGTGCTGGGATTACAGGCCTGAGCCACTCCACCCAGACTGTATTTCTATATCTCACAAAATATACAAAATTTAAGTCCAAATAGACTATTAACCTAGATGTCAAAGTTAAAGCTATAGAACTTCTAGAAAAGAACAAAGAAAAAAAATCTGTAAACTTGGGGTGGCAAAAATGTCTTCAAGAGGACACAAAAGGCACCAGATTTAAAGGAAGATAATTGATAAGTGAACATCAAAGTTAAAATATTTTGCTGTTCAAAATTCACAATTTTATTAATAAGATGAAAATGCAAACATAGATGGGCTGAAAACATTTGCAATTTTTATGTCTCATAATGACATATCTTAAAAAATTTAAAACTTACAACCCACTACTGAGAAGATAATTTTTAAAAGTGCAAAATGCATTAAAACAAACATCATAAAAGAAGCTCATCACAAGATACTCAGCATTATTAGGCATCAAGGAAATGTAAATTATTACTATAAGGTGATATCACTACAATTTCACTGCAATAGCTAAAATTAGACTGAGAATATAAGTGTTAGTGAAGATGTGATATAATTAGACCTCTGATACATTGATGGCCGGAGTACAACGTGGCAGAAAAATTTTGGACAATTATTAGACAGTTTCGTACAGAGATTAACATAACCACCATATGACCCAGCAATCCCACTCTAGGTATTCATCCGAGAAACGTAAAAACATATTTTATTACAAAAACATGAGACTGATGCTTTAGAACAGCTTTATTTGTAACAGCCAAAAACTAGAAAACTCTAAAATGGCTATCAAAAAGTGAATTCATAAACTTGTGTTGTATTTATAGAAAGGGAAAGTAATCACCAAGTTAAAAATGAATGACTGATATACAAACACTGTGGGTAAATCTCAAAACCTTTAAGGTGAAAATGAAAAACCAGACACCAAAGCCTTTATTCTATATAATTTGATTTATGTGAAATTCCAGGACAGACAAAGTGTAGTAATAGGCGAGAGGTTTGACAGAGAAGGGGTGAAGAAATAAAAAGCTATTTATTTATTTATTTTATTTCTTCTAAGAAAAAAACGGATATGCTTGTGCAGAACATGCAGGTTTGTTGCATAAGTATATGTGTGCATGGTGGTTTGCTGCACCTATTGACCCATCCTTTGAGTTCCCTCCCACCCCCACAACAGGCTCTGGTGTGTGTTGTTTCCCTCTCTGTGTCCATGTGATCTCAGTGTTCAACTCTCACTTATTAGTGAGAACATGCGGTGTTTGGTTTTCTGTTCCTGTGTTAGTTTGCAGAGGATGATGTTTTCTAGCTTCATCCATGTTGCTGCAAAGGACATGGTCTTCCTTTTTATGGCTGCAAAATATTCCATGGTGTATATGTACCACATTTTCTTTATCCAGTCTATCATTGATGGGCATTTGGGTTGATTCCATGCCTTTGGTATTGTAAACAGTGCTGCAATAAACATATGTGTGCATGTGTCTTTATAGTAGAATGATTTGTATTCCTTTGAGTATATACCTAGTAATGGGATTGCTGGGTCAAATGGTATTTCTGGTTCTAGATCACTGAGGAATCACCGTACTATCTTCCTCAGAGGTTGAACTAATTTACATTCACACCAACAATGTAAAAACATTCCTATTTCTCCATAACCTCACCAGCATCTATTGTTTCCTGACATTTTAATAATCACCATTTGACTGGTGTGAGATGACATCTCATTGTGGTTTTGATGTGCATTTTCTAATGATCAGTGATGCTGAACTTTTTTTCATACATTTGTTGGCTATAAAAATGTCTTATTTTGAGAAGTGTCTGTTCATTTCCTTTGCCCACTTTTTGATGGGATTGTTTGTTTTTTTCTTGTAAATATGTTTAAGTTCCTTGTAAATTCTGGATATTAGACCTGAATGCAAACATTTGTATTTGTTGACTGGAATTGTAGTTTACATGGATGAATACATTTTCCCAAACTTCTCAAACTTACACTTAAAATGGATGAGTTTTATTTGATATAAATTATACCTAAGTTGACTTAAAAAATCTTGCTTTATGAAACTCTTTTGATCATACTTTGTTTTTAACAGTTTCACGTGATTTATTTGTCCCCACTTTCTTTCATGGCATGATGTGCTTGTTTTTAGATTCATTTCACACCCTACCTCCATCCCTCATTATTGAAAAGTTAAGTCACATATGGTAGAACTTATCAGCTTATAAACATACTGGGATAATTTGGTAAAATGTTTGGAATGTATTCCATTACTAGATGTTAATAATCATTTGTTAATTCAACAATATTATCAGTGATAACAGATATTAGAATGTGAATGATGACAGAGACTAGAACATGAGAAGTCATTTGAAATGAAGGGTAATTCATACGTAATGAAAAAATTGGATAATCCACCAAATTCTACCTGTCACTTGGGTATAGATTTTTAAATATCATGAACTAACTACAGATACTTTGTGCCCTCTGAGAGATAATACTTTTGATAAATAAGCATGAATAAGCTTATTTGATAAATAATAAGCATAAATAATGGGCACACTTGGGCATAGATTTTTAAATATCAAAAATTAAATTTAAAAGCCAGGCAAAGTTCATGCCTATAATCCCAGAGCTTTGGAAGATGAGGCAGGTGGATTATTTGAGGCCAGGAGTTGGAGACCAGCCTGGCCACCATGGTGAAACCTCATCTGTATTAAAAATTAGCAGGCTATGGTGACTCATGTCTGTCACTCCAGCTACTTGGAAGGCTGTGTCATGAGAATTGCTGGAACCTGGGAGGCAGAGGTTGCAGTGAGTCAAGATCATGCCGCTGCACTGCAGCCTGGGTGACAGAGTGAGACTCTGTCTAAAATAATTAATTGATTAAATTTAAAATATGATATTACATGATCTTTAATATTAGGGTGAGACAAAATACTAAATTTCATTGCTGCCGAAACTGTTAACTGATTATTTCTCAAATACGTGGAAATCAGTTTCTGAAGAATTAGTCACCTCCCTTCACAGCTACTATAATATAATAATACAAGATGATTTAGGTGGTATGTAAACATACATTTAAAAGTTCATAAGTGCATTTTGATACATATTCTATTTACCTCAATATATATTAACGTATAACTGTATATCAAAACTATAACTTTGGAGGGTCCTTCCCAAGATGGCCAAATAGGAACAGCTCTGGTCTGCAGCTCCCAGTGTGATTGATGCAGAAGATGAGTGATTTCTGCATTTCCAACTGAGATACCTGGTTCATCTCAATGGGACTGGTTGGAGAGTGGGTGCAACCCATGGAGGGTGAGCTGAAGCAGGGTGGGGCATCGCCTCACCCAGGAAGCACAAGCAGTCAGGGGATTTCCCTTTCCTAGCCAAGGGAAGCCGTGACAGATTGTATCTGGAAAATTGGGACATCGCCACCCAAATACTGCACTTTTCCAATGGTCTTGGCAAACGGCACACCAGGAGATTATATCCTGCACCTGGCTCAGCGAGTCCCACTCCCATGGAGCCTTGCTCACTGCTAGCACAGCAGTCTGAGATGGAACTGCTAGGCAGCAGCCTGACTTGGGGAGGGGCGCCTGCCATTGCTGAGACTTGAGTAGGTAAACAAAGAGGCCTGGAAGCTTGAACTGGGTGGAGCCCATTGCAACTCAATGAGGCCTGTCTGCCTGCCTGTGTAGATTCCATCTCTGGCAGCAGGGCATAGGTGAATAAAAGGCAGCAGAAACTTCTGCAGACTTAAACATTCATGTCTGACAGCTTTGAAGAGAGTAGTGGTTCTCCCAGCATGGTGTTTGAACTCTGAGAACAGACAGGCTGCCTCCTCGAGTGGGTCCCTGACCCTCGTGTAGCCTAACTCGGAGACATCTCCCAGTAGGGGCCAACTGACACCTCATACAGCTGGGTGCCCTTCTGAGACAAAGCTTCCAGTGGAAGGATCAGGCAGCAATATTTGCTGTTCTGCAATATTGGCTGTTCTGCAGCCTCCGCTGGTGATACCCAGGCAAACAGGGTCTGGAGTGGACCTCCAGCAAACTCCAACAGACCTGCAGCTGAGGGACCTGACTGTTAGAAGGAAAACTAGCAAACAGAAAGGAATAGCATCAACATCAACAAAAAGGATATCCACACCAAAACCCCGTCTGTAGGTCACCATCATCAAAGACCAAAGGTAGATAAAACCACAATGATGGGGAGAAACCAGAGCAGAAAAGCTGAAAATTCTAAAAACCAGAGCACCTCTTTTCCTCCAAAGAATTGCAGCTCCTTGCCAGCAACAGAACAAAGCTGGATGGAGAATGACTTTGATGAGTTGACAGAAGTAGGCTTCAGAAGGTCAGTAATAACAAACCTCCGAGCTAAAGAAGGATGTTCGAACCCACCGCAAAGAAGCTAAAACTTTGAAAAAAGATTAGACAAATGGCTAACTAGAATAAATAGTGTAGAGAAGACCTTAAATGACCTGATGAAGCTGAAAACCATGACAGAAGAACAACATGACACATGCACAAGCTTCAGTAGACAATTTGATCAAGTGGAAGAAAGGGAAGCTTAGAGAATCAAGTGCAGAGATCAAGCTTAGAGATCAAGTGCAGAATCAAGCTTAGAGATCAAGTGCAAGAAGAGAAGCTTAGAGAAAGAAAGACTAAACAGAAATGAACAAAGCCTCCAAGAAATATGGGAGTATGTGAAAAGACCAAATCTATGTTTGATTGGTGTACCTGAAAGTGATGGGGAGAATGGAATGAAGCTATAAAACACTCTTCAGGATATTATCGAGGAGAACTTCCCCAACCTAGCAAGGCAGGCCAACATTCAATTTCAGGAAATACAGGGAACACCATAAAGATACTCCTAAAGAAGAGCAACCCAAAGACACATAATTGTCAGATTCACCAAGGTTGAAATGAAGGAAAAAATCTTAAGGGCAGCCAGAAAGAAAGGTCGGGTTACCCACAAACGGAAGCCCATCAGACTCACAGCAGACCTCTCAGCAGAAACTCTACAAGCCAGAAGAGAGTGGGGGCCAATATTCAACATTCTTAAAGAAAAAAATTTTAAACCCAGAATTTCATATCCAGCCAAATTAAGCTTCATAAATGAAGGAAAAATAAAATTCTTTAGAGACAAGCAAATGCTGAGAGATTTTGTCACCACCAGACCTGCCTTAAAAGAGCTCCTGAAGGAAGCACTAAACATGAAAAGAAACAGATGGTACCAGTCACTGCAAAAACATGCCAACTTGTAAAGACCATTGATGCTAGTAAGAAACTCCATCAACTAATGGGCAAAACAACCAGCTAACATCATAATGACAGGAACAAATTCACATATAACAATATTAACCTTAAATGTAAATGAGCTAAATGCTCCAATTAAAAGACAAAGACTGGCAAATTGGATAAAGAGTTAAGACCCATCAGTGTGCTGTATTCAGGAGACCCATCTCACGTGCAGAGACATACATAGGCTCAAAATAAAGGGATGGAGGAAGATCTACCAAGCAAATGGAAAACAAACAAACAAACAAACAAATAAACAAATAAACAAAAAAGCAGGGGTTGCAATCATACTCTTTTATAAAACAGACTTTAAACCCACAAAGATCAAAAGAGACAAAGAAGGCCACTACATGATAGTAAAGCAATCAATTCAACAAGAAGAGCTAACTATCATACATATATATGCATCCAATACAAGAGCAGCCAGATTCATAAAGCAAGTCCTTAGAGAGCTACAAAGAGACTTAGACTCCCACACAATAATAATAGGAGACTTTAACACCCCACTGTCAATGTTAGACAGATCAATGAGACAGAAGGTTAACAAGGATATCCAGGAGTTGATCTCAGCTCTGCACCAGGTGGACCTAATAGACATCCACAGAACTCTCCACCCCAAATCAACAGAATATACACTCTTCTCAGCACCACAGCACACTTATTCCAAAATTGACCACATAGTTGGAAGTAAAGAACTCCTCAGCAAATCACAACAAACTGTCTCACAGATGACAGTGAAATCAAATTAGAACTCAGGATTAAGAAACTCACTCAAAGCCACAAAACTACATGGAAACTGAGCAACCTGCTCCTGGATGACTACTGGGTAAATAACAAAATGAAGGCAGAAATAAAGTTGTTCTTTGAAACCAATGAGAACAAAGACAAAATGTACCAGAATCTCTGGGACAGATTTAAAGCACTGTGTAGAGGGAAATTTATAGCACTAAACGGCCACAAGAGAAGGCAAGAAAAATCTCAAATCGACACCCTAACATCACAATTAAAAGAACTGGAGAAGCAAGAGCAAAAATATTCGAAAGCTAGCAGAAGGCAAGAAATAACTAAGATCAGAGCAGAACTGAAGGAGATAGAGACACAAAAATCCCTTCAAAAAAATCAATGAATCCAGGAGCTGGTTTTTTGAAAAGATCAACAAAATAGACCACTAGCAAGACTTACAAAGAAGAAAAGACAGAAGAATCAAATACAGGCAATAAAAATGATAAAGGGGATATCACCACCAATCCCACAGAAATACAAACTATCATCAGAGAATACTATAAACATCTCTATGCAAATAAACTAGAAAATCTAGAGGAAATGGATAATTTCCTGGACACTTACACTCTCCCAAGACTAAACCAGGAAGAAGTTGAATCCCTGAATAGACCAATAGCAGGCTCTGAAATTGAGGCAATAATTAATAGCCTACCAACCAAAAAAAGTCCAGGACCAGATGGATTCACAGCTGAATTCTACCAGAGGTACAAAGAAGAGCTGGTACCATTCCTTCTAAAACTATTCCAAATGGTAGACAAAGAGGGAATCCTCCCTAACTCATTTTATGAGGCCAACATCATCCTGATACCAAAGACTGGCAGAGACACAACAAAAAAGGAGAATTTTAGACCAATATCCCTGATGAACATCAATGCAAAAATCCTCAATAAAATACTGGCAAACTGAATCCAGCAGCACATCAAAAAGCTTATCCACCATGATCAAGTTGGCTTCATACGTGGGATGTAAGGCTGGTTCAACATATGCAAATCAATAAATGTAATCCATCACATAAAAAAAAAAACAAGACAAAGAACACATGGTTATCTCAATAGATGCAGAAAAGGCCTTCGACAAAATTCAACAGCCCTTCATGCTAAAAATTCTCAATAAACTAAGTATTGATGGAATGCATCATAAAATAGTAAGAGCTATTTATGACAAGCCCACAGCCAATATCATACTGAATGGGCAAAACTGGAAGCATTCCCTTTAAAAACTGGCATAAAACAGGGATGCCCTTTCTCACCACCCCTATTCAACATAGTGTTGGAAGTTCTGGCTAGGGCAATCAGGCAAGAGAAAGAAACAATGGTTATTCAATTAGGAAAAGAGGAATTCAAATTGTCCCTGTTTGCAGATGACATGATTTCATATTTAGAAATCCTCATTGTCTCAGCCCCAAATCTCCTTAAGCTGATAAGCAACTTCGGCAAAGTCTCAGGATACAAAATCAATGTGCAAAAATCACAAGCATTCCTATACACCAATAACAGATAAACAGAGAACCATATCATGAGTGAACTCCCATTCACAATTGCTACAAAAAGAATAAAATACCTAGGAATCCAACTTACAAGGGATGTGAAGGACCTCTTCAAGGAGAACTATAAGCCACTTCTCAATGTGGCAAAAGAGGACACAAACAAATAGAAGAACATTCTATGCTGATGGATAGAAAGAATCAATATCATGAAAATGGCCATATTGCCCAAGGTAATTTATAGATTCAATGCCATCCTCATCAAGCTACCAATGACTTTCTTCACAGAATTGGAAAAAACTACTTTAAAGTCCATATGGAACCAAATAGGAGCCCGCATTGCCAAGACAATCCTAAGCAAAAGAACAAAGCTGGAGGCATCATGCTAGCTTACTTCAAACTATACTACAAGCCTACAGTAACCAAAACAGCATGGTACTGGTCCCAAAACAGAGAGATAGACCAATGGAACAGAACAGAGTCCTCA